>NC_134366.1:163662018-163980351 GCF_035582795.1 Mycteria americana
CAACTTCTCTGTGGAAGGGAAAAACTTACTCCTGAGACATGGATAGCTTGATATAAAATGGCAATATATCATCTTCCTCTGTTAATTCTAAGAAATAGAGACATGCTACCTAAGAAGCATTATTTTATTAATTCTTATTCATTTAAGTAGAGGAATTGTAGAACCTTTTATCTTGTTGAAGTCATTCTCTTCCTTCTGAATACTCTGATTTATCTAATGTACCCTGCTGCCAGCAGCACTGAGGGACTTAACCTAAAGGACATTTAGACATGAGATATAACTTCAGTTAGGAACTTCAGCTCTGACACTGACATAAACTTGGAAAGTCACCTTACCTATCAGTTTTGTCACCCATTGTCTGCCTTTAGAGAGTAAGGTTTTTGGTTTCTTAGTGTAGGAGAGTGATATGTGAAACTGGTAAGTAAACCTCCTAGCTCAGTGCAAGCTTTGTCTTAGATGGGATTCAGAAATATCCATTATTATTCCACTTACTACCACTAAGACATGCAGTGAAATCTCTGTGTGCCAATATATACAGAGCCCAGTACATTCACAGTGGTCCTGACATTATAGCAACAGCAACATTATAGCAACCCATAAGCCCGGCACATCTAGAACTTCAAGGCTTCTTGAATTTCAAGAGTGCCATCATCTGCACTTGAGAGTCATTCAAATTTAGATCATGTTTAATTTCTTACATTGTTTCCCTTTGGTCTGTGGAGAAAAAAGTGGACTGCATCTGAGAGTACACACTACATGGCAGGGTAGTAACAAACTTTGATCCATCTAACAGATTTGTGAAGGGCTCTGGGTTTGCCAGCCCATGTGCCAACAGTATTTCAGTGGAAGCCCTGAACCTGCACATCATGCTTGTGTCATTTATTTGGGCTGTTGTGTGGGTTTGGTACCCACAACAGTCATTTCCTCACAGTTGGTATCTCCTAGTGATCTGCAAATGCTACTTCACTTATGATCACTGACAGCATCTTTCTTCGTCTGCAAAGCCTCCTGGGTTCGGGTACCAGTTTTCTTTTGTTGTTGAAACATATTTTGCTCCTACCTCCCTCACACTGACTATGTAAAGAGGCACATCTGCTTTTGTTTATTATGCCATTCATGTCAGCTGTGTTTTGCTGTACATTTTCTTTCCTTGGCTACCTCCCAGCCTGTGTGTTCACAAAGGGGAGTCAAACAGAACCTGCACCGAGCCAGTTACCGCCCTGTCTTGGGGACTCAGCCGGCAGTTCATCCGCAGTACATGGAGCATTATATAATGCTGAGAAATGTCACCCATTCCTTCTCCAGGACAGAAGAAATTGCCAGTAGCAGACACCAGAATATTCTGAAGTAATTTTCTTGACTGACTTTTCCCAGTTCCTGTCATGAAGAGCAAAAAGATAAATTCCTATAAAAATTATTCAGGTTCCTTCAGCTGGCTGTCGGGGGATCAGCTCAGCACCTGTCCAAAGCAGGAATGTATTACCTATACACCGGGGTAAGTTCCTGGTCCACAGAGAACAAGTATCAGCGCTGCATCACTTGGGGTCATATTTATCTGCTGAACTTTGTCACCACACAGTATTTTCCCAATTTGCTCAGAATGCAGGTAAAAGGTGTCCTACAGTGACGATACTTTCAGCTGTCACTGTCAGACATCACAAGCTTGCAGGATCAAGGCTGGTGTGCACACAGGTGGCTCTCTGCAGAGAAGGTGGTGGCAATGACTCCCTACCTGCCGCTCTTCGTGCCCACGTGTCATGGTCAAACGTGCACTCAGGCGAGAGCAGATGTTACGCGGCAGAAGGGAGAAGAGGGGAGGGCCCTAAAGCAACTTGTGGTGCTGGGCTCCTTCCCCGTTGTACCGCACCTGCGGCACCTGCCCCATGACATCTCCCTGGCGTGTGACGGGGCTGGCCACGACTGGTCCTACTTCCCCGGGCACTGCACCCAAGCCCTGAAGCATCAGAGACAAGTTGTGTCACTGTTACAGTGCACTCATCCAAAACCTGCTTCCTCCAGGTAAATGGGGGTGCGACTTGACTGCTTTTTAGAAAAATCATGTTCCATGCACTGGTCTTTGCTGCAGGAAAGGGAGAGTGGTACTGTACACTCCACTGACCCTCCAGCAGAGAGGGCCAATGTCATCTTTCAAGCATGTGCTTGTGCAATACTGCCAGGCCAAAGCATGCCTGGTGTTCGAATGGCCTAAACGCAAAAGTTAGAAATGTTAAAAAACTGATGTCAAACAGTGGAAGGAAAATTTCATCTGGTCACTTTATATATTGCAAGTGTATTTTATATGCATTTTAAATGGACTACTAACTGCTTAATACGGGTTAGCAGCCTTTTAGAGATGAGAACATGTAAAATTATACCTGGAGGATAAAATACGGAAAGCCTTAAGCTCTGATTACAGATGTAACCTGCTGGATCTGTAGCAGTATAAAAAAATGGAATTCTCATTTCACATCACCAGTTTATAGGAACCAGGTATGCATGCATTTGACCATGTGGCTGCCTGTACCCGTCTTCGAAAAGTGGAGGTGTCTTTTTCCAGCCATTGCTCACAACATGGCCAGGTAGTTGTCTGGGTTATGTGTGTGCCTGCAAAACCTGCACCATGTTATTCAGTTGCGCCAACAAAAAGAAAATGTGGAGCTCACACCAGGGATCTGATGGACTAACACGAAAACTTCACATAAACCCATGTTATTTTAGATTTCAGGTAGTTTGAATTTCATACTTATTGTAAAAAGAAAACAAAATAATCTTCTAATACTTAGTCAACATTCTTATAAATGCTTTTCTACCAAAACAGTTTGAACTTTTTGTGGCTACAGTTAGAAATGCTGATGTGTCTTTAATAACAAGTGTCCAGACATCAAAGATTTTAATAGCAGATGATCCCATGTCACGTAACTCCCTGATCATAGCATCTTTCTTTCTTCATGTTTTGTGAGCTACACAAGGAACTGCACTGGTATCTCTATGGTCTCCACTGTACAGAAGTCAACGGAAAAGACATGGTAAGACACAAACATAAAACATATGCAGACATACTCCAGAGATGCAATGGCTCACAGCTGGGTAGCAACACAAAATAGGATTAGAATGTTTCACACAAGGTTCAAGAAGTTCAGCAAATCTGGCTGTAGAGAAGAGAGGGAAAAAAACCTGCTGCACATGATGTTTCAGTTCCAGACAGTGACTGTAATTATAATAATGAATAAGCCGTACGTAAATGCATAACATCTCCCCACGTGCTTAGAAACTATCCTGGGCCAGGGATTTCTCATTAGAACCAAAAAGTGCAGGTATAAGTAATAAAGATGATTTTATCAGAGGGAATGCTATTTCCTGTTAGGTACTTACAGCATCTCCACAACATTAATCCCAGCCTATTGACAGGGTCCACTCTACATTAAAATCAGCAGCTTGGCAATTAGAAAAAACATGCTGTGTTGGCTTGCAAAGAAAATGTGATTTGTGAAGCTCTCAAGGTTTCAGTCCAGGAGTTTTGTTCTAAATGTGCTGCCTCCAACACTTTGAATCCTCAGATGAAAACAAAGTGCTCCTCTAATGTGACATGTCATTTTGCATAGTGTTCTGTTGGGTCCATTGCTCTTATTATTGTCTGTCTAGGAATAATACCAGCGCCTGCTTGAGATTTGGAAGATTAGCATTAACAGGATAGAAAAGAAGAGGGCAGCTGCTTCATGATGGCATTTAGATAGATGATCTGCCTGCTGCCTAATCCACGTATCACCTACATATCCAGTCAGCATAAGGCAACCTGGTAAAGAAGTTTATGTGAGAAAAACCCTCCAAATCTAGGTGGGTCTGCTTACCATGCTCCCTCTCCCACAGACAGAGAAAAATTACTGTTGTGTAATTTCACCAGCCATACCGACAGCTTTCTTCAGCCTCCTGATGTATGAAGTTTGGCTCTAAAACTGCAGCATCTACACTCACGTTTAATAAATTCTGTAATAGTAAATTCTCAGGCTTGTGAGGGAGAGAAAAGGCCTGTCTGGTTAAGCATTCACACTTCGGGGTACTTATTTCTAATGACTCATAGGAGCTTGTGAGATTCTCTTGTTGTGATAGGCATAGTCACAATAATTGTGATACCAAATTGTGATAGCTGCGAAAGGTTCCCTAGGGAGTTGAGAGCTCAAATACGATTTAATTTTAGTTGGGTTTGTAAATCTCAGGAGCCCTCTGTAATATCAGTCTATCTGTTATGAATTTATGATGAAGTCTGCTGTCTCTCACTTATCACTATTGCCAGGTGTGATCAAGTTCTCTAGACAAAAAGTATCTTGTGATCGAGTAATGCTCAGATTTTGTTGCAGTTGTGGTTTTTTTTTGTTTTTCTGTCTGTCTTAACAAAATAATTTCAATAGAAAACTTTAAGCAACCATAGGGGAAATATGTAACCAGGTCTGAAGTCAAACAGTGTAAACAAGATTATTTAGGGTAAAGTAAAGGTCAGTAAGGGAATGGAATGATAGGAGTTTTCACTCAAGTGGAAAACTCTTAATTATACAGATTTCCAGGAAAGGAGACTGGAACCTATTATAATTTCTCTGCATCCAGTGCTTCTGGTCCTGTACCAGCCTGACATTGCCATGCTTTATATCTTTTCAGAATATTGAATTTCACCTGCAGAGAAAGCATGTAACCTGGATTGACTAAAGTGTGGGGTTGCACACAGAGATCACTCGTTCCTTCTTAACTCCTTGCAGCCTTTTTGCGAGAATTGCTGCACTTCAAAAACCTGTGTACCTCTCTTAAAATCCCCAGCCCTCTTCCTTTTTAATACTTAATCAAGGGGAAAGAATATACTAATGAATAAGAATTGTGAGCCTAATGAGTAAGAATTGTGTTTTCCTTTCTGTAATGATTCGTTTACTTGCAGTATGTTATTCAGCTACTGCACGGTTTTGTACACAGGGCTCCTGGCATGGAAAAACCCTGGTAAACAAGGCAAACAAAACCAGGCTTCATGCTGTGTGGAAACCAGCTTGTTTATGTTGGTATGCTTAGTAGATATTTTCTTTAAAGCATACCTTTGGTTTAACAAGATCTAAAATTCTGTGTATTATGACATTCTCCACTCGTTCCTTGTGCTTTTGTTAAAATTTAAGAACTTGCTTGAATAATGCATGATATCATATGAAGCACAGAGTAAATTTGTTAATCAATGAGTATGAAATTAGAGATGAAAACAAGATAAAAACACCTTTTCAGTCATGTACTCCATATCCCTGTCAGAAGGTGGTTTTTTCCCTGTAATCATCAGCACTTTGTCCTGTTCCCTTTTCAATGTAGTAAACACTGGGAATTTCATCATTGCATTTGTAGGAATGAATTGGAATTTATTCCTTGTACAAACCCTGCATTTTTCCATGGGTTTTGTACAGTATTTAAATTAGACCTCTTTTGGATATGTCTCCACAAATGACATTTCGCACGGCTTATTCTGTAGAAACGTGTCCACTCTTCCATTGGCATTAAATCCCTTCAAATGTAATCTGAATCTGCTATTTATGGTTCAGAAATCTGTGGGAGTTTTGCTTCTACACAGTGAGATCTGCTAAATAATTAAAACTTAAAATGCTTTTCAGAGAAGCCTTTTGGAATCACATCTGTTACTTCTTGTAGGAATTTTCCCTCGCAGATACTACTTTTTTTTTCTTCTTTCTTTTAGGGTGCTAATGACATCTTAATCCTATTCCAGCTACCGTTAATAAAGCAAATCTTCATTATAAGCTTGTCAAGTCGCAGAAGGACAACGAGTACAAGAGGCCAGAAGTGGCGGATGCTCTGCCCCCAGCTGCCGGTGGAAGTGCCACCCCTGCCAGCTGTCACCGTCCCGCTTGCCCCGGAAGTCCTGCCCTTCCCAGTCACGTGTCCCATTTCATCCGCCTCTTTCCCCTGGGGGCTGCCATTTTGTAAAACATCATAACCCCCCTGTTCGCAGGCTGCCCTCTAATTGGCTGGCAGGACCAGCTGCCCCTGCCAGTTTACCTGGAAGTACATCAGAACAGGAAGCTCCTGCCCATGAGGTACATGGAAGCCACCATTTTTGACACCTTCTTCCCCCACGTGTTTTTGTACTGCTCTGTGATTGGCTGGCTGCCATTTTTGGAACCCATCACACGCACATGATCTCAGAGTACCCTCGGATTGCCCGTTTCCTTTGGATCAGGAAGCGCTCATATGTAAATATATATACTTTTATGTGTACTTATAAACACACAGGCAACACCAGCTGTGAATATGGAAAATCAGAACAAAATGCCATCTTCAGAAGAAGAATGTACGTACGAAGATAATACGGAAAAGCCCCAGAGGGATTCCCGAGCCAGACCACGTGAACCAGAAGAACTGAACAATAGGCCTGTGAATTGGACACTGTACTTTGAGGTAAGTTTCGCACAGAGAAGGCAGGTAGTGGGGGAAGTCCCTTTGCCACAGCTCTGGCAGAGCATACAGCTACCTGTAAGACAGTTATGGGGTGCACGTTGGTGCTATATGAGTTTCCTTGCCTTTATGTTGTGACCTTATAGAAAGTTTCACCAGCTCTGGCTGAGTGACCAAGAAGGGAAGAGGTCGAAGTGTGCTGTGATCTGTTCATGTTCTTGTCCAGGCCTGCTGCAGCCAAAGAAAGGAGAAGAGGTGTAGAAGGAAAAGTGGAAGTGGTATTTGAGGGGAAAAAAAAGGCTGCAGAAGCCTGACCGGCAGTCAATATTACTCATACTTTGTGGCCATTCTCTGGGAAAGATGGCCCTGACCTCTGCTGAGTGCTTCCCCACACTGCTGGCGGTGGTGCTACCACCTTCTCATACAGCCCCTGCCCACCCACAGCACATCCTGCTTCTACCGAAATCCCTTCCCCATGCTGGGTCCTGCCTGGCTGCCCCAGACAGCCCCACGCTGTCCAAAGGCATGCCCCTTCCCCGGGGCAAAACCCCAATCCCAGACAGCTGGGCCTTGTCCTTCAGCCTCTGTCACACAGACACTGATCTGAGGTGGGTTCCTGTGGAAAGGCGAGCAGGCAGGATGGACTGGGTGGTTATTTTGAAACCAGCCTGAGACAAGTGGCTTCAATTTCAGGCTTTGCTGCAGATTTCTTGTATGTCTTCTGGGTGTCCTACTGGTTCCAATGACATCCCTGCAGGTTAGCTGAGAGGAGCCCTGGTCAGTGTGCTCTTTTTTACATGGGTATCCATTTGGAAAGCCTATTCCCCCAGCTCACACACCACCTGTAAGTACTTCAATGAGGAAAAGCAGGTGTCTAATTCAGGTCTCTGTTTACCTCTGGACCCAGGCGCCAGCACTCCTTTGTGAACCAAATATGCCAGTTTACTTGATGTAGGCTGGCTCCTTGCACCTGGCAGCAGAACAGTGTAGGTCCCTGCTGCCATTGATTTTTTCCTGTTCTCTTATTTACAGGCCATCCATCTTTCACCCAGCACTTGGGTATTTGCACAGAGTGGACACTGGAGAGAACTCCAGCCTTTGGTGGTGAAAGTTTCTGGAATTTTTGCCAGACCTCAGCATTCATTTCTGTAATTCTGCAGCAGTCCCGGATCTGTCTGAGTTGTTTTATTCTGTGCTGCTGTAGTAAGCACCAGAGGCTGCAGGGGTTGCATAAGCTACAATGTAGTGCAAACATGTTTTTGTGACGAACATGAGAAAAGTACTGAAATAAAAAACATTTTCTGCTTCATTTTAAAGACAATCCTCCCCTGCCCTTGTGTCTGTCTCATCCACACTCAACTAAACATTCTCTATATCAAGGAATGTGTCATAACAATTTATTGAAAGTGTCTACCACTTTGCAAATGTTAATCTTATCTGAGGTCTTTGGATTCTGCTGAAGTGGTGATTATATATTATTTGTAGATCCTTATCTCAGGACATAAAACAGCTCAATACACCAAACAAGAAATATCCCTCATAACACTAGTAGGTGGGCTGCAGCTCTGTATATCAGATGAGGACAGCAAAGCTGCCAAGTGTGATACAATTCTATCATGAAAAAGGCATCCTGTATTTTAACTCTGCAAGTTAAAGTTGTGTTCAGTCCTATGGTTGTCAACCTGTGGAAGCTGGGGGAGGGAAAGTTTAACATTCTTTAAGAGGCACCAAAACCAGATGAAGTTGCCATAGAAAAATCCGCGAAGAACTTTTGGACTTTATTTCCATTTCCCCCAAATAGATGAGATAAAAAATAGGCTTAATTCAGGGAGTTTAAGCAAAAGGGTAAAAGTAATTATTGAAACAAAAACTGACATCAGTTCCAGCGGAACAGAGCATCTGCTCAAGATGGATATAAAATGGAGATTAAGACATGATGAGAAAATCTGAAGAACAAATTATCAAAGCAAGTGAGAAAATACAAAGTACTTTAAGGCTATGAAGACATTAGGAAAGTGAGTGAATCATTACAAGTCAAGGCTGTTACAGAGATCAGGAGAGGACATGCCAGAATGATAAGGGAAAACGTCTCTCTTCTCATCTCATTCATGGCTATTTTAAACAAGAATTGGTGGAGCTAAGTAGCATAATTAAACTCAGACAAAGTAATTGAACAAAGCAGCACTAATCCACCGGTTTTGTAGAAAGCACAGGGCAGTCACTAACTACTACCAATAACACCCAGTACTAATATCAGCTTCTTGTGGGACTAAGTGTCCCAAGGGACAAGATCCTTCCTTATCCTCTGCAGTGCAAGGATTACTGTCAGAAGACTAATACTCTCTTTGAGTGAGGCAGAAGAGGGAACAATTTGGTACTGTCTTATATTTGAAGAAGAGTGTTTTTATGAAAAGCTTTATTTCAGAAAAATAGACTTAAACATTTTTCTGTATCTCAGATATTTCCATATCCACCATTTTCTCCTTTAAGTACTTTTTCTACTCTAGAAGCTCTCACTACAATCATGTAAAGCTATAGAAACTGCTCAGTACAAAACCCTGGATGACATACATTCTTTCACCCAGCTATGCTCTGTTTTGACTTGTCTATAAACCTGCAGCAGTTTTCCCTATTCTTCTTGCCTTCTTCACCTTCCCTGAGCAGCCACTTAAACAATAATCCACTTCTAACTCTCTGGCTCTACAAAGAAAGGATACCTTGTTTTACTTACTGTCCAGGTAAAGAAAACCAAAAACAACATGACAGTGAAATGTAACAAAGATGCGGCAGCTTGTCTTGCAGTGCCACATATGAGATGCCTTTGGTAATCAGAGTGTACTCAGATGGGCTCATATGAGTCAAAATGGCACCTCCATTAATTAGCATGTTTTGGAAGAGCTTTTTAAAAGATGTGGTTATGCACACTATGGCCACTGTGGAAACCAGAACAATTAAATGTATCTTTAGGCTGCTTTCTTTCTGCCAGCCCCGTTCATCTGTGCTCCTTGGACAAGGACAAGGAGCAGGTCATGCGTTGGTTAAGTTTTCTTCCAGCCTGCCCCCTCATGCCCTTCTGCATCCCTGCTGCATGGGCAAAAGCATGTTTGCATGACCAGGATGTGTAGGAGTTCCTTCTGTGGGACCTGTGCATGTCTAACCACACTGACAAATGTCTGGATGGCCCATCTCCCAGTCAGCTGCAATATGCAAGTTTAGGAATTCCCAAGGCACCTGCAATGTCAATGACAGAAAGATGTAGGACAGAGGAGATGACTTTAGTGAAAAACACAGAGAACCTTAAAATATTTGTATAAATTTACCTGATGCTACAGTCTCTGTGGGGCTTTTTTTTTTTCCTTTAATTGTGAATACCCACAGTTTAATTGGGAGGGTTAAAATATTACTGAAGATAATATCTGTAATACCCATCGTGCAGTTATGGGCACATCACTTTCTAAAACTACTTTTGTGTGTCTGCATTAGATTGCAAAGAAGGTACCTAGTAGAATTATGCTAGCCCTTATGTGTTTATTAAGATAAGCTTGTTGCTAAAAATTACCTCCTGGTGAATAATAATGCAGTACTATGAAATAAATTGAGAAGCTATTCAAATTTTTAATCTCCAAGGTGACTATGGCATAAGATACCAGCTATTTTTGAAGAGTAAATCGAAGCTTTTTTAACCTGCTGGAACTCATTGAAAATGTTGAAAGAAGTAGTGGGTGAAGGAGAATGGATGAGTATAATGTGTTTAAAATTGCAAACAAAAGACTCTGACTGAAGGTCTTCACAAGAGACTATTAAGAAACTTTGGTGGTCAGAGGTTACATCCTGCCGTGGATTAAAAGTGGTTAAAAGATAGACAATGAAGTAAAAATAAATAACCAATTTTTCAGCAGAAAAAAAGGTTAATAGTGAGTTGCCCCAGGGCTGAGCATTAGGAACTACCGGTCTGTTATGTAATATGTGGACAAATGACCTGGTGGAAGGATGAATTGGAGCATTAGTTGCACAGCAATTGCACAATTATTTTAGTTAATCAGAAGGAGATTGGAGAAGCCTAGACATTTTCAAGACAGGAAACACCTTAGATCAGAAAGGATTAGTAGATAAACCATTAAACTGTGAATCAGGAGGTACTGGTTCCAGTGTATAACAGGACAAAAATGAGTGAAAGTATTTCAGTTAACATTGCCAATATGCATTTATGTTTTTTTAAACTGTTTGCACAAATCTGCTTGTTCTGAGGAAATTTGTTTGGAAATATGAATTAGTATTAGGATTTAATTTCTGGTGTAATTCAGGGACTTATGCAGACAAGCAAATAGCCTGGTGATCAAAGTGCTTACCTAGTTTGTAGGCATTGTGTCCCTCATTCGGATTTTCCTTTGTCTTTGCTTCACAAGAAGATGAACAAGTCATCAGATGACCTTTTTTTTAATGAATATTTTGTGTTGTGTGTATAATGCTGGCTACAATTTTTTGTAAGAAACTTTTCACAGTCTTGGTTTCATTATAGTACAAAGTTGATTTTTGAAAATTTGGAAAGTCTTAATTTGTACTAGTGAGACAGGGATAAGGAAATAGCAAATGTAGTCTTTGATGAGCAATTTCCAGCATTGCATTTATGTCTAAGTCCCAGGAAGCATCTAAAATCTTTGGTCACCTACTTTCAAGAAATACTCATTTTTATAGCTAGAGTTTCAGAGAGGGTTTTTAGCATGAATAACTGGAATAAGTCTGCCCTATTGCAGAACATACACTTGAGGGTTAGTTTTAACCTGGATCATTCTCTGATCTGTTTCATTATGTAGCTACATGAATGCATGCACACTCTGAAAAGGGAGGAGGGCTGTTTGCCTCTTTTAAAACCTGCAGTGATTTCTGCCGAATTGGAGTATAATGAACCTAGACCCTTAGACGAGAAGAACTTGGCTTGACTAGAGCAGAAAAATAACTGAGGAGGGATGTGACTGCTGTCTACAAATGCACAAGAAAGGCAAATGCCAGGAAGGGAAAGACCTATCAAAACTACTGCTACAGGTAAGAGTTGTCATGAGAACTAATCATATCTGACTAAATTTAGACTAATAATTAGAAGATGGTTTCTGGCAGGCAGAACAATGGAGTTCTGGACTAGACTTTTCGGATGGATAACAGAACATTGTGTTTATTCCATGGTTAGTGCAGATATCCTGGATATTGCCTGTTCTGTTTAAATGACTACGGTTCTCTTGTACTTTGGGTCAGACAGTATCCTCTAGGAGAAAGGGGCATAATGCATATTCTCTGTGAGCAGTTACACACTCTCAGGTTTGGAAACCATGCTAGAGGTCAGAGATGGGCAAGCGTGTGCTGACAGAGCATGGAGGGAGCCTGCAGCCTCAGCACAAACAGTGAGGATGCTTAGAAGACACTGCAGTAGGGAGCAAGCCCCTGACTGATTCTGCGAGGTGATGGACAGGAGACTTTTCTGGGAACCGTTTTCTAGGATTGGGTGAAACTTCTTCAAACTAGGAAACCACTGAAAGTTACTTATAATGAGGGAAAGACTGATTCAGGAAAAGCACAGTGTCAGAGGCTTTATATATGTGTGTGTATATGTGCGCATACATGTGTGTATGCCTGTGGAATCTGTACTGAGTGGAATCATCAAGGCAGATGTGGAATCATCTGCCTCACCCACAGTATCTGTATTTTTCTAGTTAAAGAGGAAGTGAAGAACATCTTGTATTGCATTCACCTTAAGATGAAGGCATGCAATTCCTTTGCATTTCGGATTTCTTGGGATCTGGCCGTGCCTCCAAAAGATGCATGAGGAAAATCATCCACACTTGATTTCTGAGTATTGTTAACAGGCTGTATGCAACCTGGCTTCCACACAGAAAGTCTTTTCTTGAGCTTATTTTCTGTGGGACAGGATAGCCATTCCTCACTGACTTACTGTGCCAGGTTTTGTACTTTTCTGGTTTGGATCAGCAATTTTATGACATTATGTCTTTAAAATGGATCTACTTTTACTATATGTTTTATCACTTGCATCAAAAGGGGTCAATAAAGGTTTTGAGATGCCATGATAATTAAAGTGATCAAAATGTTGCAGAGCATGTGATATTTCTACTAGTATGCTGTCAAAGTCAGAAAGGTAAATAACTAAAAAGGGGAGGACATAAAATAACCATTTAATGTAATTACGTCAATTAGTGGTATAAGATGTCCTTCACTTGACTCCCATTTAATGTTGATCACTGGCTCTCCAAAATACACTAGAAAGCTTGATAGAAAAATGCCTAAAGGCTCAAGTGAACAATACAGCTCTTCAAAATAAATAAATAAATATGGAAAAAGCTTAACACCTATGGTGTGTGGGCCTCAGTTACTACAAAGATTATAAATATGTTGTATTCTGCTCCCTCTGAGTGATCCCATGCACTTTAGTATAGTTACAAGTAGCTCACTGAAAAAGCATACCAGTCTTGGTAGGAAAGGGTTTTATTTCGAACTGATAGAGGAATTTCAAACAATGGATGGTGTAAATAAAGATGCAAAGATCAATAAAGTTCAATAAAATGAAGATTGCTTAGATGTTTAGGAAATTATCTGTGGTTAAAGCATTGCTCTTTCCCTGTGGACAACCCTACCTACTGTTTCTTCTGGACTGTAATCCACACAGTACGGTATCAGAGGAGCCTAAAGAGCAATGAACATCCACTGAGCTTTAGCCATGTGATGTCTCAAATCTCTTGGAGGAAAAGAAATCAGTGTGTCATGAAGCCATTCCCTTGGCAGGCAGTTAATGCCTGGTGCACCAAGGACAAAATACTTGACTAAAGAAGTATCCAGCTGATCAACACACTGTTGAAATTTTCAAACCTTGCTGAGGAGACAGGCACCTAGCCCCACAGAGGGACTGCCTGGAAGGGAGGAAAAGAGCAGTGTCGAGGCGTTTGAGGCATCCGTTGAGCTGGCTGCCTTGGACTGTAAATGTGTTGCCAGGGTCTTCCCCTCTCATGTTCCCTCCCCACTCCTTTTCCGTGATTCCTCTTTGCTCTCCCCCCACCCCACATGCTTTTTAATAATTTTTTAGACATCTCAATACTATACGTACTGCTGAAAATGGCTCTATTCCCTTTTTCATGTCAGTAAACAGCAGAGCTGGAGAGGGGGCAGATCCTTGGCAAAATCAAATTCCTCTTTTGTTTAAAGTGGCTTATTCTTCTTTTATACTGCTGTTGATCTTGTGCCAGGTATTGAATACAGAGGAGAAAATTCAGCTTTTACAACAGCCATTGGGAACTTGTCTTGAGGGAGGCATTACCAGAAACACAAAAAATAGAGAAAACATCTCCTGCTCTTTCCTTTAGTGGTTGGATGGAGAACAGCTGGATCCTGTTGTTTCTCATCTCCCAGTGTCTAGGATACTGAAACAAAGGTTTCAGCACTCAAGATACTCGCATACTTCAGTCACTCAAAGAAAGACATAGGTACCCTGGCAAAAAGTTAAGGGGATGCTTTTTCTAATATTTATACAGAAACTGTGAAACTTCTTACAACAAGTTAAAAGCTTTGCAACATTTCTTAAGGATTTGGTAATTTGGGTACTAATAGTATCTGCAATTTCAGAGATAAATAAGAGCTCATCTCTGGCATATGTTCTATGAAAAATGAGACTACACTGGGATTTCAGTAGGTCTGAAGTGTCACTATACTCAAAAGCTTATTTGGGAATAAAGCCCAGTATAGGTTAAAGGAAGCCTTGGGAAGCACTGCTTAACCTCTGAACAATCAGAGGGTAGCTTGGGCCTTTGCAGAGCAGAGATCCTGCAAGCAGAGGTTATTCACAAGCCAAAGTTTTTAAAAATATTAAAAACCTACACTGGGAAAAAACAGCTCTTGTCTTCTTTTTGATTTTCAACTGCCCTAGTCTTCTCCTATCTTTGTTCTTGTATCTTTCCTCCTCCTTTGCACTTCAGGCTCATCACTTCAACTTTCTTCTCTCCCTGTCCTCCTAGGATGCAAAGGCTCTGCTCCTGCCATGAGGTCTATGCTAGATGTATTATTTTTCCCATGTCAAGCCTAAATAGGTGAAGACACTTGCTTTATCCTCCTCTAAGTATGAAATCATCTCTGTAGGAGTAGCTGTCAAAACACAGACTCACTATTAAAGTGGCTTCTCAGAGAGTAATAGAGTTGTCTTCTCTTAATATAATTATTGAAAAGGAGCTACGCAAGCATTAAAAAGTTGTTGTCCACTGTGGCCATTGGACAACCTACAAGAAAGGAGGGATGGCCCCTCTCTGAGTACAACTTGCTCAAAGCTTATGCTGTCATTAATGACATATGCCCTCCTCCTAGTTGGTCACCTTGCTGCTGGCCCTGCCTTAGAAAGTTGTCAGGAGGCCTTTGGAGAGTACTAGGTGTGGGGATTAAAATGAAGTGATAATATCTTCTCTCCTCTCAGCCCGATAAATATTCTGAAACAGAGATGCCCTCATTTCTCTGTTTATTGGCTTGATTTGTTAAAGTAATAAAAATCTGGTTTGCCTTATTAAGAATAGAAGAGATGCTTACAAAGAATCATAAGAGATGAAACATTGAACTTCTGTTTAGGTAAAATTGGAAACCGGGAAGGGCTGAAGAATCTGAGAGTGTCAACACAGTGGAGGAATTATTCTGGCAAACAGAAGTCTGTGTACCCAATTCTTTCACTGTGTTTATTTATTGCTGATATTCTTGTGCAGTAAAGTAGTTTCATATCACTGCTGCCTAGTCATTTTTCTTCAGGAATGTATGAAGCAGAATGACTTTTGCTAAACCATTTAAATGGGTGATTGCTACAGAGTATTGCTAAGGGGTCTGCATTGCATTGGGATACTGTGAGCTTTATGGTATGTTATGGTATGCAATAATAATATATGGGCTCTTTTCCCCCCAGCCTAATTGCTTTTAATGAAAATAATTAAAATACAGATGATCCAGTTGAGGTTATATCCTACTTGTCAGGTGTAAGAGCCTTGTGGTAGCACTGAGATATTGGTAACTGATGACTTCAATGTACTGTACTAGAACTAGTACACCAATGGTTTTGTTTTTCATTTGTTTTGGGTGGGACAACTAGTCATTTAACCAATCCATTACTTCTTACATTGATTGAGCAGTTTGATATGACTTTTATCAGTCTCTTTGAACTGATAAACAGGCTTGTTTGCAATAAAGGGAGCATTCCTGCTCTATTGTAGTGACTAATTCTCTGTCTTTGGAGTTGACAGCAACTCCTTCGTGCTAGGAAGTGAGGTAGACAGAAGTCCCTAGGGCATCCTACAGCATTTCTACAACTGGCCACATTAAAAATTCTGCTTCCAAAAGATGGGCTGTCATTTTATCCCATAAGAATCTTGTACACAGGAGGCTTTGGTGTGTTTCCAGAAGATGTCAAAAAAAGATACTGAATGATGTAAAAAAATCCAGTTCTGAGAATTATTTATACGGGTAATGCCTGGAACACTCCCCAGCCTCCTGAGCCTTTCCAGCTTCACATCAACTTAGTTTGGCTAAGAATCTCCTCTTATTTTGTTGTTTTGGTCTTTTTTTAATACTAAATTTTTTTTTTTCTTTTGGCATGCATAGCATTTTGTTTTTTTCTAAACCAAGAAGTCCTAACCTTTATTTTAGGCCTTGGTGTTGGAATTGTCTCTCTATGTCCATTTCTAAAGGACTTGTTTTTCGGTTGCATCTTTTGCCAAGGTAGAAGGAACAAATCTGAATACAGTCTACCTAGGAAGGCTGAAAACTGAGGCTTATACTACAACATTCCTCTGAAACACTTGCTGCTAAACACTAGGAGATACAGAGTACCTCAGGTGTGATCCAGTACCGCAATTGCCGTGTTCCTATAGAATTTTCAGATTTAAAGGATACTTCACCTATCTGTAGTCTTCAAGGATATATTTCTAAGTGCAGTTGGACAAACAAATACATACAAATGAGTTGACCCTCCCTTTCTCCTGTTAATCGACCACTTTTGATTTCAGCACATAAAAAGATTTATGGAATATCACAGAGAGCCACACAGGTTAATTGTAGATAGTGTCTGCAACAGGTTTTTCATGAGCTGCTTGTTTTGCCAGTCTGTGAACATCACCTGAATCACAGCACCGTGTTTCTACTCTTTGACTGAATGATCATCAAGAAATTAACACAAATAAAAGTTAGGAAAATAATGAATAAATGTGGAAAATACAAATGTGAAAAATCTTAACTGATGCAAATATCTGCGAATATTTTAGGGCTGTAGGCACTAAGAGATGCATTTATTAGCTGACTGAATTTGAATAAAGATTTGCAAGCAACTGTTTTTCTTAGTGAATAGCTAGCTCATCCCTCTAAACTTTTGGGGAAAGAGGTGAAGCAGAACAAAGGACCTCTTGAAGCGAGGTTTTGTGACAGCTTTAGCTGATTTTAGGAAACTTTTGAGCAGCACATATTGGCATCATGCAGTAAGAGGAAGCCAAACATATGTGCTTTGGAACATATGCCTCAGATCTGAAGAGAGTTGCTCTATACCATAAATCATATCCTGGTAAAAATCGGAATGAAAGCTAGAAATAAACAATTTCAGAAGGAAAAGAATAGTGCTTCAGAATTTAAACTTATGTATCAGTTGTTCAGTAGCCAAGTTTAAAACTACTTAATGAGTGATGACTCATTAAGTGCCTTAGGAAAGCTGGAATCTTATTGAAGTAATTTCTTTAATGGAAGAAAGATGGTGCTATTATAAAATGTGACAGATAACAATATCTTTGGGGGGGGGAGAAAGACTCTGCAACCAAATTACTTGACTTTGCATAAGAAATTGCTGGCTCACATTATGAATTCATAAATATAAAGTTGCAGGGGGGCTACCTCATTAAATCAAATAAAAGCAGTGAGGGGAAAAAAGCATTGAGAATCATTTTCCCTACTTCAGGCCCATGGGAAAAACAGAACCATGTGAGGTGGAACACATTCTGCATTCTAGTTTTTGCTTCCTTTACGTGTGCGTTAATAATTTAAATAATTTTGAATGCATAAAGCCAAAATTTCGCTCTTAGACAAAGCTGGCAAATAATGTATCAACTGCAGAATAAATAGTTGCCTTTAATTGAAAGGAATCTTTCTGCATTCTGCAACAATAACGCAACCACTGGGGCTGATAACAAAATTACCTGACTTCTTTAAGCCAGTTCTCTAGAATAATCTAATATTCTGATATTTACATTATTAATTTGTTTATTCTCACAATTCATTTTGATATAATTGACTGAAAACTACCTAGCTAGCTCTTTTTCTCCCTTTCTTAACTGTTGCACTGATCTGCATCTCTGTTTTAATATATGTACATATATGCACACATGCAGGGACACATGGCTGTATTCCCATCTCAATACACCTCTTACTTTCCTGGTATAACTTGTCTTATTTTATAACATTGGATTGTAAACTCCTGCCTTACTGTGGATTACACTGTGTGACCCTAACTAACATAGGCTAATTGAACTCAATGAGATTACTTGTATTCAGTGAGACTGCTTACCAACTTACTAACACTAAGCATATGCATAAATCATCACAAGACTTAGCACAAAAAAAGACCCACAAGAAAGAAAGGAAGAGAGAGGAAAAATGGTGATGGATGTTTAAACATCAGTCATGCATCTGCATAAATTATTTGTTGAGAGAAGGAGCTGATCATCACCCATGGCTATAGCAGTTGAAATTTGCAAAAAATTTGCAATTTTTTCCTAACAGTAAAGTTAGGATTTTTTAATTTTTATTATTTTATTTTTCTTTCTGACATGGATTTCATTGTGCTAGTGGCAGGTTGCTTGTGGCAGGACAGGTTGACCGTTGCAGGAGACTGAAGACCTCTCCACCACTGAGCACTGCAGCAGTCCAGGCAGGAGCAATCCAAGCCTACCCTCGTCCCTGTTTAACCCTGAACTGGAGAGTTAACCTCTTAGCATCTCCTTCCTGTATCCCACTTTGTGGGCAGTTTTGTGCCTGACCTTTGTGTTTAGATTGTAAGAAGGATGCTCATTCCACTGATTTTTCTTCTGCTACTGTTTTTTATATGTGGTAGGTGCAGTGATAAATACCTGCAGATATGAGCTTACATCCACTAGCATCTGGGTTGAGGCCACCAAATCTGATCATCATTACAAGTCATTGCTTCTTCATCACTACTATAGAGTTAAAAGCTTCATTTTCCTCTAAGGCAAGAGTGAGTCACAGTTCAGTTTGATTCTTTGCTGCCTCTAGTAGATGCATGGGAAAGGGAGAAGATGTAAATGACAGAAAGGTTAATGACTGAGCATAGATGATCTTTTAAAGCTTTCAGCTATTAGTATGCTTTCAAACTTTCTATCATGCTTCAGATAAATGATTCAGGTTTTTTTTAGCTGCAGTCACAAGAGCAGGGCTGCTTTTGTGATGCTTGCTGACTTCCATGTAAAAACTCCAGGCATTTCTGTGGACATGTATTCCTCTTGTGTTTGTTCTCTCTAGAATGGTATTTTTCCAACTGGGCAGTAGAGGATATCAAAGGGAGCTTAGGCCCAATGTTATGTCAGGCTGGCAGCCAGTTGTGTGATGCCAGCATTTCAGTGCCTGTAAGATGGATGGCAAATTGCTGACCCTTTTCTGAAATGGCACTGGCAATAGCAGAAGGACCAGACATGGCTACATGTCTCTTTTAACAAAGCAGCAGGGCCTAAGGTGGATGAAGCCCAAAGGCACTGTTAGAGCCAGCTTGTTCTTACTGCAGTTTGCCATGAGGTTGGATGTCTTTCAGAGTAAGCTTCTTTCCAGACTAACAGCAGACAGGCAACAGGCTGCAGAAACTGTGGTGGAGAAAAAGAACAAAACACAGAAACAATGTCATAGCGAGGCTGGTGTAGTGGCAGAATCTCAGCCGATTACTGGGTGGGGTTCAATGACATTCTTCAGGGGATGTTCTAAAAGATACATTCCCTCTAAAAGATGTATTCCCTCACTTCCTCATAAGCAGGTTCCTTCTGTGGCAGTGAGGGATGGTTGAAGTTACAGTAATTACAAAAATGATTTATGAAATCCTGATTGTAGCTGGATGTTTCTGCAGTTGTATGGGTGCTGCTGCTGGTGATGCTGTGGAAGTGAGATACAATACAGAAATTGGTCAACAGATGCAAGAGAGACGCATGGACACCTCCAAAAGTCAACATACAAGCCTGGCATCATAGTGCTTGTCAAAACTTTTCCGTTGTCCTCTTTCTCAGACCATATTTATTTTCTATATACATTTCACTCTGCAGACTTTCCCAAAATTTTTATTCCTCCAAATCATTCCTTGTTAATGATACTATCTTGCCATCTTGGGACTTTTACTTACTGCTAGCAATGTCAATTGTGTATTATGTTGATTCATTTGTAGTCTGGACGTTGGAAGAACAACTGTAAAGATTAACATAGCAAAATGGGAAAGTCATCTATGGCAGATATCTATGGTGGTACAAAACCAGAACCCAGCTTTTTGCTCAAAAATACATAAATTGCTTATTTATTGTTTGTCTTCTGTTAGTAGTTAGCTAGTGGTTAACATATCAACACTTGTAAGCCAAATACAGTGTATTTAAAATAGATAATTCCTTCTCCCTCCTTTAATATTATTTTCTTTTAAATAATAAGGTTCCAACTCATGCACGCTGGCTGATTGATACTTAAAATTTCAATAAATATTAAATAAAAATTAAAAAATAACCAAGGAAATAATTCCAAACTAAATTATATAATGCTATGTGAATCTTGGGCAGGGGCATGTCCTACATCCATCAGAAATAATCACACTACTTTTGTAAATGACTGGTGAGGGTTTGGATGTTGTTTCTAAACAGTGGACCAAAGTAGCCTCTGGGGCCCAGAAAAGTTTCCAAGCAGCTGAATATTCATAAGGAACTTGATTGTTCTGCTGAACAGATGTAGTGGTGTAGCTGTCTAAAAGCCAATGGCTTTAAAATCTGTGCCACACAATGAAGTTTACATTTTTGTGCTAGTCTACGCACATGTGATTCCCTGAGGCTGTGACATCTGAGTGCAGATTTTGCTGAGTTTTAGGAAGGAAGTTCTGACTGTAGGTTTGTTTTTCTTTTCCATCATAAATTTCAAAACTTGTCAGAGACATGCAGTGTAAAATAAATCTACCATGAAGATGGCCAGGAGTGCAAAGAGCCCTGTAGAAAGCTCTATAAGGATTGGAGTGTAACAGTTGTGTGCAGGACTTAAAAGAGCACATCAGGACTTCACCACAGGAACACAAGATAACTAAGGGACCATGTATGTAAATTAAGCCTTTTAATAATAAAAACACACATCTAAAAACAGAGTTCTCCATTAAAATGATGGTAAGATCTGTAGTGAAACACCCTTTTGGATTTGCCAGCCTGCATGGAAAGGAAGAGACATTTGCTTGTAACAAAACCAAGATGTCCTCTAAACAAACCTGTTTTATTCTTCCTGAGACAGAGATTACTGATGTATCCCAATGGAGGTGTCACTTCTTCAGAACTGAGAATAAACTCGGAGGTTTATAGAACAACATATTTAGAGCAATATGTTAATAATATTCTGCTATACTCTCGGAATATTTGCACAGAACACCTTTGAGTGCACTAAGATGCAAATGAATATGAATAAATGTTAGAGAAGGCTGCCCTTCAAAACTCCTGTTGTTAATTTGGCAACCGTTCTAGATCAACTTGAATCATATGCAATTAGATGAAGTTACCCTCTCTGCGCAAAAAGAGCAGATAACCTCAGTCCTGAACTTAAGACCTAACTCCAGCCTCCCAAGATGCCAGGAATTTTCAGGTGTATTCTGCTGCTCTGACTTTTTAACTGCTTGTCGTGGTTTAACCCCAGCTGGCAACTAAGCACCACACATCAATTTGCTGACTCCCCCCCGGTGGGATGGGGGAGAGAATCAGAAGAAGAAAAGTGATAAAACTCATGGGTTGAGATAAAGACAGTTTAATAGGTAAAACAGAAGTCATCCACGCAAGCAAAGCAAAGCAAGGAATTCATTCACTGCTTCCCATGGGCAGGCAGGTGTTCAGCCATCTCCAGGAAAGCAGGGCTTCGTCACGTGTAATGGTTACTTGGGAAGACAAATACTATCACTCCGAACGTGTTCTCCCTCCTTTCCTTCTTCTTCCCCAGCTTTATATGCTGAGCATGATGCCATATGGTATGGAATAGCCCTTTGGTCAGTTGGGGTCAGCTGTCCCGGCTGTGTCCCCTCCCAGCTTCGTGTGCACCCCCAGCCTACTCGCTGGTGGGGTGGGGTGAGAAGCAGAAAAGACCTTGACTCTGTATAAGCACTGCTCAGCAGTAACGAAAATGTCCCTGTGTTACCAACACTGTTTCCAGCACAAATCCAAAACATAGCCCTATACTAGCTACTATGAAGAAAATTAACTCTATCCCAGCCCAAACCAGCACACTGCTACAGGACTTCAGTATGGGAATATCCAGACTACTATCCCAATGAGTTTACTTTTTAAATGGAGACAATAAAACAGGCAGCAGAGGGGATATTCTTGCTTTGACCAGGCAGACATCTAGTCCACATCGTCAGTAGCACTGGGATTTCTGAACTGTGCCTCAGCTGCAGATGCTATGCCGATTATTTTTCTACAGCTAAAGAACAATATTTTTGAAGAATTTTTCTTTTCTATATCTAATGGCAAATGAGAAAATACCCGCAATAATTTTGTAGTTATTGTAGTAAAACTTAAGGAGACACTAAAGCACGGTATCTTAGACTGAGAATAACACTCTAAGTCTTTAGGTAATATAACATTAAATATTAACTTAGAGTCATGTTACATGACTAAATATAAAATGGCTGAGCAATGAATTTTTTTTGCAAATGTCTTTCAACACTGAAAAAGCAACAGGACACTAGAAAACACTAAGTATATTTACATCACATAGAGGGAAGAGTCTGGGAAAGATGATGAAAAGTAAGTTCATTAAATCCAACAACAGTATTAAGATATTTTTGTGGTAATGTTCACAGAGAGTTTAAAGCCATATTTGGAGAATGAAAATGTAATAAGAATGAGTCAGCATGGGTTTGGGAAGAAGAAATTATGACAAACAATTCTGATTACATTTTTAAATGGAATAATGATTGGCTTACATAGAGGGAAACCTGGTAGACATTTTATAGATGGATTTATCAGGAAAGCTTTCAACAAGGTTTCACATGATGGATTACTGCATAAAGCCTTCTAAATATGGATTAGGTGGTGAATGCTTAAGATGGATAAGGAATTGCTTAGAAGATAAAAATGGAGGAATTAAAAGTGCATTTTGTTCACCAAAGCTAGGATCTTTCATGGGAATCTTTCTAGTGGCTTCAGCAGGACTTATATCAGGACTGTCACATGAAGCTGAGGCACACAGGACCCTTCACTGACGGCTGTGTGCCTTTGTATTGATAATTTAGATGGTGCTGTAATACAGGAGAGACACATTTTCGGATAGCTGACATGGGCTGTTTTAATACCACGTGGTGGATTATAATTCAGGGGGCTCTGAAGCAGATCTGGACACACTGGTGCTTCCACATTGTGCAGGGCAATGCTGTGCAGAAGTACCACTGTGTATCTCCAGAGGGGTTCATAGCCCCGGTGCGGTGAGACTCACAGGCTACTGAGCCAGTGAGCTCAGTGGACAACTACAGTGATAGAGCTGTACTGTGTTGGGCTCTGGACTTACCTGGTGGTCAGCTAATTTGTATGTCATGTGTGTCTTCAGCATGCTGCATCTCCTTTTGCAGAATTGCCTTGCTGGGTGAGCTGGGTCATTTCAGGAGGAGAATTTGCAGGTTAACAGGCCAGATCCATGTCAGGTGTCAAGTGATGGTACCTGTCAATGGAAAAGTACTGTTTTTTATCAGTTCTTGCCAAGAGCACATAGAGACGGAATAGCTTATGTCAGCAAATGAACTAATATGAGAGAACCAGGAATCTGAATCTGCTATAACTGCTATAACAATTCACACAGGGTTGTAGGACTGTATTTTAAGAAATTTGTATTGCTCTCCAGTTAAAGTTTAGGCCAGTGGGCTGTATCTCTGCTTCTTCAATTGGATCTCTCTGGTAAAAGGTGTTCTACTTTGAATTTTGGTCTGGCATGCAAAAGAAAGAGGAACACTTTAAAACACTCTATCTAAAGCTCATCAGAATAGATCATTACCTTCCAATACAGCTAAGGGGACTAATTCCCAGAGAACTGAAACAATTTGCCCCACAGGTCCACTGCAGTGTTGTGAATAGAATTAATGTCTTATAAAGCCTGGTACAATGCCGCATTCACTACTTTAATTAGAAAATTATATCAGTTTAAGAATGATGGATGATATAGGCTTGAAGATGATAATAGAAGTATGCACATTTGGCATATAGCCCCGTCTCCAGAATGCAACTGAGCTTGTAAGAACTGATGTGACTTCGATTTGCAAAAATAAATTTAAGTGATGGCACAATGTATTTGAGCTAACTAAGAACCGGTGCAAATCTTGAAGTTTTGAAGAGATCTGAAAGAAATAAATTAAATTATCACTCTAATCTGTTCCATAGTTCTTACATAGACACAGGAAGAAACAGTCTTTGCCCTTCTGAACTTATATTTTGAAATGCTGCAAAATTCAAGGGAAGTATGTGGGAGTGTCAGAATTCCTTTGATTTTCCTTATGTAGTTCTGAGCACATGGGCATACCACGGAATTTAAGCAGGCTTTTTGAAAAGGAGTTAATTTTACCTAACAAGTGTCTCTTGGTTAATCTTGTCTTGTTCATTTACTTCTTTAAAGGTGTTGTGTAGTTTGGGGATAGTTTTGATCTGAATGCATGTTTCAGTCTATTAAAATACTTCACATTTAGGAGAGATGTTTTGGAAATCTGAATTCTAGCATTTCCTAAAATATAAAACAAGAATTAGTGGGAGTAGAGAAGGGTAGGGAATGGGCAGGTAAGCACATAAGAGTTGAGGAAGATTTAGGGAGAAATTTGTCCAGAACATCAAAGTACACTAATTTAGATCCAAAGTAGTGAGGAATGGGAACAACTAAGGCTATTTGCAGAGAAAATAACCTGGGAAATATTGACATAGTGCATGATAATGAAGTATCACTTTATTTCCCTCTTGTAACAACAGTGGCAACACTGCACATAGAGAGTTCAGTTTGCTGGT
Source organism: Mycteria americana (assembly GCF_035582795.1). Classification (NCBI taxonomy): domain Eukaryota; kingdom Metazoa; phylum Chordata; class Aves; order Ciconiiformes; family Ciconiidae; genus Mycteria; species Mycteria americana. Next base: position 163,686,717 of record NC_134366.1, read on the forward strand.
TTGTTTTTTTTTCTGGTGAACAGAGTCAGTTTGCTTGATTTAAAGAGCAAAGACTGGAGTCTGTAAACATAAAGCTCCCGATTTTACATCCTCATAGAAGACTCAACTGTTTAATATATGTTTGGATCCAAACCCCACAAATACCTTCCAACATAAATCCTGCTTTGACTTGGCCTGCACACCTTTTCAGGTATTGATGATGATAGAAAGATGCCTTTCATATGAACGAACAAGATTACACCAGCTTCATTCCAATGATATCCAAACTGGTCATGAGTTTAGGAAAAATATTTTAACTGTAAGAATGGTCTGGCACTGGATGAGGTGCCCAGAGAGATTGTGTAATCCCCATTCTTGGAGATTTTCAAAACTAATAGGGGCAAGGCCCTGAGCAACCGGATCTAGCTTTCAAGGTAGTCCTGCCTTGAAAGGCACCATGAAGAGGTACCTTCTAACATTAATCTTTCTGTGATTCTGTGACACCTGGATTTTTTTTTTCTTTTTTTTTTGAAACATATCAACATCTTTGATTCAGTTAAGAAGAAAACAATGGTAAAAACATTTGTAGGGTAATTTTGACTGACAAATTTGCTCAGGCTTGTACATTTTTAAAGTATTTTGACATATTTCGTGGGGTTTGGGGGACAGTAGCCATCTTTAAGTTCTCTTTTAGTTTGACATTGAAGGGTTATGGGTTATAATATGATCAGTAAATAGTCAAACCTACCTTTCGAAGCTTTGAGCTAATTGAACGTTTGCTTTGCATATGATGACTTTCAGTAGAATGATTGTAATGTCATTGCCTTGCAGTAGTGAAGCTCTGAGCTGAGCCATAGATAGTGCTACCCCCAGCAAAAAACTGGTGATGCTGTGAATGTGAGAGCTGAATAATGAACTGGCAATGAAAACATAACAGCCCATGGCCAATGGCATGTCTCCCACAATACGTTCCTCTGCAATGGGTAAGGCTGTACATATTTCAATTTCTACTTTAAAATGCTCATTCCCTGTTTCCCCATCTTTCTCCTCCTCAAAAGTCTTCCTTACCCAATAATCTCAAAATCATTTTTGAATAATTGTATCAATTTAAAGGAAATGAACACTGAGCATCAAATAGCAAAAATGAAGTTTTTTCAAGTCAAAGGGCTATAGAATTATCTATAAGACTCCAATATTTGAATCCCCACAGACATAAACTTTAATGGAATCTCTTGCCAAATTGCAGTTGTGATGAAAATTTTAAATTATATTCAATTTTGACCAGCTAGCAATAAATATAGTGCAGCACTGTATGTTGACCTTGCAAAGGCATCTGATAGAACAGATTGTAGTCAGCTGTAGGGATTTACTTGAAAACTGTAGCAAATTAGATGTGGAAGAGGCAATGCTATAGCATATACTCCCCTCTCTAGATTTTGAACAGATTGAAAGGGAATACAGTCAACTTTCAAATGTTTCTTTATTGTCATGCATATTAAAAGCCCAGGGTAAAACTTTGCATTTTTATTCCTGACTGTGTATATAGATAGTATTATTCTCCATCCAAATATGCAATATGAAATTTTGTCTGCATCAGTCATTTTGAAATAATTGCTTTAATTTTGGGCTGTGTCTGAAAGTGAACACAAGGTTGGTGTCATCTACTAGCAGTCACTTTTTCAACAATTTCCTTTTTTTCCAGCTTGACAAATAACAAATGCTTGGTGGTAACTTTAAATTTAAAATTCATTGCCAACCAGCTGATAAGAAACATATCAAATATTGGATTTCACTATATAAATAAGCCTATCCAGAAGAACAAAGAAGATTCCGATGACTTTCATTTGTTGTACTGCCTTGGTTATCAAATTTCCACTAATCAAAACTTTCATTTCTGTCATGTCCCTGACAGCTTTACATATCATATGTATTATCATACACGTCTGTTTATCAAAGTTCTGTTTATAACATCTCTCATGCGGAGGAATGATACTCTGCATACATAAATGCAGCTAGTATTTGAGATTTTGACTTGCAGTCCTGTGTTTTTTAAGCCAAGATTTAAAGGATAAATGAAAATTGCCATTGTCTGCGAACATGAGAACAAAATGCCTTTGCTTACTCTGAGAGATTATGGCCAACGATGGAAGAGATTGTAATGCTATGTGCTTAGAAATCCCATTTGGTGAGTGCTAGAGAGCTAAGAAGCTAACAAAGAAATTTGATTGCCCACATAGAATAGATGCTGAGTTTGGAAACAAAATCTGGGACTTGATTTTTAGAACCACTTGCTGTCATTGGTAGGATTAACTGCATCGTTGTCATCTTTGTCTCTTCCTTGTGTTTCTCTGAGCTCTCATGTCTTGTGCTTTCATATGTCTTAGGATGCTCTCCTCAGTCCTTGCCCAGTCTCAAATGTGGCTCACAGGAGAGTATCCACCATAGTCACCAACAAGGCAACTGGGTTTGGATTCCTGTGACTTTATGGGCAATGACCTAATAGGCCCTTCATAAAAAGAGTTTAGTTTTAGCAATAGAAACAAGACAATTAAGGTAAAAGCATTTAAAAGCAAAAATTGGTACACACGTTTGCCTTGCCTTGTTTTACTTCAAGGAGGTCAACTGAAGGCCTCGTGTAAACTTTTATTTCTCAGTTTGTGTCTCCAAAATCTATGTGCCCCCCTGAAGCAGTTTGCCCTTTCAGTCTTCTCAGGTCTTTTGATTCTCTCTCTTCCTCTGCACCGTCACACCTGAATGTACAAACACAGACAAGGACTGGGTCGTTCTTACAAAAACCAGCCTGTCATCTGCTTGGGATCTCTGTTCACTCCACACCACATGACTCTAGCTCCATACAGGAGAACAAAACCCAACATTTCCACCAAAACTAACTTTAGGTAGAGAAAGCAGATGGGTACACACAGCAAAAACATCAGAAGGCAGCAATGATATAGTACTGGTCAGCACGATATGCAGTATGGAATTCATATGGAAAGAGTAAAAATTTTCGTTATTAAACAGTACAGTCATCTTTCTAAAGTCTGTATTGGATTGAAAATGATCAACAACTATTCCTTAATGGAATGACTCATTTTCCATCAGTCCTCTATACTGGGACTTGTACTTTCAAATGAAAGTTAGGTTCCCGAGGTAGTGAAAATAAATGAGAAACAAATGCTTTGTTTCTTTGGCCGCTTTGAAAATGTGGCTGGAAGTTCATTAAAATTAAAAAAAAAAGGAGAAGTTTAGAATTTATGCTTTAAATAAAGTTAAAGCATTTGCAACTATCTTCCTTGCTCAAACACTGGAAGTTCAAAAGTTAAAAAGGGATAATCTAGAAAGCTCAAAATAAGAAGTGTCTGACAGGGCTGACTGTTCTTTTTCAGAGTCGAAGGGTTACTTATATTTCTCATCTCTCTTAGGTAAAATCTCCAGTTATAAACAAAAAGTGCCTGGTACTTGAACTGGCAGATGTCTCTAATATCTGCAAACAAGCCCTGCTTACACAGCTTGGCAAGCCTGGGTGTTGAAAGTGAATTCGATTCTGAAGATGGCAAGAAGACCTTGTGGAGAAGTTCAGGGAGTTCCTACGTGAGAAGGAAGTTGTATGGCAGGGAGCGTGACATTGATAACAAGGGGACTGAGCCATAGTGCAGGAGGTCAGCGAGGACATCCCCACTCTTGCAGACGAGAAAGTGGGGTATTTAGTGCTGACATGCATCCAAGCCTCATTTTTTACATCTCCTCCAAAAGTTTCTCTTTAGTAATGCAGTATTCTCAGAAAGATGTTCAGGGGTTTGTCCTGTTGCAGCGACTTACTCTTACACTGCCCACCAAGGGGTATCCAGTCTGAGGAAAGAGCAGTAGCTTCTACTTGTGTGACACATTTTAGTAGAATTTCTGCGGTGATGAATTATTTACATGATTACAACTGAAAGCAATAGCAGATGTCTTATTACTTTTATGCAGAGATGGATCTGAGTCAGTATTAAATTTTAGTGATTCTTGATCAGCCCTGAACACAAGCTGAAAAAGAGGATTCTAGTGAACAGGCATTTATTGCTGCTTAGAGTAGACTCCTCAGGCAAGTTATACTAATTGGGGGTATCTGCAGATCTTAATGTGGGCCAGTACTGAACCTGAAATCCTTATTTTCATACACAATTTTGTAGAACTACAGTTCCTGGAAGACCTAGTTATATAACCTAGGACTCCCACTTTTCTAGTGGAACGTGATGTAGCCATAGCCTAAAATATGGCATGATAATTTCAGCTGTGGAAATTGGATTTAAAAGCTTGCTTCATTCTTTTAAACTCTTTTGGTCACTGCTTTCCATGTATTAAGGCATATTACTCATTTTAGTAGGTGACTGTATATTTTTCATTTTCCAATTCCAGGTTTAAGCTGGTAGCTGTTTTACCCTGATTTAGCCCATGAACATGCCTCTTGCAAATTTATTCTCAAAGGCAATTTTCCAGACATTTTCTTTCTTCGTTAAGAATGATCTCTAATAATCAAAGTCTTTTTTCATTCTTAAAGGTGTCTTAAATTCATCATAATTTCCTAAGAGCAAGAGAAATTTCTTTGTCTAGCCTTTATCTTGTTCAGGATAATTGCTGATCAAACAAAAATTTGAAGGAGCCCTCATTTGCAACAAATGAGCTTTGTAGCGCTTCTCTTTTTTTGCTACTTTATTTTATCCTTTTCTGCTCATTCTAGATTCTATAAAGCCATCACAAAAAAATTACAGTTTATATTGAACTTCTCTTGCATGATAATTATGTTTTACGAATAAGCAAAGCACTGATGGGTTGATCTGTGGCAGAGGAGAGGCTAGTAAAAATCAGAGAGTGAGAAGCTCGTGCTACTCTTTGATCTAGCTTTTATGCTATGTGCATTCACTTAACAGGTCATTGAACTAAGAATCTGGATTTATTCTAAATCAGACACTACTTTATTTTATTCAGCCTTATACAACTATTCTATAAAACACTATAGATAAACTAGGAAGAAACAGGCAAGTGCAAAACAGAGGAAGAAACAGCACCCAAAAAGTAGTGATGAGTTGTCATTTTCTAACTGTAATTTTGCTGAGAACAACTACATTGATATCTTTCCAGAGGCCAGTGATGTTTAGTATTTCCATAACAGTTTGTTAGACAGAATTAAAAACATGCTGTTAAAATTGCATAAGATCTGGAGCTGGTAAAGGAAATTAAGGACCAGGTCAGAACTCAAACTAATCTTGCAAAACTGGAGGAGTGGTCTCCAAAACAGGAGGAAACTCAACAGGCTCAAGTGAAAGACATTGAACTTAGGCAGGGAGAATGAACTGAACAAGCACAAAACAGGCAGCAAACTATTAGGTAGCAAATCATCAAATAAGGCCCAGCAATTCATCAAATAAGGCCCTGGGGGCAAAAAGGCGGTAGAATAAGGTAAATACATGTAATGATGTTATGTTATTGTAAACAAAGCGAGTACCATGCTGAGAAGTATAAGCAGAAGGGATAACAGCCTGCTGGAACTGTGAAGTGATCTTTTTGCACTTTCCATGTTGTTAAGAGTATCTGGAGTAGTTTGTCCAGCTTTGGACACTATGCCTCAATAAAGATATGGACCAATTTAAAAGATAGCAATGAGAACAGGCAGAGGTCTAGAAAACATGAGCTAAGAGAAAAAGGTGAAATAAATGGAGAAGATTAACGAAGAGAAAATAGGGAACAGAAGACATGAGTCTTAGAAAATGCAGGAATACTGCAAAGAGGAAGAAAATTATCCATTTTCCATGTCCAGGATGGATGGGCAAGAAGTGTTGGTTTAAACTGTAAAAATTGGGAAAATCTTTACAATAGTAAAAACAGTCCGTCACTGGGACATGTGGAATGAGAATCTCCATTGTTGGAAATCTTTGTGGACAGTGCAGGAAAATATCTGGCAGGGATGGGTGTGTACGGACAGGCTACTCTGCTGTGGAGCAAGGGATGGCCCAGACTGCCTTTTGAGTCCTTTCTTGCTGCAGTTTCCCATGATTTTGTGAAAAGGAAGGAGCTGGAATAGGTGTGGAGTTGTGAGGAGGAACTGTGAAATTGCTGTGAGATCAAGGGCATAGTTTATTCAGCATTGCATGGTGCAGAATTTTATGCAGCTTTCCTTGGAAAATGGTATAAAATACAGCCACGCAGCTACTAGCATGTCTCAAGAGCTTCCCACTGGGATGACTGTTGTGTGTTTTACGGACTTAGAGAGAACACTGTGAGCGGAGCAGCGACTGACTCTTGAGCTGACAGTGCCATCTGTGGAGCTGTGACAAACTGCTCTGAATGGTGACTCAGCCTAAAAGGAAACATGGAGAGACCCAAGACTTTGCCAAGCTTATCAGGGGAAAGAGACCACTTTGTAGATGTGACATCTTTTAGTCAGGGAATGAATATTTTCTGAGTTCCTACCAAAGCCTGCATCACCTTGGATACAGTTTATAGATTTCTTTTTCATTGCCAACTGAGCCTAAGTCACCTATTAAGCCCGAGTCTGGGCTGCTGTTAGTTGCAGGTTTGGTGGCTGGCTGTGACTGGTTTGTGCTAGCTTTTTTGCAGGAAGGGCTCTGAACTCTTTGTCAGCAGCTCACTTGTTTTCCCAAACTCCAAAGAATCTAGGAGACATGCTTGCTCCGGTCATGCTGGAAAGAAAGCCTGATAAATCACACGTGAATGAAGATCAAAGGGGAATGTGTCGGTTACTGGATAGAAGTGCAAAAGCCTGGAGAAAGCTTGCACTTCACACAGAATCACACACAGAATCGTATAGCTTGGAAAAGACCTTTAAGATCATCGAGTCCAACTGTAAACCTAACACTACCAAGACCACCGCTAGACCATGTCCCTAAGCACCTCATCCAAACGTCCTTTAAATACCTCCAGGGATGGCGACTCAGCCACTTCCCTGGGCAGCCTGTTCCAATGCTTGATAACCCTTTCAGTGAAGAAAAATTTCCTAATATCCAGTCTAAACCTCCCCTGGCGCAACTTGAGGCCATTTCCTCTCGTCCTATCACTTGTTACCTGGGAGAAGAGACCGACCCCCACCTCTCTACAACCTCCTTGCAGGTAGTTGTAGAGAGCAATAAGGTCTCCCCTCAGCCTCCTTTTCTCCAGGCTAAACAATCCCAGCTCCCTCAGCCGCTCCTCATAAGACTTGTTCTCCAGACCCTTCACCACGCTTCGTTGCCCTTCTCTGGACACGCTCCAGCACCTCAATGTCTCTCTTGTAGTGAAAGACTTAAGTAGTGAAGGACTTAAACTGTAGTGAAGGACTTAAACTGAAGGACTTGAGAACAGCAAAGGAAGAATAGCAGTCCTGCATAATATTGTCTCAGTAGCCCTTTCCTTTGTGCATTATTTCCCCATCCAGCACAGATAACATCGTGTACAAAGGCTCTCATCAAACAAACCTTTCCAGATGATCATGCCCAGAAGTGCCCCATCTGTTTCTGGACTTGATTTGTAACTGCTGGATTAGTTGAGCAATCCAGAGGCAGCCAAAAACATCTCAGTTGTTGCTGTGCTGCATTCCCCAGCAATGCAGTATTTTCCACTGCTACTGGAAGGGGCAGTCTCAATCTCCCGTTTGTAAAACTCAGCCTTTAGGAGTTGGATTGGAAGGCAAACTCCGTGGCACTAAATTGATCTGACCAGGGATTGTCCTCTGTGAGCCGAAGCAGCATGCTAATGGATCACCTCCATATGCTCAAGCTCGCTCCCTTTATCCCCCAAACATGGTGCCCATGTCCAAATTGCTTACTGGAAACAATCCTTGGCATCTGGTATCTCCTGAGCTGTGCCTGGTTGTTGCCTGGGCAGTACTACTTGGCATGGGCCAAAACCATGCAAGAGGCTCTGCTAACAGTTAAAACAGAACAGATGATTGCGGACATTGCCAGTGTCTGTGCCTTGGCCTGGTTTTATTTACTTGTATTGATGTAGCCTAAGAGAAGCTCTGCTAATAAAATGATTCTTATGTACAATACGGTAGGTCTGATTAAACCCACATGGGAATTATTTTCAAGGGACAAGAGATGCTGCATGCGTAGGTCAACATATGTGGGCTTCCAGAAGACAGCTGCTCAGTGAACCAGGCCATTAGATGTGGAATGACCAGATACTGAGTGATCACTTCACTATTTGCTTTTGGTGAGAAGAAATTTTGCAGGTAAGTTTTCAGCCACATCACATCTCTGACCGAGCTCTTGGTGTGGCTGTATGAGTTCCTGTATCTACACAGGGCAGGCACCTGGACTGCATGATTGGAGCAAGTGTGGGATGACCCTTTCCAGTGGAAACACAGATTTTGATCAGTTTAAGGCAATCACGACATGTTAGTCTCAGAAAGCTGTGTGCTGTTCTCTCCCCTGAAGATCTACTTGTTGTCCTGGCTCCTGTAAGAGACCAGCTAGCTGATACGCTTGCATATGCTCATTTTTCCCTAAGGATGAAAGCAATGAGAGTCTTAGGTTGAATGAAGTTAGGTATATACTTAAATGTATGGCTAATCAATAGCACTTATTTTATTTGGAAACTGTGTTAATATGGATATTTTATCTGTAATTATAAAAATTAAAAGTGGAAATATCACAACCAGTGTTCTAACATCAATTTATGCTGTGTTTTGGTTTTGAATTCATTTTTTGATTTCTCTTTTAAAGTATCAAGTCCTAAGGTTGTTGAGGCCTTCTACTTGTCAGTAGAGGGCTTAGTAAACTTGTATGTCCATTTTAGTAACATAAGTAATAAAAAAAAAGTAATATGCTACTAAATAAAGGTTAACTAGCTAATTAATGAGGAAAAAAGTTTCAATCCTCTGCTTCCAATCTGTAGTTGGCATGCTAGCTTTTTTCACTACATATTTGCCCATACTGTACTTTCTGGCTTAGGTAGGCATAGTAATAGAAATTGCTAAAAGCAGCATGTGTGGTTTTTTGGATTCTTTTGACTGTGTGCATGTCTCAAAAATATCAGGTGACCATTTTGACATGTCACAAACCTGCTTCATTTTGCTCTGCTTTTAAATCAATGTCTGCTCTGAAGCCAATTTAGTCAGAATTTTACTGCCTTCCAGGGAATTTGGGTTTTGTCCTGAAAGATAAAATACAGTACAGTTCCTTTAAATATCAAGAAGAAAGCGGTCATTTTTGTGGCTTTGCATTTCTGCCAGGTCTAGTATACTTGTCTCCTTCGTCTTTCAAGACTGTAAAACATGGCATTTGGGAAGAAGAAAAGGACAAAGGTAGTAAACATTTGTGGAAACAGTACAAAAAATGTTAATAATGCTCATTAATAGATTTTAAATAGAAATAACTAGATATTTTTTTCCACAAGAAAGAAGCCTACTGCAGAATCACACATAGGTATTTTCCCTGTAAAGTTCAGTAAATATTGTAGTGTTTAAACCCAAACATAAAAACACAGAGAAGGAAGAAACTCTGTAGTGTCAATAAGCCTTCTGGTGTGTCACAAGGTGGACTAAAACAGATTTTTTTTTTAATATTCGATTTAGAATGATCTTCATGAAACTCAAGCTATAGTGGTAAATCCATGGTGCCAGCAGGTCTGTCACCATAGCACACACAGTATCTTCCACAATGTCATGGTGATAACAGGATATTTAAGATTTCTGTAGACGTGTCCGAATCACGAAACCCCATTGCCATTGGTACAGGTAGCTTGTCGTACAGAGGCATCCAGTGAGCAATAGTGGGTCAGGGCTGTACAGAGGATCCAGATTCACCTGTACAGGAAGATGACCCTGTCTCTGAAGCATTAACAATCTAATCCGACCATAACCAGGCCTAAGATGGCCTTGATGTCACTCTGAGAGTCTTGATGGACATGTCATCAAATGGATGCAGAGCTAAAAAATAACCCTGTTCCTCTGAGTCATAGATGAGGCAAGATTTCATTCAGCAATGTATTTTGCCATTTCCCTGGCTTAACATAGCAGTACTTTGGATTTCATTTTCAGGACTGGTGAACCTAGCAGTTTTCACGAGCACACAGATCTAGCGAGAAGTAGAGAGCTGAGGTGTCCTATAACTTAATAACATCATCCTGACATGATGGGAGTATTGTGTGACACAGGCTGACAAGAGACACTAAATTGAAAACCATATGTCTGACACTCCATTTTCCTTGGGGATTTGCAACTTGTGCACGGTCTATGATCATGCACTGCTGAGAAATTTCTTGGCGTTGCTGACATATCATTGGAAGGTAGGGGCAAAATGCCATTCTTCAGTTTCACTGTTTTTCCCCGGGTAGAAGCATCATTACTTTCTTTTCAGAAAGTAAGTAAAGGACCTTATTCATCTGCTTTCATATTGATACTAAATTGATAAATAATAAAACAAATGTTATTACTGTAGCATGTTAAAACTTGCACCATGTCCTAGGTTTTCAGTATTCCTCTGGTGGTCTGAGAAGAGAGAGTTGGTGGATACCATCTGAGACATGAGTTTAAGTACTGATGAACACAACTGGCAGGGGTCTTAGCAAACCAAGACCCTACTTGCTGTCAAGATTTTTGGAAACAGTGCAGAGAGGAAGTCTTCTGAGTTATCCTTTGTAAGTTCATAAGTGGTTTGGGATCTGTTAATGAAGATTTATTCTCAGCAATGAGGGCCAACATAGGATTCTCCAACGCACAAATGCCCTGGTTTCAAAACTGGGATGTGGGTAGTGAAGCTGATTGGAAACAGAGATTATCCAAACGTGTTGCTTCAAGAGAATGGTTGGGTCTCTCAGGGAGGAGACTGCTCATCCCCTCTGAAGCTACTCAGCAGCGAAAGAGGTTCCAGGGATGGCAATTGTGGCTGACAAGATGGTCATTGTGGATAGCCTGTACCTCGTGTAGAGGCTGTGGTGAGGGACAGGGATGAGCCAGCCACCTTCCATAGAGGACAGAAGAAAATTGTTAGGAGCCTGCCACTTGGTGAGGTGGTGAACTGCTGAAAGCAAGACCCTACAATGGACTGGGGAAGGAGCAAGCTCAAACCTTCCTATTTATGGTGCATTGAATTTTGTTGCTTTGAGTTTGCTTGATTTAAAAAGACATTTTTCTAGCTTTTATTATATAATACCTAGTAGTTTTTAGTTGGATGAAACCTATTAGGGAGAGAAAAGGGCGTGTTTGCATTCTAAAGCCTGCTGATCTCCTTTGGGATTTCAATATAATGGACAGGTTTAAGCCTATTCATGTCATTGCTGTGACTGACTTGGGCTCTTGTCACACAGATGTATTGAACACAGTCAAGAGCTGACATCATAAAAAATGAAAGGCAGTGGGCAAAGTAACAAAGATCCCTGAAACCAAATGTTGTACAAGGGAAGTGGGGAGGGTAGAGGTGCTGCTGTGGAGGGATGAAAAGATAAATTCATATAGCAAAGCAATAAGCCAGTAAAAGTAATCTTTGTGGTAGCACCCTAAGTTTCTTTGAGGTGGGAGAAAATTGTATCCATCAAGATGAGTGAAAACTGGTGGACCAGATCAGAAGTGGTGAGCTTAAATTGCATCTAAGTTAGATAGGGGGATGTCTTCCTATTGGTCAGGACAGTGAAGCACTGGAAGAGATTTTCCAGGGAGGTTATGGGGTCTCTGCCACCCAGAACAGATTAGGAAAGCATCTGTTAGGAATAAAATAGATATATTTGATCCTGATTAAGGATTGGGTAGAGCAGGGCAGACTACCTGACCTCTTGCAGCTCTCATCTGTTGATTGCAGCACAGGAGGATAAGAGCTTGGATGGAAAGATGGTGCTGTGTGGATAGATAAGAAAAGCTGAAACTTAGAGATTTTTCTGCACTATGACAACTCAGTTATGACTGACATGTTAATGATGCTGAGACCGGAATAACCCTTCTGAGTTCCAGCAAGGATGAGATATTGGGAGTTTCTCGGTGCTGGGGGGTAGAGACGGGGGACCCAGGCTGGGGATTGTCGAGGTTTGAATTAGAGAAGAATTCAAACTGTAACCAACAGAATCAGAAAGGTAGGAGAAGATGGCAAGAGACAGAAATGGAGACATTCTGGGATTTTAAAATGGCAGAGAGATTAGGAAAAAGATGAAGAGAGGTAATCAGGGTGATCGCAAAGGGAAAATATCCAGAACTGTGGGAGTGGGCACAGGGGTAAGAAGAGGCTGTAGAAGACTGAATGTAGGGAAGTGAAGATAACCAAATTCTCTGTCCTTAATAGGAGAAGAAGAAAGAAGAAAGAAGGCAGGGTAAAGAAAGAAGGATGTATTCCCATGACTGCAGTTTCTGAAGGCTGCCTTCTCATGTCAGTCTTCACTGGAACTGCTTGGAGTTTCTTATTGAAAAAAGCAAATTATGATCTGACCTGCAAAGGGTTCTGTTAACATAATGGACTGCTCAGGAAGGCAACTACAAAAATTATTTTTTATCAGAAGGCAGAAAGTGTTGTTTCGTGTTTCAGAAGTGATACAGGCTTCTGTAAAAACAGGCCTAAAGCAGCTGCTTTTGATGTTGGCTACACCTGTCAAGCCTGGTTTTTAGACTGATGTTGTGATACTATTGGAGGAACACTCAGTCTGTTTTTGTAGAAGCCCTCTTACAACCCTGTAAGGTTGAAGAAATCACGTCATAATACTTGCACTTGCATGAGGATCCCTCTTGCAGATCTGCCATGGGCTATTAAAGGCATATTTAAATCAGGCATGTTCAAGCCCAGCATTTAAACATTGCTATAATTCTGTTGAAAGCATCTCCAAAGGCTTTTGTTTCTTTTTTTCCTAGTGAAAAGAGTTTTTGATTTAAATGTTCCCCTCACAGTATGTGCAACCAAACGTTACCACCAAATGCACAGGGAGGAGAGACAGAGATAAACTTGTGAGACTCCTTTTGTACAAGGTAAATGAGTTTGCTGGATGCAAACAGGCTCCCGCTAACTCCCCCAGCCCTACGGTCTGCTCTGCATGGGTGGAACCCTCTGTGCAGCACTGCTGAAGTAAATGAGCTCTGTGTGAGCACAAGGTTACCTGAAGGACGAGGTCCTAATACTGAGAGAACTAAAGCAGGTTTTTAAAATCCTTCTGGCACACTAAGCAGCTTTTGCAGAGCAGGGAAGGCTATGTGGGCTTTTGTTTTTGTTTTGTAAATGGGGGTTGTGAACTCCATAATTCTCTAAGAAAATTGTTTATTATTGCCTGGAACTGGTTTCAGCTATGCACATGCAAAATCCCCTTTCTGCCCGTGCTTGGAGGAACCCCATGGCTTTTCTACCTCTACGGGCCTGGCTGAGGGTTCCACAGAAGCAGGTTAGATTGAGCAGGATAATATGCACCTTTCTCCCTGTTTAGTTTCCCCAGATACTCCTAAGAGGCACATATGTTTTGCTGAGCACTCTCCACTTCTATTTATACTCTGCAGTTCAATAGGAATTACTGTAAGAATCCTTCTCCTGGGGAACCTGGCCTTAACCTTTTGTTAGGTTAAGTATGGATTTGCAAAGCAAGTTGTTTTACACTCTTCAGATAATCACTGGTGTTGGAAATACAGGAAGCAGGGTACACTGAAAATCAGAGGGAACCTCTTTTATGAAGTGTTTAGTTCTGTATGTACTTCAGTGTTCAAGGAGCAAAACATTTATTAGAAAGGAGATGAACTTTGGAGTGGAATCAAGTGGAGAATCTTTAGACATCCCTGGCTAAAATTTGCCCAGTTCATAACTCTGCTGAGCTGTATCAGTGCGTTACAATTCCAGTGGTACACCCACACTGTACAGCCCAGGGCACCTCAATAACACACTGGTTATGTTTACACCGCTGAACTACACAGTGAAAGATAGTGACCTTGAACGCTGAACCCCAACTGCTTTTTCACTCCTTGTCTCTGTTTTGGAGACTGCTGTAGCTAACCATCTCCAAGGCGAAGTCTCCTCCAGGTTTGATGCTCTGCACCCCCAGGGGCATGGTGTTCATACCCTTGGTGTCATGGTGCAATACACCAGTCTGGTGGACTACTGTGGACACCTCATATATGTCATTTGAGAGACGTTTAATGGCAAAAGCATACAACGTATTAGCTCTGTCTTAGTGTCAGAGGGGCACCACAGACTCAGAGGAAATTGAGGGCCAAATGCTATGCAGTGGGGATCTGGCCACTGTACTCGGGAGAGGCTTCACTACAGCCCTCTTGATGCAGGGAAGATGCTGATCAGTCCTTTAGAAACAAGCCTTGGCTGGGACATGCTTTTCCTTAACAGTGTAGACATAGCTGTTAGCTTGGTCACAGCACTGTGCTATCAGATTCAAATGCCTTTTATACTGGAATTGCCTCAGATCTGTCCAGCACAGAAGACGAGCAGAGAAATTCAAGCCTGTGGGTATCCTTATGTCCAAGTCATCATGGACAGGGCTACAGTGTCCATTAGTATTTTGTTCCCTAACACTTTCTGTTATGAGACCATGGTTTTAATTGTGGATAGCTTTGCCAGATTATTCAGGATTAAGTTTTATGTGCCAGTATCCTGAAGATTTTAGCCAACGTGGTTACATTGTGTTGCCCATTTTCCAAAAAGTCTGGTGTTGCTGTTATTGGAAAGGTATTGCTCATATTTTCTTTGAAAAAGAGAAATTGCGGGGGGTTGGGGGGGTGGGTTGGGGGGGTGGAAAGAGATGTATTTCATTTATTTAAGTGAAAGAACAATGTTTTAGAAGGAATGGATATAAACAAAAGCTTTCTGGCTGCAAATCAGAGGATTTCTGACCGTTACAGGAGCAAATATTTGAAACAGCATTCAGACAGGGTCATAATTTAAATTTTCATGTTTATAGAAATAATTATTTATACAAAGAATTACAGTATAAATTATTATATTTATGCAAATAACTGTTATATGATTACTTATAATAGGAGACTTGATTAAGTGGCTCAGGACAGCCTTTCTAAGAGTTTGCTTGTATTTTCCAGTCCTTTCTTCTGCATTAATATAATTCACCTTTATAGCTGTACAGTCTCATCCATTCTTGGGTCTTGACTAGTTTAATTATTCTAGTAGTATTCTAGTCCCCAAGTCAAAAGGTTTTCTTATTTACTTCCACGAGTAGACCTAACTGGAAATTTCTATTCTTTTCTTTTCTGGTCATTTCTGTTTAAACAAAGAAAGACATGATAGAGAACCTTGGTTTTGCCTTTTCGTTTTTCTACAGTTTTAAATTAAGACCACAGCTTTGCATTCCATTGTGTGAACATCAGCAAATACTGTGTGTTTTCTTTGCAGCTTGCATTTTGAAAGGATATTAACTTGTTGTGGGACTGCTGCTTGAGAAATAGACTTCCAGAAAAATCATGATGTATTCTGTTTAATAAACTTAAAGGAGCTCAGAATCACAGATCCAAACTGCTCTGAATAAAAAGAGAAACATTAACAAGTGTCTCAATCAATTCAGTGTCTTACATTTATGCAAAGTAAAGAAAAATAGAAGGGCAAACCTTTCCGCACCTCCTCTGGAAGAGTACTGTATGGTAACGCAGCTCTATGGGGGCAACTCTTTTTAACTATTCACCCCTGTTTTGAACCCACTTTTGTTTCAGCATTAGGAGTATTAATTGGGAGGGATCAAAGAGGTCTTTTAGGGTCAGCTAAATGGTATTTCTCTTTGCTTGCCCTCCTGGCTGGCCTTAGGCATATCGGACTTAAGCAAGAAGGATCACGTTGCCAGGAGCTCTGTAACACCGATGCACTCGTCCCGCTGTATGCTGCACCTTTATGCATTTGAAAGTTGATGCTGATACTGCCACTTCAAAGGCTCCATTTTGCTTCAGGGGATTCTATCTTTAAAGCACTCAACATCAGTGGGAGGATTTTCCCGTCATGTCACATCCCACTTTTGAAGTTTCTTGTTAATAGGGGTCGCCTTTGAAGACTTCCCACTCCTGAGATGTTCTTCTCCCAGTTCTTGTTGCAGGGATGTCTCTCACAAGATCTTTTTAGCATCCCTCCTGAGGATTTTCTATCTTTAGGAACATCCCTTAAGAGCTTCTTGTTGGTTAGGCCTGGGCCTTTAGAAGAGTTTTGATATCCTTTAACAAGTCCCTGCTTGTGGGCCAGATCATGCAGTCTCTACTCAGGACTGAGTTCACTGTAACTAACTCACCTCTGTAAGATGAGCGTGAACCTGGACAAAGCTTTTCTTTATGAGTGGATTTCATTCTTCTCCCATTACTTGAGTCTATTTAAAGAGAAATTATTATATATCTATTGCAAAAATAAAGACACACTCCTTGTTATAATTACCATTTTAATTAGTAATGGACAATTCCGTTTTTATGAAATCAGAAACTAACTCATGCTTAAATACTGCACCTTTTTGCAGGAAAGTCACATTAACTTTGTTTTCTTTTGATTCCTTTCCTCTCAATGTTGCACTTGCTTGCCCAGATTGGAAAATACCACGCCTTTTAGTATTACAGGCCTTATTGAAAACAAAAAGTACCAGAAAACTTATTTGAAAGCCTCTTCTCATGAGATTTGGAAACCCCAGAGGTCCACATAAGAAACTCAACTATCGAGCACTTGCATGAACCAAGTCTTTGAGCTTTTTGAGTTCTTCACATGACTTAGTATGAGTGTTGTCGGATGAATAATTTCAGAATGTTGATGCATGATTTGAGTCTACTCTAATTCCTAGATCCTTTATATTTTTGGTGGATAAGCATTAAACAAGTCTTTCTTTAAAAAATCCAATTTTTTGTTGTTGAAAGTTTTGTATGTGCAAGAAACAAGCAAACATAGATTTTAAAAGGTTTAAAAATATATGTAAATTACATGAATTTATAAGAAGTGCAGGCATTCTCCTCATCCCAATTTGACTTAGGAATGTGCTTTTAGAATTCTCCATTGTCAAATATCTTTCTTGTTGTATGTCTGTTTTGGGGTTTGTTTTTTTAAGTTGACCTGCCATTGTGACCTTGGAAAATATGTGAACGGTGGAAGAGAAGCTACTGTGGAAAGCCACAAAGAAGGAAGATGTTAGAGAAACATTATGCAAATCAGGCCACAAAAAATGAAAATGGTTTTGGAAATCCTGATAGAGAAGCAAATAGTTACATGCGTGTGGGAATAAACGCGATCTGGTTTCCAGCGGGTTTGTATCATGTGACTGATTCACTTGTTAACTGAGAAAAAGGACATCAGGTGCAGTCTGAAGACCCTGGGGGACCTTGACTAAGATCTGGATCAATGATGGACATTTCATCAGTGAGATGATCTAGGGAGAGAACTTGCTGAAGCAGGGAAGAAAGGGAGGTTGGCTGAGATGTGTTTTGAAGTACCTGAGAGAAGAGAGCGCAAAGTAGCAGCTCTAGGAGTTGCAAAGCAAAGGTGTGCAGAGGTGCTTCAGAGTAAAAGGCTCAGAGGTAGTTAACTGACAAAACGCTTGCAGCTAGGGAGGAATTTAGCCCCTTGAACCAGAAAAACATTGGGACAACAGGCAAGAAGAAAAACTTAAAATAGTGAGGAAAAAAGGCTGTGTAAATGAGACAAGCAGTGGGCCACTTATCTTAACTTTCAGACAGGAGAGGTCCTCCTTTGGAAGCCCACAGCTGAAAACTTGATGTGAAAGCTTATTTTAAAATGAAAATTAGTCTAAAATTCTGCATTATTGGCATGTCATAAAATGGATTATGTGTAATAATAACTGATATTATAAAATTAAAAGTTCATCTATTTGAATAGACTTTCATTTTTAAATGCAGTCAATTTTTTAGAGAAGAAATTGTATGTGCTTATTGAAGAGAGAACAAAGCAAGATTATGTGCTACTACTAATACATCTACTGTCATGTCAAGAAGGTCTTTATTTTTTTTCTTAAGATGTTAAAAGTTCTGTAAAGAGCTATTTTAGTTCAGGGTTCCAAGGTGTTTCTTTTCAACAAACATATGATGCTTTGAAGAAGAAAATAGAATGAGATGTTTCACTTGGTAGTACAGTAGCAGCTGGTTGTAGTATCCTGGAAAAATTGTTCCTGGCAAAGAAGGATATTAAAAGCAAAACCCCTACTACTTTATATATGATTTGGATAAAAATAACATAAAACATTTTGATTACTATATCATGTTATGTATTGAAATAAGTAAGTGCTTAAAGAAAATATTTGTTTTCACAAAACTTCATTGTTTTTCCCTGGAAAATTTTTTCTTTAAAGGATTCCAGCATTGTCTAGTCATGTCCAGTTTCCAAGGCTAAAAAAGCCCTTAGGTTGTTCATAATGTGGTTGTTAATCTGACCAGTACTGGTGCTGTCTCAGCCTCTGATAGCAAGGCTTATGTTGAAGTATGAGTCTCCATTATAATTTGGTTTATTTAATATCTCTCGCTTAAATTCTCAAACGCAATTTTCTAGCTCTCCTTTCAAAGATACTAATGTTTTCATCAGTAATGTCAACAGCTAACTAAAAATCAATAAGATTCTTTTCTTGCCTCACTCTTTCTGAAATCAAGACTCTTCCAATCGCAAGTTACTCACATTCTTATTGTACACAATAAATGAAGTTTTCCACTCGTAATGAGAGATTATTGTGATAAATATCAAACATGACTTTGAATGAAATGCAGAGCCATACAAGGCATACTTAGTAAGAGATACCATCTTGAATAATGTTAGAATCATTTCTGAAGCTAAGAAAGAGAAGATAATTTGGAGCAGAAATAGCTAGTTGAAAAAAAAAAAACCTCGCCAAACAAAAAAACCCCAAGCATGGCTCCTGACGTGTTATCTCAAGCAGTAAAATCTGCTTGTTTAAGGACCTATTAATCATAGCGGAAAATGCTGCCCAATTTACATAACTGAGCAGCAGAATATAAAATTTGGCTGAAGTAAAGTGAACATTAATTAGGCAGCTCTTGTAAGTAGCAATGAGCTTCTCTCTTCTCCCTGAAATTTTTAGTACGTACCCAGTAATTTCACATGGGATTCGGGATGTCTTGCAGGAATTAGCTGGCACTTGTCTCCCTGTTTCTCATCTCTGCCGTGCCCTTAATAATGCATGTTGCAGGGGACACAGTTCATCTTTGCCAGACCCTGCAGACAAACACTGACAAGATCTTCTCTATTAGAAGTTGTGGGTTGCATCTGTCTGAAGCCTGGTATGTGCCTGTGATGATTTAAAGCCCACGCTGCCAGGAGCGAGCTTGACAGTCTCGGACCCTCAGAGACTGGCCCCATTCCCAGGCGCTCCAATGGATATGTGCATTTCCAGTATACTGACTGCACCTGGCACTGGGATCGGAGCACAGTGCTCTTTGCTCTGTTGCAGCCTACTTACTTAGATTTTATTTGCCTGCATTTAATTTCAAACAGCATGATAAAAAATCCTATGACATTGTAATTGTTGCTGAACGCCATGGCCACCTGGCACCTTGTGGTAACAGCGGAGGGATAACCTTGATCCTTGCATTCTGCCAGGGCTGAGCCCCAGCCATAACATTGACTGGGAACACTGGGACCTCTCCGTACAGGTCAATCAGTAAAGCAAATATTTTGTGCAGATATTGGTTCATATTTGCATGGGTTGGTTTTTTTTTCTTTAATTAGGGTAATTCATCTTCAAAAATATCTTAAGTTGCATAGTAACATGTTTTCATTTTAGTTCCTTTGAAGACATTGTAATTAGTGTATTGAGTTACCTAATGAATGATTAGAAGCAAATAATGGTTAACGGTTATTGTTTCTTGCTGAGGGAAACATCGCTGCATTGTTTACAGTTCATTGTTTTTTTGAAGGTTATCTTGGCAATCACGAAGGTGAAAGATTGTTCTTTTTTGTTATGAAATGAAAGGTTTAGATTTTGGATTACAGACAAAATGGCAGAAAAAACGTTGCTTTTTAGCAGAAAAAGTAACACGCTGCCAAATTGCTTTAAGTTAACACAAATCACCTGCTGTCCACCACCACCAGAATAAATGTTAGTGCTGGGTCTTGAATTTTTCTGGGTCTTGAATTTTCCATGTCAATTTCTGGTTAACTCTTTTAGACCGATTTCTTAAATTATCTTTAGCTTTGGCTATAGTTTTACAACCATCAGTAGGAAACTACTGTAAAGACAGTAATTGTGGGTTACAAATTGTTCAGATAGAAAGACTGAATGTTAATATTTATCCTAAAAACTAATCATCGGAAAGCTTTTGTATTAGAGAAAAAAACCCAAAACTATTTCTCTTCACTGGTAGCTGGATTAAATATTCTTGTTTTAGAAAAGTAAGATTGCAAACATTATAAATAATTATAAATCTTTGCATTCCATATATGATTCCGTATCTAATACTTGGATTGTAGTTTTGCTTTAAAATACACTGTCTAGCAAAAATTTGCTCTCTGTCAGGATCAGGTAGTAGTTCTTTGAATCACTGATAATTTAAAGCTTCAAATTGATTATAAAAATGTCACCAACAGAAGTTCTGTCCCGAGAATTACAGTATTTGGGTCAAGGCCACAATATATCCCTTGCTTGGGAAAGTGTAGTGACATTATTAGTCAACCATTTACAACCTTTTCGTTTCACCCATTGAAAGAAATCTAGAGACACATATGAATCAGAGATTGCTGTGCTACATTGGCTGAGAATAATCCTAAAGGCTCCCTAAACCAAAATTCTTTGTAGAATCATAGAATCATAGAACCATAGAACCATAGAATAGTTTGGGTTGGAAGGGACCTTTAAAGGTCATCTAGTCCAACCCCCGTGCAGTGAGCAGGGACATCTTCAACTTGATCAGGTTGCTCAGAGCCCCATCCAACCTGACCTTGAATGTGTCCAGGGATGGGGCATCTACCACCTCTCTGGCCAACCTGTTGCAGTGTTTCACCACCCTCATTGTAAAAACTTTCTTCCTTATATCTAGTCTAAATCTACCCTCTTTTAGTTCAAAACCATTACCCCTTGTCCTATTGCAACAGGCCCTGCTAAAAAGTCTGTCCCCATCTTTCTTATAGGCCCCTTTTAAGTACTGAAAGGCCCCAATAAGGTCTCCCCAGAGCCTTCTCTTCTCCAGGCTGAACAACCCCAACTCTCTCAGCCTTTCTTCATAGGAGAGATGTTCCATCCCTTGGATCATCTTTGTGGCCCTCCTCTGGACCCAATCCAACAGGTCTGTGTCTTTCCTGTGCTGAGGGCTCCAGAGCTGGACGCAGTGCTCCAGGTGGGGTCTCACCAGCATGGAGTAGAGGGGCAGAATCACCTCCCTCAACCTGCTGGCCATAATTCTTTTGATACAGACCAGGATATGGTTGGCTTTCTGGGCTGCGAGTGCACATTTTTGGCTCATGTCCAGCTTTTCATCCACCAGTACCCCCAAGTCCTTCTCCACAGGGCTGCTCTCAATCACATCATTCCCCAGCCTGTATTGATACTGGGTGTTGCCCACACCCAGGTGCAGGACCTTGCACTTGGCCTTGATGAACCTCATGAGGTTCACATAGGCCCACTTCTCCAGCTTGTCCAGGTCCCTCTGGATGGCATCCTGTCCCTTAGGCGTGTCGACCGCACCACTCAGCTTGGTGTCATCTTCACACTTGCTGAGGGTGCACTCGATCCCACTGCTTATGTTATTGATGAAGATACTAAACAGTACTGGTCCCAGTACGGACCCCTGAGGGACACCACTTGTCACTGATCTCCATCTGGACATTGAGCCATTGACCACTGCCCTCTGGATGCGACCATCCAACCAATTCCTCATCCACCAAACAGCCCACCCATCAATTCCGTATCTTTCCAATTTAGAGAGAAGGCTGTTGTGGAGGACTGTGTCAAAGGCCTTACAGAAGTCCAGATAGATGACATCCATAGCTCTTCCCTTGTCCACTGACGTAGTCACTCCATCATAGAAAGCCACGAGGTTGGTCAGGCAGGACTTGCCCTTGGTGAGGCCATGCTGGCTGTGTCGAATCACCTCCCTGTCCTCCATGTGGCTTAGCAGAGCTTCTAGGAAGATCTGTTCCATGATCTTCCCAGGCACAGAGGTGAGGCTGACAGGTCAGTAGTCCCCAGGGTCCTCCTTTCTACCCTTTTTAAAAATGGGCACAATGTTTCCCTTTTTCCAGTCACCAGGGACTTCACCTGACTGCCGTGACTTTTCAAATATCATGGAGAGTGGCTCGGCAACTACATCAGCCAATTCCCTCAGGACCCTGGGATGCATCTCATCAGGTCCCATAGACTTATGTATGTTCAGGTTCCTCAGGTGGTCACGAACTTGATCTTCTCTTACAGTGGGAGGGACTTTGCTCCCCAGTCCCTGTCTTGCAGTCCATCCACTCGAGAGGTGTGGGAAGAGAGGTTGCCAGTGAAGACTGAGGCAAAGAAGTTGTTGAGTACCTCAGCCTTCTCCTCGACCGTTGTCACCAGTTCGCCAGTCTTGCTCATCAGGGGGGTACACTTTCTTTGACCTTCCTTTTCTGGCTCACATACCTGTAGAAGCCCTTCTTATTATTCTTTGCATCCCTTGCCAAGTTCAGCTCCAGCTGCGCCTTGGCCTTCCTGACCCCATCCCTACACAACCGGGCAGTGTCCCTATACTCTTCCCAGGATACCTGTCCCTGCTTCCACTGCCTGTGCATTTCCCTCTTGCCCTTTAGTTTGACCAGCAGGTCTCGACTCATCCATGCCCGTCTCTTGCCTTCCTTGCCTGATTTCTTACACCTGGGGATCGAGAGCTCTTGCGCTCTATGGAAAGCGTCCTTAAAGATCTGCCAGCTCTGTTCTGCTCCCTTGTCCCTGAGGGCAGTTTCCCAGAGGAAACTATTGATGAACACCTTGAAGAGCTGGAATTTTGCTTTCCTAAAATTCAGGGTCCTGACTTTACTCTTTGCCTGACCCATATCCCTCAGGACTGCGAATTGCACCAGTGTATGATCACTGCAGCCCAAGCTGCCTCCAGTATCGACCTTACGGATAAGCTCACTTGCGTTGGTGACCAACAGATCCAGTATCGCATCCCCTCTGGTAGGGCTGTCTATTACCTGGCTTACGCAGTTATCCTCAACGCACTCCAGGAGTCTCCTGGATTGCCTACAGCTCGCCGTGCTGCTTTTACAGCAGATGTCAGCGTGGTTGAAGTCCCCCAGCAGGACAGGAGCCTGCAAGCACGATGCCTCCTGTAGCAGGAGTAAGAAAGCTTTGTCAATAGGCTTGTGTAGGCATATGATAAATTTTCATAATGTAGGTTTCTGGATACAGTAGTTATATCACTATAAACAACATAAATATTTTGCATAAATATTAATTTACATTTTATTGCTCTTGTATCACCAGTGTGGCAAGTGCTTCCAAATGCTTTGAGTGTAAACAATGAAGCAGATATTAAATGGGATACACAGAAGTCTTCTTTCTCATTAAGGTGTCCTAAGCAACTGGTAAGGGGAATGTGGAGAAAAACCCACAAAAGCCAGGAGCGGATACAAACTGCCAGGAATGCAGATGTTTGTACACATCCGGAACAGGTTTGAATTCTGCGAAAATTGTCTTTACTGCTTAGTTGATGCCCACAACTGTCTTATTTGCTGTACAGGGCAAAGAAAATAAAATCCAAGTTCGGAAGAAAATTATAGTCTCTTAGTACCAAGAAAAAAAACCCAAGTATGAAAAGATGGGTTAAAGAGATAGAGCATGCCAGCTTGCTGAGATGACACAAAACTGGTTCCATGATTATGGTATTGTGAATTGTTTATCTTTAGTCAGACTGTAAATCAGTGAAAGATCTCTAAATAAATACTGGGACAAAATTATCTTCCCCCTGTCCCCTTCATTTGCTCTCTTTCTGCTGTGACAATAAACCATGCAGTCTAAGTATATTTCTGATACCTGTAATTAACATCTCAAGCTTTTTTAAGAGAAAAAAAACCAAAACCAAACAAAACCTATAAATTTTTGTATGCAAAGTCTCATGTAGCCCAGAAAAACAACCTTGCAGCTAAATATAATGAAAGTTCACTGTTCTGCCAACAGGTACTACTTGAGCGATCTGCTTTTGGGGTAGATAATAACAAATCCTACACAAAAATCACATCATGCATGTATGTATTAAAGGTACTCAACTATGAGCAGAATGAGCACTGACTACCCTGGGCAGGAAAGTGCATGATGGGTATTAGTTAACAAAGAGAGGGTCCATCATGTGTCTGCTCATTGCTGGGTGAAATATTGTAAACATGGACATGGCAAGGAGGTCTTGCTGTCTCAGAGGCCTGAGATGACTCTCTTAACAGCCAGGGAACATATCTTGCATAGTTGATGTTTTCCAGGTGGTGCAAGCAATGTATAAAATAAGGTATGTTTTTAAACCAAGGTATTTTTTGTTTGTTTTTGATATGTGGAGCACATACGGCATTGCAGGCAGAGTCTCTGCAGATCTCTGCTGTTGCTACAGTGCGGAGCTTCAAGCTGTGCGCTTGGTCTCTGTAATTCTCCCTTCACACTGTTTCTGGTTAATAAATGAAGCACAGCGTCGTTTCCATTTTGTGCTGGGTAGACCGCGTACCTCTCTCTGCAGCAGTCATGGAAGCAGTAGGGAGCTGGGGAGCACATGGGGGGTTGTCAACTGCAGAAACACCCATCAGTTATGGGGCGTGCAGCGGCCTTTCTGCTGCGATGTCAACAGCTTTCATCAGCCATGTCCTGAGTCCTGAAGGACCATGCTTGGGGTGACGCTGCAGGAACCTGTCTGCCAGGTGCCACATTGGTTCCACTC
This sequence comes from Mycteria americana, assembly GCF_035582795.1. NCBI lineage: Eukaryota > Metazoa > Chordata > Aves > Ciconiiformes > Ciconiidae > Mycteria > Mycteria americana. The sequence goes on from NC_134366.1 coordinate 163,711,456, forward strand.
AGATGGAGACCCCTTGCAACACACAAGTAATTTCCTGGAAAGCTGGGAAAAAGAAGGGCCCTGAGGGAAGTTTTTAAGAGGAACAGCTTTCATCTCCACTGGTGGATAAGGAGGTGTTTAAGCTGTTATGTTAGTGTCTATTGGAAAGGGGACAATAAAATATATTTGGGGGGAGTTGTAAGGAACAGTTTACACATGCAATGCCTCACCAGTTTGGAAGCCTGCCAGTGGTGGAGATTGCCTCTTGACTGTCATGGTCAACATGATCTTTCATTAATATGCCTTCCGCTGTCCAAATCCTTTCACCGTTTTGGCCTCTGTAACATCTTGTGACAGTAAGTTCTGCAGTTGAATTTTGAGTCATGCTAAAATCAGTTTAAATTTGTTACCAGATAATTTCACCACACCTCCAAGTTTGCACCTTTCCCGTACCGTTCATGGTTTTCCACCATTTCCCTTCCTACTGTTGGTTTCACCACATCTACCCATGTGCATTCCGAACAGAGGTTTTGTGTCAAAAAGCCTCTGTTTGAAGACGTGTTGCAGGGCTGCATGCCATATCCAGGATGTGTCACACCGTGAATTTATGCAGGGACCCAAGGAGAGAATGTTTTCCCTGTGCTTTTCCTAATAATTCTAAATGTTTCATTTGCCTCTTTGATTGCTGCAGGGCATTGAACTGATGTTAAAAAAAAAGCCTGTCCTCAATGACTTTAAGATCGCTTTCCTGAGTATATAAAACAAAGGAAGTTTTAACAATAGAGAAAAGGACACAGCAATAATTTATTAAAAACAGCACAACAGTGAGTCATAAGCATGCAAATAAGCTAAACACTTGCTCCCACATTATCTGCATCCACAGCTTTTTGCTATTTTGCCACAGAATATCATCTGACCAAATGTTTGGGTTTTGGTTTTTTTTTTTTTTGTGAATGCTTTTTTCCCCTTTGGTTTTCCACTGCCCTTGGTCCCTTGGTGAACAGCTTGTTCCCACCAGCTGATGAAGCCACTGGGAAAAGTCTGTCTCACGCTTTTTGTCCAGTCCTGATGCGTTGTTCCTCCCCTGGGTCAGCCCAAAGTCTGTCACCCAGCCTACCACTGAAATCTCATCTCATCACATGTGGGTAAATGAGGGTGGCAGAGGGAAGTGGGGAGAGTCACTATAGCGCTTGACTCAACTTTCTTGCTTCCTCCACATGTATTTGAAATGCACAATCTGCCACCAAGCTGCCTTTCTCTTATCACTCCACATCTGAGACTTCCAGCTCCTACATCTCATGCAGTGAGCAGCAGCTCTCTTCTCCTCTGGTGATGTGTGAGTGTCACTTTGTCTGGATTGCCTCTTCCAGTGGTGCCAGTATCTGGTGTCTTCAGCCTTCTTGTCTGCTTACAGCATCTGTGCCTCTTGCAAAGCTTGGCTGGCATCAGAGCCATGTGCCTACCTAAGTTTGTTTCGCTCTCATTCCAGTATGGAGGTTAAAGATCCTTGTGCAGAGGTGTTACAGCAGGGACTAGCTCCTCTCTAGATACCTCTTCCCTCTTGCCCCAGCCTGCCCTATCTTATAGTAAGTGAAAATGGCTGATGGGTAAACCCCTAATTCATATTGACTATGTCTGTGGGTCCAAGCATGTGTCACCCAGCTTGCTCCAAGCTCTGGGTCCCAAGCTGAGTGCTGTTGGATCTGTTGGATAGCACCTGTGTATTGAAATCAGGACATGAGAAACAAGGGGTCAGGAAGAAAGGTCTGGTTCATACCCAAGTCTTGCCCTAATACGAGGATGAGGTGTGGGTGGTGTGTGGGTCCAGGTTAGAAAGTCTCCCCAGGTTCCTATCAAGTACTTTTTATTGTCTACTAATAGTATGATATGGTTTGATTTCCTTATCTGTATCATCAAAATTTAAAAGGATTTTAACCAAAGCAGCCCTGCATCAGCATACATAGAGCCATCTATGCAAACGAACCGGTTTGCTCCCACCTGTCCTCTGGTTCCTGAGGTAGCAGAAGAGTTTTCCCCCATGAGCTTCAGCATCAATATGCCACTGTAAAATGAACCTTATGAATAGTACATTGCCATAATTAATAACAGCATTTCAACTCGATTTTTGCAAACATGCACTAGGTCTGCCTCACAATTCTTCACAGTGGATGAAGGGAGAGGAACATGTAAGCTTCTTCTTGCAACAAATACTCTTGTTTCTAACACAGCTATAAGCAGAGGTATCATTAGCAGCACGTGGCATTTTTGTTTTCAGCATTTGGTTTTCACAGCTGCTTTATTAAATAATGCCTTAACATAGACTCAAGGTGGCCAAAACTAGAGGCAGACAGTTCAAGCCTGCAGGCTTGACTCACACAACGTTTCCCTGTGACATGCATGGGGAATCCCCACCCCAAAAGTCCTCATAACCTTGATCCTGTCTAAACAATTCTTACAAGCTGAAGGGCGGATGTACAACCCTCCAAAACAATGTGGTTACACGGGGAAGGTGCCGTATACTGCATTGTGTTACTGAAAACAGTCTGTTGTCAGAAATGCTGGGCTTTGATTTACTGGCATAACTACGGACTATTCCTTTGTGTTCTGAGAGTGGAAACCAAACAAAATACTGTGTGAGGTACATGACACACCAAAACCTGCTGTTTCTGCTGGCTTGGATGGTGCTACTCAGAGCTGAACCACTTGGCCTCCCTTTCCCCGTCTGTTACTGGTAGCACTTAAGTGAAGATGCTGCCTGCTGGGGCTGAAGCTAATTTATGCTCTCACAGAAGAGGAATTGTACTGCAGTGCACAGAGGCAAAACTCCAAAAAGCGGTCTGAAAGTAAAGGCTGATTTTTGATTAACCAAAGCATCCTCTGTTGTGAACGCTCCTCGAGACAAATGTGTCCATCCTCCTAGCAGGACATGAGACCGAGGCATAGGACACTGCTCAAGTACTCAGCAGTTTGGCTTTATTTAGATTAATAACTCCCACTGAAATAAATGTGAATAAATTCTATAAATATCACTGAAGATCAGGGCCATTGAGGCAAGGCAATCTCAAGAAACCATCCAGTGAATCTTTAAAACTCTTTTCTATTAGAGTTAAGCTGTAACTAATGCTCCATTACGATGGCATACTGGAGTCCTTGGAGAACTTTTTAAGGACCCACTTAAGGGAAGAGCTGCTTAATTCTAGTGTGCAGCGAATATTTGGGCAGTTCTTGCCTTTGTTCCTGGACTCTCAAGTGAGTCGTCTAGTCTTATGGTCTCTGTTCTCCCTCTGTAAAGTGGGAGAAAGTGCCACAGAGTAAGGCACTCGGGAGTGCTCAGACACTGTGATGATTATGACAATGAGGGAGGGACGTTTTAAGCATCTGGATAAATTGGCGCTAGATGCTACAGGAGGGCACGCATGGCATTCGTGCCAGGTGGTATTTGTATAGTGGCCCTTTCCCACTCCTTCAGGCTGGAAGTTTATCTCAGGGATTATTGTTGTCTCCTATTGCCATTCTCTCCAGGTTTAGTGTCCTGTTTCTGAGGAATTATTTGGAATAAATTAGACTGTGATGTAAAAACTTTTAACTCAAGGCCACTCAATGTATTGACAGATTTCTTTATTCTGGGTACCAATTAACAGCTCTTTCCAAAACACCTTGTATTTCCAGTTACTGCTAGGAACTCCTGTTTAATTTATTAATTTCTGAGGATCAAGCCAGGTTGGGGGCAGAGACAGAGAGAGGGAGCATATAGATTTTTTACTGAACTGCCTTGTCTTTTAACCGGGTATATCTGCTTACAATGTTATTCTGTGCAGAACTGGGGGAAATACTCACCTAAGTTTCATGTTCTTATGCTATGACACACTTACAGACGTATTAAGAATGGTCAAGCCCCACACCCCAGAGGACAACTCACTTGGTTGACTCCCACCTCTTCCAGTGTACAACCTGATGCGTGAGCATCATGCCTTAAAGCAGAAGGACCATTGCAAGCTTTGTGTATATACAGTGTGCCTGAAATTCATCTCTCTCACAGTGCCCTACTGGAGATCATCTTGACCACCTTGACAATGCCTCTGTCCTCCAATGCTCTGATCTCATCCAGTATCTGCCTGTGGTTTGCAGAACATGTGCTCAGGGAACCAAGCTGAAGGTTTCACGTTGTCTCTGCTTATACACCAAGGCCTTTTCTGCAGTGTGCTCCCGTATAAATACAGGAATTCAAAACAAGTGTTGTGAGCCGTGTTCCAGGCTGCATGCCTGGGCCTGCTGATATGGACTGCTATTTGGCTAGCAGCACTAATCAATCAGGCTTCAGGAGTGGACAGAAAGCATTTTCAGCCAGCAGGCTGAGCCATAAAATCTAAAACTCAGCAAGAGCTGCTTAGAAATAGTATGAAACAAAGTAGTGAAAATTAATCTTGTGTATCTGCAGGGGTTTTTAGGTTAGATCCTTTTTCAAGATAGAAAACAAAGGTCTATTTCTGCAGCAGTCATGAGGGTTTTTCACTTTGACTTATCACTTGTAAGTGATTTTGGAGAAAAAAAAAAAAAAGGTTAAGAAAGAAAGAAAAAAAATCACTCTTGTCTTCTCTTCTTTCTCCTTGCTGCAGCCTCAGTTAGATCATGGCAGCACAGAGTCAATGTGGCATTTGGCACAACCAAGGTGATGAGGAATCTTGGCAAGGGCAAGTGGGCAGCAAGGTGGTGGTGAGTGTGTGGGGTGCATCCTACAGAAGATCAGCCACTGATGAAGCAACTTTTTCTTCTGCCAGCAACTGATCCACTTTGGCAGTTCCTGCCCATTCCTCCTCTCTCCTCAGAAAAGGTTGCTACCACCACCTCTGTGCTGGATGCCACTGAGCTCTTTGTGTAGCTGCTGTCTAATCATGCCAGTGGAAACCTGGAGGAAGAGCAGGACAAGGATCTGACAACGGTGGAGAAAGAAGAGCGTCTTAAACCCAGAAAAGTGAGTCACTCCTTGGTCATGAAAATGGTGATGGACAGTTTGTTTCCCATTCAGCAGCACTAGTTCTTATTAATGGGAGGGACCAGCTGATGAAACTGGCCTTGCTTGTATGATCAGGGAGTACCGTCAAGACCTGTGATCCACCCACAAGCGGGGCATAAACATTGTGTTTTATAGCCTTTTCTGTAGCACATTCAAAGGTACAAAGACAGGAGCATTAGCTGTGTGGGAAATTGGACAGGTAGTAGATGGGCTGGCAATAACAGCGCTCAGGAAACAGAGCTCTGCCTGGCAGCACTTCTCCAGGAGCCTCCAGGAATCTCAGCAGGACAGGGCTTTTAGGGAGTGTCAGCAAAAGGGAGATTATGTCCCTCAAAAATAATTGGTGTTTGTTTAATAGCTTCCAAGTGAATTTCAGATTCAGCTCCATGCTATTATTAAACATGAAATAGGTGCTAATGCAAAGGAAGGAGGAAGCAGCTGTATGCACAGTTACTGTGCCAGCGTTTTCTAACCTTTTGAAATCTTTCACGCTAGATGTCTAAAGCTGGCAGTGTCCAGGAGAGAAAGGGAAGGAGGGTGCAGAGAAAGAAAGGATGTTTGCATTGGCATTGGCTCTTCCATCAACATCAGCAGTGGCTGAAGTGTGCATGTTACTCTACAAAAGAAATTGGGATCAAAGAGTGAGGGAAGCATTTGAGGGAAAATAAACTTAGCTATCAGTTCCACCCCCCCTTCCTGTCCTCAGAGGATTTTGATTAGGCTGCTGTCTGACAAGCCTGAAGGAAGGACCTCTGTTGTTCATCTCAGCCTTATGGATTTCTGCCAGGTTTCTGGTCACATTTATGCTGACTTGTCCCTAGCAGGATAGAAAAAAATGTCCTATTTTTAGCAAACACAAAGATCTAGCATATGGCCTGCAGTCTATCATCCTGAGCTCTGGATGCCACATTGCATAAAAGGAGCAGGGTTATTCGGGATCACTGCCTGGATGGGAAGACCTCCAAGGACAATCTGTGTGGTGTCAGTGTTTGAGGAGGTGATGTTCTTTTTTCCGAGTCCGTGCGTCATCTTGCTTAATGACACTGAAATGTTTCACATGAAGCAAAAGTCATGGTCCTCACTACTTTTGGTCAGGTTTCAAGTTTTACAGCATCTGCAATGATTTTTCAAAAGGGCGCCTCTGCCTCCTCAGATAATGGTGCATTATGGCCATACCTTCTGAAAAGCTGGCTATGCAGTGTGCACATTTCTTTTGAAAATCTGGTCACTTAGGTATCTTGTGAATTCTTTGACCAGTCTGACTCTGAAGGATATGAGATGTTTTAGGAAAAACAGTGATGTGGACCATAAAATGATCAGTCTTTATAAATGCTTTAACTATACCCACCCTTGTATCTTTGCCATTCTCTACTACTTCTTGAGTATGTTACCCAGAAAACAAGGCCACTGCAAATCCATTGGTTATTACTGCCATAAAACTGGAGTATTATCATGCAGAAGCTAGGAGAAAGTGTATTTTGACCTAATTGCTAAGCTGGGTGGATCTAGGAGAGCACATCCATGATGTAGATGTTAGGTGATGCCTGTAGATGGCATTGCTGTGGCCCGTTCAGGAGCTAAAGGGTGATGCATAGATGGACTGAAGTGCTCAACTCTGATCTAGATGCCTTCTCCTTTGACTCGAATGGTTTTTTCTTAGTAGACCCAGAAGTCCAAGATTCACCAACCCACAGTGGTTGGATGTGACACTAGACCGGTAACTTGTAATTGTATCATCATCCATACACTTCCTGGATGGCATCTGTTTGTTCAGGATAAATGTCTGTCATGTAGACTCAGCCTCTAGTTTAGTTATTTGAGGCCTCCTTCTTTAGATGTTGGGGAGATGCTGACACATCTCAGGCCATCTTGTCCTGAAACTCACCTATTCCTAAAATAGCCATTATATGAATTTTGCTCTGGAAGAGACCACTGATTATGAAGATAGTCTGTCATGACTAGTTTGGGTTAAAATGTCTTCTTCAAAGTTCTTTATGTTTTCAGTGCAGATGGTAAAGTTAGATGAAGTCAGTGTCATTTTCTTGCCATATCAGTCCTGCAGACTCTGAGTTTGGAGGCATCTTGAGGTATTTATGAGCAAAAACTTCGCAAGCATTACCTAGTTTGGAGAGAATGATTATGATAAATGGATATTCATAAATACTTGTTAAGAATTTCTGCATTCCTAAGAGAAAGGTAACAAATGAAGCAGTGTCGTTTTTCTTTTTCTCTTTCCTTTCTTTCCAGCATGTCCTCCTTTTTCCATGTGAGGGAAAGAAACATATTCCTATTTCTTCCCAATAGGTGCCTTTACAAATGCCTTTCAGCAGCATACTATGATATTCCATAGCTACTGGGTACGGTGAATTCAACTTAATAAAAATAACATAAAAGTTCACTTTCTCACAAGCTGCAAAATGACACTTTTTTTTTCCCTGTATAGAAACTCTCACAGTGCCCGAGTTTCCTAAAAATGCTGGGTTTTTTTTGTTTCCATTAGAAGGGATTTTTTTCTTTCTTTGAGGGCTCTGGGAAGTTTTCTATTGACTTCTTCATTTGTTTCATGGACATGTGCAATCCTGTTCTGTCTACAACTTTCCTGCGTAAAACTCACACAAATAGTTTGATTGGTTTAATCAGTGCTCCCTGCCGGGTCTATTTCCATCCCTTCTGAAAGGTTTCTGCCTCACCTGTGGCAGTAATCTCCTGACTAAAACTTCTGGCACTACATGTCAAAATAACCCTAAACCAATTTTTACTGTCCTTAACATGCTGAGTTAGAATTTTGTGGTGATTCAGGAGCTGTTATTAAAGCAGCTGTGTCGCACCTGCAAGACAAATCAAGGGAAGGTCTGGAAGTGGAAAACTTAGAGCTCTCCCAAAATGAGCCATCCTCGCTTTTAAGCCAGAGCTCCAGGCTTACGCAGTGCCTGTGTTTACACTGATAGTGAGACACTGGCCTAAATCTGCCACCTGTATATACAGTATGTACTGTACACCCTGTATGCACTACAAATACTGTACAAACAGCTTTAGTTGACCCCAGCAGCTGTCCAGCCCCATCTGGGAAGTTCTGCTGAGCTGCAGGGTTAGCTCTCGAGTCTTCCCATCAGGCCTGTCTGTGCCTACGTTGTGTTCAGAACATCCTTGAAAACCGTGGGCTGTGAGCAGTTGCCATCAGCAAACACCAGCCCTGCCTCTCCTGCTCCTGATTTTCTTCCCTTCTGCACCCAGCTTCTTGTCCTTGTTGCCCACTCTTAGAAATAAGCCCAGAAGAAGATACAAGAACAGTTCTGAGAAGGACCTAGCACAATGGAGATTATTGCAATGTAAATATCTGTTACAAACGAGAGAAGAGTGACTTAACAGTTTGATCTGGGTGAGGATAGTTCTCAAAGTTGATCTGAAACAGGTAGACCAATAGATTGGTAGACCTACCTTTAAGACAACCTGCATAGGCTTTCAAACATTAACACTTTAGTGTTGTTCTCAGAGAGGCTTCACTCTCTGCTTAACATCAGGGGTGTATACTGAGAATTTATAATCAGAAAAATATAGCATGTCTTAGAGATGGAGACACTCCTAAATACTTGAGTTAACCTCAAGTGAGATGTGTCTGAATACACTAACAGATCCAATCAAAGCACCTTAGGGTGACCATAGCTGCTCTGAGCTTTGTTGTTAAAGCCTCCCTGTGATCTGGAGCATTTTCAAACTTCTCCTTTGCAAACTCTACACTCATTCTTAGTTTCCCCACTGCCCTCATGCTTCCTTTCAGCAACAACAAATGCTGTTTTCTTCCTTCTTTTGTCTGACTCTTCAGCAAACTCTCATTATCCCTCCTTGCTTTTCCACAAACCTTGAAAGGCAACTGGGTGGCAAGTAGTTATTGTAGATGCCCATCATGGGGCCCATCGGTTCTGCCAGCTATCGCCGCACCCCTTTGATGTTGTTGAAGTCTGATTCCTTGTGTGAGGGGGGCTCCGCCCCCCAGAGCACATTGTGCATCCCAGAGAGAACAAGCTCTGATTGTGCTGCCAGTCAAAGCACAGCGGAGATGCTGCTGGGGGTAATAATGGGAGATACAAAGGTGGCTGAGATCACAGGCTGAGGAGGGGAGGGAGAGAAAGACAGACAAACCATACTGGAGTTCAGTGGTTGAGAAGAATAGCCAGGCTCAATTGGAAGATGGTGGAACAGAAAAGGAGTTTCCATAGAGGTGGTGGAAAAGAAAAGGAATGGCGTTTCATCAGTTCAATAAAGGGCTGGGATTTTTCTTTGAGCGTTGACAGACCTTCTGTTTTTTGAACTGGTTCGTTGGCTTCTAGCCCAACACTTATGCTCCAAGGCAAGCTACTGCTTGCAGTGCTTTTGAGACAGAGGGAGCATGTTAAAAATACTGGCTTTTTAGGATTATCAGATACTTTGGTATGGGTAAAAATTAAGAATTTGTCTTTTTCTTTTTCTCTTTCTTCATTCCCCTTCCTCCTCCTCCCTCTCTTTCTAAGGGTAACCAGCTGCATTTAGTTAGCTAAAAATCAAACAACTTTTTTTCCTGTTTTAGAAAATGTTTCCAGCTGGGGAAAGGCCTTTGAAAAGAGACAAGGCCACCAGCCATTACAGGGACAGAGTGGAATAAGGGATTATGAAAAGGTTACTGATGAGCTGAGGGACTTATATTTAGAAACAAAATGTGATGAGAAAATCCTTGAAAACTATATTTTTAAAAATAAATTCAGTGGACTTTTCCTAGCTTTTCATTGTAATTTTTTCCATGCTCTGTATCCATTACATAATGTATTTCTGTGTCATTGTATGCCATTAACCAGGTGTACTGTGCATAGCTATGTTGACTTTCAGGTCCATTGAATTTATCCAACAACAAGGATATGGCAACATGCACCATACTGCGCAATTAATAGAAACCTGAGCTGTAAAACTAGGCTTCAGATTTAAACCTCTGCTTTTTGGAGGTGACAGGGTTTGAGATTCTCTTCTTATCAGCATTTAATAGGACTGAGAATGAGGCAATTAGTTACAATTGAGCACATATAAAGAGGGTGAGAAAAGATGAGTGCAGGCCCTCTTTGATGAAATATAACAAACTTGTTTCACTAAAATGATAAAATAAGGCAGAGTTTAAAAGGTAGATGATTTGGAGAGAATAACAATCCTCCAAAAAAAAAAGTTATTTGAAGACTAAGGTTTTATTTTCAGTTCTTTCCTTAGCTGCTTCCACGATGCTCTAGAAATCACCCCACATGTCTGTACTTTCTAGGTCCTTGGGATGGCATCCTTAGTCTGACTGCCTGCCCCTTAGGTCTGAAAACATGCAGGGAAGATACCAATGTCGATAGGGATCTCTAATAATGAAGTATGCTATTGAGGTTAATAGGATGAATAATCAATTGTATTCCAGTTCTTATTTAATATTATATACTATATCCGTTTACCTCCCTTCACAGATTTTTCTTTGTAATATCATGGTGCCCTTGTTCTTCAGACTCACTTCAGCTCTGTGTTTGGAAATCACCTAGCACAGTTAAAGGAATGGGACAATATGACTAATAAATGCCATAGATATGAAAGGATATGCTGAACAAATGCATGTACATTTTCTCTCTTTGCATATACTTTCTTTACACTATGTACTTCAGACTGATCAAATATTATAACAGAATTCATTGGATAACTTAGCCCATAAAAAGAAAAGATATTAATATTTGGAATATTATTCCTTTATCATATCCACTCACTTTTTAAACTATATTTGAATTACATTATGAATTTTGGCATTGAATTTTCTGGCATTTGCCAGATGACCAATCAGGTCAAAATCTCTTTATTGCAACTAATTTGTGCTGGAATGATCTGTAATGCCATGGCAGAATTGGATTGTGACATAAATATATGCATCTGCATTTGCACACAAGCATTTCAGTTCTGCCATCTGGCACCTCCTTCAGCAGAAAGTTAACTCGGCTTATTCCTTAAAACGTTGACCTATGGCCTGTTCAACATTAAACAGATTTGCAGCTGGACTCCTTGAGACCACACCTTCCTCTAAAATAAGCAAAATTCAGCTTCTTTGAAACAACTCCTTTGGGATCTCTGCCACCTCTCTGTTGCCTTCCAGAGTGGTTTCTTTATGATGGGGTTGTTACCAGATATTTTGGTTTTAAACAGTGATATATTGGATGAGAAGTGGCAGGCCCATTTGAAAAAAAACAAAGCAACAAATGAATTTATAAAGGTATGTATATGTAAGAAAGTCACCAACCTTGATAAACGCCTCTTTAAAGTTTTACTGTGGTACTTTCGGTGTAGTGCTTTAATTTGTATCGGCACAGTGTCTGCTCTGACAGGTCAGCCCTTACAAGCTATGGTGAGCCAAACTGAGATTAGTATCCAGTCACTTAATTCTGTGAACAGCAGTAAATATTACCCATTAAGTACAGATGAATTAGTGGCACTATTGAACTAATGTGAACTGGGGTTTCTGGGAGATATACAGTTGCACATGAGTGGCGCCGCTGATAAACACATTTTCTTATCACACTTTTCAGCAAAGCACAACTATTTGAATTCCTTGGGCTTGGCTTGTCAAGCAATTACATCACCAAGCAGGTCTCCTCATGCCTTGGATATACTAAAACTTGGGGAAAAAATGTTGTTTATAAAAGACTGACAATATGATATGTGATTGCATGGTTCTTAGAAGTGATACAATGCCCCTGGTTGCCCCTGGTTTTGTCTCCAGCAATAACTACAAGCCGAGAGGGCTGTGTGCCCTGTCACTTGAATAGCTGTTATTGGAAGGGCAAATTCCAGCCTAATACCCTTGGACGTTGTTTGTTAGAGTGGTTATTTGACCCCAACATAAAAAAGTAAATAAATTGTGCATTACCTCAACATAGATTCATGTTTTGTTCTTCTTCCAGGTGCTGTTCTTTCTATCCCTTTCACCGGTAGACTGAAAGTCTTTCTCAAATGTAGTTATGTTCATGTACACAGGATGAAAGATCTCTCTTCTAATTTTAACCATTTAACCATAACCATAAAAGATCTCACGATACCTGTTGCAAGCAGGAGACTGCCAGCTGCCATGCCCTAGACAGGATCCATCAGGACTAATTACATTTTGCTTACCCAAAACTGTCCATAAACCTTCTGATTAAAAGTTTTTCTATATTTCTCCTAAAATCTGATTGCATTGTGACAGCATCATTTCCATACTCCAATCAAAATGTTCTTTAATGTTGTGTGAGTTATTGCCCACATATGCAGCTGTTAAGAAAGCGCTTAGAAGCCTTATGGGAGGGAAAGCACATAACGTCACCCACACACAAACACGATTCCTGAGTTTATCACGGAACGAGGACAATAAGCAACTAGTTTGTTGTTACGGGCTGTGTCAATAAGGTTAAAATATCACTGTATCTGAGCCTTATTGTGACAGGCAACATGCAAGCACAGTATAAACTCTGTGTCTGTAGAAGCTAAAAGAATTCTTAATTTCTAGAGGGACTTGACTTTTGGATTTGACCTTTTCTTTAGCTCTTTTACAATAATAATGTTCTATCAGGTTTTGGCCCAAATATTGTTCATATTCAAAGATGATCCTGTGTGCTGAGAATGGAAACTATAATCTGTGTCTCTGCCTTTCCTCTAGCAGCAGACAGGAACTCCTGCCTTTTCCCTGGGTTAGAGAAGTTGCCGTGCACCAGGATCTGGAGAAAAATCCTGTCCTGGCAAAGACTGGATCTCATGAAGAGGGATTACCCACACAACAGGTCTGCTGCTGTCAGCCAGACCGTTCAAAAAGACCGTCTCCAAGGGTCAGTCTCACAAAAAATATCTCCCCACCCATGAAGTGGTTTCTGCTATTTGTAGCTTCTGGGCAGAAAATAAGATCAGTGAGAAAAAGACTGTTCAAATGAGGGAAAAAATGCTCTGAGTTACTGCATGACTTCCTTTCTGAGGAGGAAATACACTCATGGGGAAAAATTACCTCCAGCTTCTCTTTCTCAAAAGTTTCCAAATTTTCGGTGAGCAAAAGCAGAGGAAGCAATAACTAGTAATGAATCAAGAACTATTGATGTAGAAACCATGAACATGTGAAAGTCTCACACTGGCCCTTCCCTTCTGATTCTCAAGGATTCATTCTGCTTTGAGCTTCTGGAAATAGGACTTTTTACAGTGTCATAGCACGTTTTCATCTGTTCATGCCTCACGTGTAGAACCAGAACTCTTACCCTTTTGTCCCTCTTTTCTCCCAAATGTATTCCTCGAAATAGTGATAATGAGACTTGTTAGTGACTCCCTTTCTTTGCCTCCTGAAATTTGGTTAATACTTTCAATTTTTTTCTCCTTAAGCCAGTGGGCCTCCACCCTGAGGATCTCTGTATTAACTGAGTCCAGGAAATAATGTTTTGGTAAAAAGTTTTTTTTACTGACAATATCCTTTTTGTTAACATCATCACCTTCGTTTAGGAACATTATTAGCCTTTTGAAGATTTACAGCTTTGTTTAGCACTGCATTGCAATGCCTTTTGACCATGATTCAGAAGTTATTTGAGGACATGCCTACGGCTCTGTGACCTCACAGATTCCATATGACCAGGCTCATCAGTAATGCTTATTCATATGAATAAATGAGTGCAGGTCTGTGTGCCTACAATTAGGACTCTGTTGAAGGATTCAGCTAAAGGGGTGTTTCAGACTAATACAACTTGAATAACATTGACTGGCCAGCCTTGGCTATGCCTTTTCATGTTATTTTTTTCTTTCTACTAAAGGTTAAGATAGATATTAAAGACTGATTGCAAGGATATAGAAAACAAATGTGGAAAATGAGCCAGCTGGAAAGATAAACTGGTAAATTTTCAATAAATTGTGATTCCTCATTATGTGAGGTGTAATATTGACCACAAATATGAAAAACTATAGCCTAAACTGAGTCATTTAAAGGAGAAACATATGCCCAGTTATCATTCAGACATTCAGGTATCTCATTACATTGCAGCAATTTTTCTTTTGTCATAATTCAGCAGAAAATTCTATTTGCAATAGAAAATTAATTTTCCTAATTATGATCTGCTACAGACACTATAATGATTTGTTGTGAACATAAATTATCAAGAGGTGTTACGTTGTGCAAAATTATTTAACATGTAATCATACTTTATAGAAAATACAGGATCTTCTCATATCCTTTACCTCTGTGTCCCTCTAAGGGAATTTCATTTGGTTGATTTATAGTCGCAGAGGGAAGACACTCACTTTTGTTATTTTACTTTCAGGTGCATCAATTCCTGCTTATTAACTCTTTGAATGAGATTCTAATGCTTTTTTTTCATTTATTTATGCCTTGCTAGATCATGCCAGATCCTAACCACATTTAACTCTCACCTATTTAAGGATTTAATCTACTGACATTTTTATCTGGCAGAATATTTCCCTTGCTTTTCTGCTGTTAGATAATCTGTTAATAAAATATAATCCAAATATAATTAATGATTAAAGTTGTCATTTGAAAGGCAAAAACATTTAGTCTTAAGAAAAGCAACTATGCCAGCAATTCAGCAAAGTATTTGAGTAGGTATTTAAGTAATGAGATAGATAGCCTAGGAATGTGATGGAGTTCTCTTTAGTGAAGGCTTTTAAGATTGATGGTTGAATAACCATGTGGGAACGATGACATGGAAGTAGTTGATTCAGGCTGAAGGCAGAGAGCTTAATTAGATGATCATTTTGTCCAGCTGACATTCTGTACCATCCAGTTTTCTGTGTGAATGAACTCCAGTGCAGAAAAAACAACTAGGCAGTGTCTCAAAGAATTTGAACTAACTCTGGCTCAGGAAAGCAAACTGAAAAAATTTGCTACCATGTAAATGCGCATTGTTTGATGTGATGCACCCAGTGTTGAATATGACCTCAAAAGAAGGAAAAGCCTGAAAATATTAATCAAGGAAGTGAGATCAAAGGATGTTATGAATATCTTGCATTCACTTTATATTTACCAAAAAAAGGGAGAGGGAAAGTGTTTTTTAATCTTATGGGCAGTGTGTTTATTTGTTCACGAACGCCTGAAAAGCAGCAAGTCCTGAACAAATGGATGACATGAAGAAGAAAGAGTGAAGGGTTCTTGTATAAAAGGTTATAAATTACATGGATTCTAATTTAATAGCAGAATAATAGGAAGCTTTAATAAGAATTGATTCTTGTTTGTTATAGGTGTTATCCAGACATAAGAGTAAGATACAGTCCTCGAGGAGCCATCTGGAAAATAGTATGCACCACAATGGAATATTCATGGATCATGATAACATACAGTTCTGTTTGCTAATCTTTTATACTGAAAGCAGTAAAGCTATTTAAAAACAAAAGTCACAGCTGATGAGTTTCAATCCTTAATTCAGTTTCTTTTAATTAAAAGCTCAATAGACAAAAACCTACAGTAAGTTTATCTTCTGGACTAATGGAGCACAACATTTCATTTCTTAGAAGTAACTCAGAGGGCTGCAAAATAACAATAATAAAAAATTTAAAAGTTAAAAAATGAAGCAAATTTGTTTTGAAGATGCCCCTGTACTCGGCACTGGTGAGGCCGCACCTCGAATACTGTGTTCAGTTTTGGGCCCCTCAGTACAAGAAGAACACTGAGGTGCTGGAGCGTGTCCAGAGAAGGGCAACGAAGCTGGTGAAGGGTCTGGAGCACAAGTCTTATGAGGAGCGGCTGAGGGAACTGGGGTTGTTTAGCCTGGAGAAAAGGAGGCTGAGGGGAGACCTTATTGCTCTCTACACCTACCTGAAAGGAGGCTGTAGTGAGGTGGGTGTCAGTCTCTTCTCCCAAGCAACTAGCGATAGGACGAGAGAAAATGGCCTCAAGCTGTGTCAGGAGAGGTTTAGGTTGGCTATTAGGAAAGATTTCTTTACTGAAAGGGTGGTCAAGCATTGGAACAGGCTGCCCAGAGAGGTGTTGGAGTCACCATTCCTGGAGGAGTTCAAAAAACATGTAGACGTGGCACTTAGGGACATGGTTTAGTAGGCATGGAGGTGTTGGGTTGATGGTTGGACTAGATGATCTTAAAGGTCTTTTCCAACCTTAATAATTCTATGATTCTATGTTTGCATTCAGATCAATCAAAAATGGTGAAGTATTTTGTATGTTTTCCATAGACCTTGAACCAAATCCCTAATCAGTGCTTAAACCTAGCATCAATTTTGTTTTCATGGCTTGCAGCTCATTTTGCACTTCCTGCACTGATCATGAGAAGCTGGGTGGCATAAATCAGTATGTCTTCTCCACCACTGAAGAATATAAACCCAAACCTGCACAACCTTGACTGAGTGAAAATATGGGCCAGTGAAGAATTTCTAATCTCCTAGGCAGAGAGCGCTTTTGTCTGTTATTTCTGTTCTTGCTCTTACGCAGAAGGTGAGTTACATAGCAGTAAGAAGCCACCATCAAGAACAAGGGCCCAAATCTGTTAGTGACTGCACAGACTACGAACACAAAAAATAATCAAAGCTTAATTGTAAAATTAGTGAATTCAGGCAGAACCAGGCTGAGGATTGCAAGGAATCTGGGGCCTTTTTGATTAACAGAGTACTTGTATAGCTACATGCACTGTATAACATTTTTTTTCCTCATCTCCCATAATTTCCTTCCTTATCATTCCTACTAGTGATACTAGTCTGTAGTGTTATAAAGTTAAAAGTAGACTATTATAAATATACAGGTACATAGTAGTATAAAGTTTTTTTTAACATTAATTCTCTCTCTCTTTATCTTTATGCTTCTTTCCCATCCTGAGAATCCTTTATCAAGTGATAGTAGAGTTCAGAAAGGTCACAGGGCACACAGTGTGGCACTTTTCATTGTAAGATCAAATGTCTCACAATCTTATTTCAAGACTCATGAGCAATTTTCATAACATCTTGGTGAGTTGTGCTAAAATCAGTGTCCATATTCAAAAGAAATACAAAAATGTTGCTTTCAGTTAGAGGTCAGATAGTGAATATGTGCAAGTATCCATTAAAATCACCATAGCTCAAAAAAAACGCAAACATTACAAAACCAAGAGTTCAGGTTCCCAGCAGTTGGATGCCCTTGCTACTGCTGTGCTAACTGTGGGGAGCAGACAAGCAGTAACAGAAAGGTGGGTCTGGATGACCATCATCTTGTCGTTGGAATAGCACTGATTTAGTTTCAACCGTGAGCAGCTTCAGCCTGTACCCTTTGCACACCTCTTGTGTGAAAGCCCCTAGGATTACACAGAGGCTTCTGCTCATAGCTCCAGGACTTCTTTTCTAGAGAAAGGATTCTAGTTTGGTCACTTTGGAAACTGCTTATACAGTTAGAGAAGGTAGGATTCATGGTATGACAGTGTCCCAGCTGCATCCACAATGCCTATGGTAGATTCCCAAATGTTATATCAGTAGGAATTGGGCAACTATTTATGGATACTTTGTTTTTTTCACAAAAAAAATATCCATTTTCAGGGTGATATAAACAGTTCATAAATATTTTTAGTTGGGGGCTAGAATGAGATGGGGAGGAGATGAAGAAGTGGAGAGTGTAGGTATGTACATTCAAACAAATGGAATGTGAATTCACACTCTCAGGAAACTTTGTTGTTCTCAATAAAGACTGCTTTTTTTCCCCTCCAACACAAGGGGAAATTGCACTGAATCATTACTAACAAAGGAAAGGAAGTAAGTCTTAGCTGAACACCTCTTTTTTGCCTATGGAATGCATGGAGAAACCTCATTTTATTAATTTTGTAAAATTAACCAGTAAATTTTGAAGATTGTTCTTCTTTTATACAGACCAATCACGAAGACCCCACTCTTTGTACCATGCAGATTGCAGCTGAGTTGGTTAATGATAGACACCGTATACCCATGTTATGTAGAATCATAGAATCATTTAGGTTGGAAAAGACCCTTAAGATCATCAAGTCCAACCATAAACCTAACACTGCCAAGTCCACCATTAATCATGTCCCTAAGTGCCACATATACACATCTTTTAAATACCTCCAGGGATGGTGACTCCACCACTTCCCTGGGCAGCCTGTTCCAATGCTTGACAAGCCTTTCGGTGAAGACATTTTTCCTAATATCCAATCTCAACCTCCCCTGGTGCAACTTGAGGCCATTTCCTCTCATCCTATCACTTGTTACTTGGAAGAAGAGACCAACACCCACCTCACTACAACCTCCTTTCAGGTAGTTGTAGAGAGCAATAAGGTCTCCTTCTCTCCTTCTATCAGTCTCCCAAGTTCCCAGTTCCCTCAGCTGCTCCTCGTAAGACTTGTGCTCCAGACCCTTCACCAGCTTCATTGCCCTTCTTTGGACACACTCCAGCACCTCAGTGTCTGTCTTGTAGTGAGGGGCCCAAAACTGAACACAGTATTCGAGGTGCGGCCGCATCAGTGCCGAGTACAGGGGGATGATCACTTCCCTAGTTCTGCTGGCCACACTATTTCTGATACAAGCCAGGTTGCTATTGGCCTTCTTGGCCACCTGGGCACACTGCTGGCTCATATTCAGATGGCTATTGACCAACACTCCCAGGTCCTTTTCTGCGGGGCAGCTTTCCAGCCACTCTTCCCCAAGCCTGTAGCGTTGCATGGGGTTGTTGTGACCCAAGTGCAGGATCCAGCACTTACCCTTGTTGACCCTCATACAATTGGCTGCAGCCCATCGATCCAGCCTGTCCAGGTCCCTCTGCAGAGCCTTCCTACCCTCAAGCAGATCAACACTCCCACACAACTTGGTGTCATCTGCAAACTTACTGAGGGTGCACTCGATCCCCTCGTCCAGATCATTGATAAAGATATTAAACAGAACTGGCCCCAATACTGAGCCCTGGGGAACACCACTTGTGATCCCAAAGACACGAGTGATGTTTCTCTTCTTTTCTTGGGTGAAAATAACCCAGTTAATTAAGAAAAGGATTGGAATAAACCTCCGGGAAGAGAAGAGAGAACAGATAATTAAGTTTATATTTCTGGAGTGAGATCTGGTTTGGGGCAAGCAACTACTAAAAGTGTAAATAGGATTTTGTGTCCTCCTCCTGGTGGAAGGGGAGATGCTTGCATCTGCGACTAAGGAAGAGACCTGTGTTACATTTCATAACCTGAACTGATTCTGTTCAGGATCTTCCTCCTCTAGACCACTATCACCCAGCAATAATTTAATATGCCTCAGCAGACCTTTTTCCCTGCTGCCTGTGGAGCCATTGGTACTCACATTATTAATTCTTTTTCTGTCTTTAAACAGCAAAGGGAGGGAAAATGCCCCGAACCCCAAGCTGAGCTGATGCTGGTGAAAGCATCTTATCCACTGCAGACACGTTCACTGGGATGTTTACTTGAGTGCTCCAAGTCCCTCCATCCTTTCATGCCTGACAGGCTTATGAAGCCAGTTGGGTACAGCTCTCTCTGTGGCTTGATTGCCTCAGTAGCCTTTCAGGTAATGCTGCTGCTCTCCGAGTTTCGAAGCATGAAAATATTAATTACTCATTCACAATGTAAACAACCTGTTTTTATTTTATTCATTGCAAACTTGCCACCAAATCATTCTATTTCTGTTGTCTGTTAGTGTGTTTTTTATTCTGGCATAGGAAATAATTGGTAAGCTGGCAGAATTGAAGATGACTCACAAGAACCAAGAATTGTTTTCATTTTGTTCTTTTCTCCCCAACATAAATATTTTTACCCTTTTCAGAAATCTGCTTATTGGGAGCACCTCCCCAATTGCTCAGTCAGTACTGAAGGTACATACAATACACCCCACATTATAGATAATAAAAAAAAAGAATGCCTGTGACATTTCATCTACTTATTTTAGTGTCTGTGATGTAAAACTCACTGATGACATCCAAGGTGTCTTGCAGAGATAAGGTGATACTGTTTGCTCATATTTTGAAGGAAAATTTTGCTGGTTTCAGTTTAAATATTTACAGTGAGTGCATTCATCAGGACAGCTGCTTTCTATAGAGAAGCACAGCTGGAACTATGTGCTTGTGTGTTGGGTAATTTATTTTACATTTTACAGACCATAATTTAGGAATAGAATGTTAATTTCAGTCTTAGTTTTCAGGGGATTATAGGCTTGCAGGACACGTGGTGTCCTTGACCAGCATTACACAGCTAGTGAGCAGATCACTAAGGCAGAAATGTTGTTTCAGGGTTTTAGACTAAAAGGAAGGAGATTGTTATCCCTCAAGTTTCCTTGAAAGAAAGACAACTCAAGATACCTCAACAACTTTTCTTCAAAGAACAAAGTTAGATCCTTGTTCCAGACTATATCTTCCAATGTTAACTAGTCAGACCAGAGAGAAAGAGTGGGTTAACTGCTTTCACTTTACTGCTAATTAGAAAAGTATTTCTGTGCTTTAAATGAACAGACCCTCCTCAGCAAGTCATGCCTCCTCCTGCAGACCTTGGTTCAGCCTGAAGGCAAGGAGGTCCTTCCACTACGTCTGTCTGCAGACCTGACCCAGCAGCCACGATGAAATGTGCTGATGAAATGTGCTGCATCAGAAACTCAGTGGTGCTTCTTGCAAACTTCTGAGGTGCTACACAAAGGTTAGGATGGCTCTTTAACCAGATGGGCACATGCTGGGTGTTGATCCTGAACTGATCAGAGAATCTGTGCAGTGAAGAACAGAAGTGCAGGAGCTGAGGACTTTGTGGTGCTCTCTCCATCCAGTCCAGCCTACCAGCATGAGTAGGGGACAGATGCATCCTAGATTTAAATACATGGCCCCTTGGAAAGGTGCTGCCAGCAGGACCGTTGTTTCTTGACTAGAGGGTGGTGGTGTACAGAGGAAGAGTGCCTAAGAAAAATGGGAAACAGTCCCCTCTGTTACAGACTTCTTAGTGAGGAAAGCTATAAATGAGTCTGATATTGTTATAGCCCCAAAGTGTGACCTAGATGTTGGTAATAAGAAAAAGGTTAAAGGAGGAACAAAAATAGTGAGTCAGTCTGCTGAACAGGTGCAAGAAGCATGGGGAATAAACAGGAGAATCTGGGGATCTTAATTGTAATATACTGAACTGAACTGGCAAACCAGAAAGCTGGAGTAGGCAAGTGCAAATAACTGGAAGTATAACAGCATCTGCAGATGGTTGGCGCCTTTTTCTGTAGTGGGATTGCCATTTCCAACATATTGCAAGCTTAAAGTTTCCTCCCAACCAACTGATATCCTTTCACCAAACCAGGTGCTCTAGGAGAGGGTTTGAACTGGGGAATAGCTCTCAGGCATTTTTCTCTGAGAAACAGCAATGATTACACGGTACCCTACAGACCAGGTTCCTGGTACTCCCACATGTAATGCAGAACGACAACACCTTGAGGCTCACGCAAATAAGAAGCTACTCCTAGCAGCCTGTTTTGTATAGTCATGATTTTCCTTCCTTCAGAAAGAATTTGGCACCTTCCTTTGTTGGGTTTTATAGAAATTAAATAAATATCAGTGTTGATATTTGAATGATCTTCATTAGATTTCAGAGTGAACAGGCTCCTGAGGTGAAGGAAAACAACTCAGACTTCGCAGAGTGCTTGTCTTATCTGTTCATAAACTCAGACTGAACAGCTTTCAGAGGTTGCATTGATTGGTATTTAGAAAATAACCTTTTCAACCACAAATATTAGGGGATGGTACATAAATTTTCAAACACTGATCTCTAAGCACTTAAATCCAAAAACAGAGGCTAAGCATTTGAAGTTTGTACTGCTCCTACCCATTCCTGTTAAATGAGAGGCCACTTCTGAAAATATGCCATTTGCAACATGTAGATTCTGAAGTACCAAATAATGCCAGAGAAGAACATTATATTATTTTCCCAGTGTGATACAGGCTTGTTTTAGCAAGTCTATCAGCTGTGAATCAGCTCATTTCTTTAAAAAGGTGAACAAAAGGTAGGCACTGTTCGTGGACTGACTCCTCAAGCTAGCCTGTTAATGCTGCAGTTCATATGCATGCAACATCAGTCTGGAATTTAGAAATAAAAAAGGCATTTATGTAAACTTGACGTAACGAGTAATAGTCTAGCAATCTGGAGCAGATAGCAGAAGAATAATGCTAATGGAGACATGAGTGTTCTTTTAGACAACTGATAAAAACACTCATTGAAAGCATATGTTCTTATCTGTCTCAGTCTCATCCCTGAAAAGGTATTTCCAGTTGATTCTTAGAGAAATTTTAGATGGTATCTTTGTAAAGACAATGTTAACTATTTTTTTCTTTCTATATCTAAGCACTTTTGCAGCTGTGTTTCTTCCTTCACTCTTTATCTTTGGCATTGAGTTGACAAGTGAGACACCGATCATACGTGATTGAAATATCTATCTCCATGCCTTATTACTGTGTCCTATCAATAAAGCCATATGTCGTGAGGGAAATAAGTCATTCCCCCATTGTAGCTCTTTATCAACAGCCAAAGCTTTCTTTTGGTTTGCTTGTGTGACAGCTCTGTCTGTAGCACAACATCCACCTGCAGCACACTTTTTAGTCTGGCAGATTAATAAGTTAATAAATGTCTAGATGAAATGAAGTCCAGAACTTACCTTGGGAATAGTTTTCTGAATGATTCAGCTTCAAAGAGCTCACTAGGTTGTCACACGATCTGATCGTTCACATTAAACAAATCTAATCAGTTACCATTGTCCTTGCTTGCAATGATATATAATATCTCAGATACCAGTTTTACAAAGGTTTTAAAACACCTGCCTTTTTTTTGGGCCCTCAGAACAAACCAACTTTCATTGAGACGGTTTCCTTATGTGCCAAGCATGTGAATCAGGATTGCTCTAAAATGTTTACTGTTTTTAGAGTTTGGTCTAGGTTAGGACTGGGGGGGAATCTGGTTTCCTTATTAACATATCATGTAGTTAGGCCTGCCTCAATCTCTCGTTGTCGTTCAGCCAGAAAATAAAAGTTCTGTAGAGTCATATAGGGTCATCTGAAGGAGGCGTACAGTAACTTAAATAGAGACCTATAAATCTTTACCTTATGGCTCATTATGTTTTCTGAAGTGACTGTTGTATTTTTAGGTCACTCAGAAGCACATTCTCTCAAATCTGGTGTTCATATGATTTTCATCTGCACGCACAATAACTAGTTAAAATACCTGTTTTTTATTACATGGGGCCTTCAATCCATGTGATTTTTCCAATGCATAAATCATCCATTGTCAGAGCAGGGACAAAGCAGCACCATGAAGCAATTCATAACTGCTAATTCAACTCATTATTGACCTAACCCAAATCCCATTCAAGGCAATGAAAAGATTTCCAGGGATTTGGGGGGCATTAGGTATGAACCTAAGGGTTACACAAAGTCTTTTACCTTTTTTTTACAATAAATGCAGAAGACTTGCTTGTGCTAATGTTTAAACCACAGTGGTGAGGGAAGGGAGAGGGGGCAGAGAGAGCGTTTAACATAGAAAGATTTCATTTGCGACTTCAAAGCTGTCAGTAATGTCCTACTCTGTCAATTTGATTTTATATATGAAACTTTTCACTCAGCTCACTGAATACAGTAGTACCTCACAGTGGGATCTCCCTATAGACAAATGCTTGGAAACATTCAGCTCTGCATTGGAAAGACTCACAGGAAAATAATACCTCTGATTGAAGTTGCTGGGAGGGAACAGCAGAGCTACAGGTTGAACACAAGGCTGTGGCAGAAGGAGATGCCAAAAGAAAAGATCAACTGTTTAGTGACATAGCAGCATCTAAAGTTAGACTCAGGAAAGGTTTCAGGACTACACAAAGCAAGTCTTTCTCTCCGGCTGTCTCATGAACCATGAAAAAGTTTCCAAAATGGAAATCCAAGTTAATGAGAAGGGACATATTTAACATGGGGCCAGAATATCTGCAGCACCAATGATCTAATTGTGTAGCCCCGCGTGTTTCCACTCTTACCTGCGCGGGACACTCCTTGTGATCCGTAAATTTGAGCAACGAATGTAGTTGTTTTCTGTTTGGGTTACTCACAGAGGTGACACTGTTCCTAGATGGAGAGACCAACTACCAGGTGTGTGTGGCTTTTACCTCAGTGCCTCCCTGCACGTCCACCAGTAAAGGCAGTAAAACCTTCCCCATGGAGCCATGTGTCCCTCAGAGGTGTAACCCACTGAACCACTGTTACCCCTCTTCCTCTTCACAGAGGATATAGCGAATCTTCTGAGGTCGTACCTGGACGATTTGAGTACGGAGCACAGCAACTTTTGCTTTTCAGTCTGGCTCAGCCTTCAGTGCCCCAGAACAACGTGCGAGTTGCGACAGAATGGGCATCCGAGCTGCTGGGGGCCTTCAGCATGCAGGGTGACTGTTCTTTGATCAGAGGCAGTGCCCAGCGATCATAGCAACTGCTATTTGATTTTATGGGGGTTTGCACTGAAGCAAAGAATGTTTACTCAGCTCAGTTTGGAAAGCTTCAATAATCACCATGAGATTTAATTTCTGTGTGCATGGAAGCGTAGCATGCGATGCCTGTTTTAAAAAGTGTCATTCAGTGCAAAGCCTCACTTATCTGGGTTCTTTGTAATCAATAACACAAAATGCCCAAACAGAAGATTTTGTTTCTCCACTTTTGAAAAATAGTCAGGGTCACATAAAGGAAGTAATTTTGTGATGTTTATAATTTTCATTACATTCAAAACTGGGCATCGCAGGCTTTCTTTCAAACTGGAATTTGCCTTTTTGTCACAAGAGAATCAGTAAGGCAATGCTGGAACTGTGAATTCAAACAAACACCGATAAAACCCAAATTTTTGTAGCTTCTTAGCTTACCCCACTTGAAAGATAAAATGTATTATTTGACTCTGTGATTAAACAACTGTTGAGACTGGATATCTGCAGTGGGTGGTATCCATCTGGCCCAGGAGAGGCACATGCCCCCCAGTACAGAGTTCACACATCTCTCTAGTTAGCTCCAGCTGCAGCGTGGTGTTCTCACTTGTCGGTGAGTGTGCTGCTGAATCTCCATGCTGCACTGTAGCCTGCCCTCCACGCCTGGCCCGATGTCATGGGGGGATCTACATCTGGTCATCACCAGCGCTGGTTCCAGCTCTCCCTTTTCTGACCACCATATGGACTTGTCTATGGAGTGACCATGCTGTATAGTCTGTCTCTACCAGTGGCCCTGTGTCCTTTCCTAACAGAAGCCAAAAATGAAGAAATCTGCAGTCTTCCATGTTTAACAAATTTGATCTAGCTAACTTAGGTGATCAGCTTGTATCATGGGACTGTAGCACTTCTGATTCAATCTTGTGTGCTGGATGTAAAATCCAAATTTCATCTGACTATGGCCTTAACCTCCAACAGAAATGGTTAAATTAATGAGTTTCATGTTATAATTGGCAAAGACTATGAGCTTTCTCAAGGTCAGCCATGGCAGCTCAGTTAATGAGCTGGTCAGGCCATGACACTTCATTTGAAGAATTGTCTTATTAGTATTTTATGTTTTTTTTAAGAAGAAAGGTTTGAGTGTTCTGCTTGGAATAACTCAATTTCTTAAGTAAATACCCCTCCTAGGCTGCACCTGGGAAGCTTCAGTCTTACAAAATTATTTGAGAAAGTTTGAGCTGCTCTGCAGCTTGAACATACAAGGAAGATCCCCTTCCTGAGATCTAGTATGTATATATATATACACAGTTCCACTGGCTTCAAATGAACCCCATTTGGTTGCAAGGACCTGACTCATGGATATAACTGTACAATTGAAACTAAGTTTTACACACAATATTTCACTGCTCTTAGCAGTTGTGTGTAGTATCTCCAGTTACTCATATTTGAGATACGTTAACCCCTGCAATCATTAAGTGGAAGTTACCATCAAAAGTATGTGATTAGTTAAGTAGTGGATGTTCCGTAAACCATTATTCAGAAGATTTTTGTAACAAATCCCATGTCTGTATTGTCTTTGCTACCTGTGCAAGAAAACACCCTGAAGTTCCTGATCCTCCAGCCTGGCATTGAATACTGTGGAAATCTCAGGGCATTTCAGGTCAGATGGGCGATGTTCAAAATTTGTCTTGGAAAGATGCTCCACATACTGTAGGTCTCCATGCTTCAACTAAGCTCATTGAAGGCACCTTTCTTTAGGTCAGCTGCCTCATGCAGAAGTTGTAATCATTGCCACATGTTCTGTAGGTGGGATCATACCCACCTCAGACCCTCAGACTCTCCACCAAATTCACTGCACAGTCATTCTGCCTGTTGAAGGGGTTTTAGTGAGAACGATGTTCTAGGGAAATCCAGACTCTATCAAAAAAGGTAAAAGAGCTAAAATACAATGGATTCTCAGATCCATATGGTGTCTTAGTAAGAAATAGGTCTGATCCACCTGAGATGTTTTCCTCTCCTTTTCCTATTACTTCCCAGTACTGATGTGGTCCAACCCACCTCCCTCTTGTCAAGCAGTTTCTTGGGAGAAGGAAGTCTGATTTCAGTTGCAGGATTGCATTATCCTCTGGACTAAGTGCTAGGTGGAGGGTGGTGTTTGGCTGATCACAGAATTGCTGAGGTTGGGAGGGACTTCTGGATCTCTAGTTCAATCCATCTGCTCAAAAGAGGGTCAAGTAGAACAGGTTGCCCAGGGCCATGAATCATGTTGTTTTGCAGGCAAATAAAAGACATTCTACTGGGGACAGTCCTTCAGTGTGGATGTGACAAGGCACGGTGGGATAAATTGCTACAGACTTTTTTCGACCTTTTGTCTGCCAGAGCCTCTCCAGAGTATATGAGTCCTGACTTCTGCCTGTGTATCCCTTCCTTTCTCCCAGAGCACCCCAACCAACATGGATATTAATATGAAGGCACCGGAGCTTGTCTCCTACACCTCTTGATATCTTCCTGAAGGTAGTGAGGAGGGGCAGTGTAGGCCCCAAGTATTTCAGGGCCTATGTATGGATGCTCTCACCTCAGAAGTGACCCATGAAGAGCTTACTAGTGGTCTTTCTGCTGTGACCTCCTGTGAAGCCAGCTCCTCATAGACTTGGCACATACTTTACATTGCATCCAAGGACAATCTGCTCTCCTGTGGCTTGCAGTGTTACTGGCAGTGCCCCTGCATTCATGTGAAGCCAGCCTATGTAGCTGGCAGGGTGTGTAAAACCACACAAAGAGGCAAGGTCACAACAGATATGAGTCAGGACTCTGGTGCCCTCTGAGCCTCAGCTCATAGTCTTCTGCATACAAACTATCTCCTTAGGGAAGCATGGTGATTAGGGAGATACATTGTAGGTCACAAGAGGTGGCTTTTGGAGTGTGACACCAAGGTGGGGTCTGTGGGCATTGTGGCAGAGGCGGAGATAATGGTGCAAGACTACATAACTTGCAGGAAAACCCTGGGAAGACTGGGTGGCTGAGAGTAGGTAACATCGTCATTAGCTATATCCATATTGCAGATAGGGTTTAGGATAGCCACTTAGGTCACATCCAGGAATCTATTCCCAGGGAACTACTTACTACATCCCAGTGTTTCCTGAACTATATACACACACACACATATACATAAGCAAATATATAACTTAAGTATATATGTATGTATATATACGTATGCATTTATGATCGGGTGACTGAGATCCTACACATAAAGGGAAGGTGCTCCAACGTGACTTCATAAGCGTGCTCTGTAAGAGCTGACTTTCCCCCTCTCTCCTTTCTTAATTGCTTGCAGAGCTTCACTCTCAAAGACCACTGAAACATCACCACAGTGTATTACCTGTCTCAATTAACAAAGCCAGTGGACTTCTGAGTAAGAGAATTGGTAATGCAGAGCGAAATACAATAAAATGAGATGGAGAGTAAATTATAATACTTTCTTAAATAATGTATCTCAATTTCTTCGGGGTACCTCTGTTCTCTGAGAATGAAATATGCTAAGTAGTGGACTAAAAATGTGTTGTTTGATAAAGGAGATGAAAAAAAATCTTTTGTTAAACTTTCATTTTCAAATTCCTGCCCATGCAGCTATTTTTATAGTAAGATATAGATATACCAGCTTGATCTATATTGTAGTTGCAATAAGGAAACATAATATAGAAATAAAAGTATAAATTGGCTACCCACTGCTGAACTGGCCTTATTTGAATTTAATTTACATATGTTACTTTAAAGTAAAAAATAGAACTGTATATGAGCACTGGATTACTTCTGGCTCTAATTTTTCATAACTGTTAAAGGATTTAGCAGTAAAAATCCCCTTTGAGGAACTCAAGTGTTCCACAATAAGTGCTTACAGTTGGCTGACACCAATTCTACTTAATACCAGTAGGCAAAGAAAGTAATCTGCTTTATTTCATGCTATCTGGTCTCTATTGTGCCCTGCTTTTAGGGCTCGTATTGCTTTCACAGTGCCATTAACTGTCACTAGTTTGCCACTCACTGTGCATAGCTGTGTCTGCCAAAGTGACGGCATGACATATCGGGAAGATATATGCAATGATGGCAACCACCTTAATGAGGAGAGACAGCACAAAGCTTAATTCTTTAGGAGGGTGGCAGAGTTAACATTCTAGCCATCATTTTAGATCCTGATTAAGCTGAAATTTAAGTTAGATTTAATTTAAGTGGTAGCTAATGGGGTGGTTTAGTCTTTCTCATCTGTTCTCATAAGCACCAAGATAATCTCTAGGTGTTCCAAGTCCTATTTGTTTCAAAGTTGTCTCGTTTTCTTGCTCTGGTGATCCGCTGTTCATCAGTGAAAGGAAACAGTTCTGGTGAGCTCTTGAAGAACCTTCAGACATTTTCAGTACAAAAAATATGAGATGCCCGTGACCTGTGAGAAGTTCAGAGGGTAACAGAAAGGGACAGAGTTATTATAGAATATTCTGACTGGAAGAAAAAAAGCTGCTTCCTCAGTGTTTTCATCACACCTTTATGCCATAACCCTTCCATCTTTCAACAAGGGCAATCGAAAATGTGGAGATACTCTCAGCCAGCCATCTTATAGTGATGATGAGTCATCAGCTCATCTTTCCTCACTATGGAGCAGATGTGCCTATTGTTCTTTCCATTCCCTATTTTACTTGCCTTCCTCCATTTCTTTTCCAGCTTCTCTTCCTTTCTGTGTCAGACATAACCCCTAATTGTCTCTTTGGACTTTTCAGGTAGCCCAGAACTGCTTTTGACCTCCTAGCTCTCTATCCTGTTTTTTTTGCTCCACAAATAACTTTTGCTTTCTACTGTGCTTCTTCCTATGTGTCAAGCCACTTCCCTTCCCATCCTATATTTCTTAAAGTACTGCCTAAAACAAATACATGTCTCAAAACTCACAGAGGTTAGGAAACCTCATGAGTAAAAATCCCATAATTGATTTTTTTTGTCACTGATAAGTTACAAGGAAAAAAATTACAGCTTTAGGTATTGTTTTCAGAATAAGAAGATCTCTGATACAGATATGATATTCTCTTCAGTATCTTTCATCATCTCAGTCATTCCATCAGCAGTTAAAAGTGACATGTTTTGTTTCTTTATGGTGATATCTGGAAGGAGTTTACTCTCCTTTCTTCCTATTATCTTCGCAGAGTGGTCTACTCTGTTGTGCTGATATATCACCTTGGACTGATGCTAGCTGAAAAACCTGCACCATACTTCACCACATAATGTAGTTGTACCCTATAATAGCTACGAAATTAGAGTCAGAGGCAACACCGCAAGAAAGGCTGCCAACAGGGAAAGCGGGGGGAAACCGGGCTCGTTACAGAAGTGAAGCCTGAGGATAACAGCGGCATCTGAACACAGGCTCCATGATAGTTAAACTCAAAGTGTTTTGATTTTTCTGCTTAAAATTACACACACATATACACACACACTTTATTTTTGTGGTGGGTTGACCTTGGCTGGGTGCCAGGTGCACACCAAGCTGCTCTATCACTCCCCTACCTCAACAGGACGGGGGGAGAAATACTATGAAAAACTCACGGATCAAGATAAGGACAGGGAGATCACTTACCAGTTACTGCCACAGGCAAACCAGACTTGACTTGAGGAAGATTAATGTAATTTATTGCCAATTGATGACATAATTGGCAAGTAGGATAGTGAGAAATAAAAACAAAACTAAAATCACCTTTGCCCCACATCCCTCTGCCTCCCAGGCTCAACTTCACTCATGACTCTTCTTCCTCCTCCCTCCATGCAGTGCAGGGGGACGGGGAATGGGGGTTGCAGTCAGTCCATAACGCTTTGTCTCTGCAGATCCTTCCTCCTCACTGTCGTCCCCTGCTCCAGCATGGAGTCCCTCCCACAGGATACAGTCCTTCGTGAACTGCTCCAACATGGTTCCTTCCCACAGGCTGCAGTTCTTCACAAACTGCTACAGCATGGGCCCTTTCCATGGTGTGCAGTCCTTCAGGAACGGACTGCTCCAGCGTGGGTCCCCCACAGGTTACAGTTTCTGTCTGAATAACTGCTCCTGTGTGGGCTTCTCTCCATGGGCTGCCATTCCTGCCAGGAGCCTGCTCCAGTGTGGGCTATCCATGGGCAGCAGCTTCCTTCCAGGCACATCCACCTGCTCTGGTGAGGGGTCCTCCACAGGCTGCAGGTGGATATCTGCTCCACCATGGACCTCCACAGGCTGCAGGGGAACAATGTGCCTCACCATAGTCTTCTCCATGGGCTGCAGGGGAATCTCTGCTCCGGCTGCTGAAGCACCTCCTCCCCCTCCTTCTTCACTGACCTTGGTGTCTGCAGGGCTGTTTCTCTCACATATTCTCACTCCTCTCACTCACAGCTGCTGCATGCTTTTACCATTTCTTAAATTTGTTATCACACAGGTGTTACCAACATCGCTGATGGGCTCAGCTTTGGCGGGTCTGTCTTGGAGCCGGCTGGAGCTGGCTGTGTCTGACGTGGGTGGGCATCTTCTGGCATCTCACAGAGGCCACCCCTGCAGCTTCCCTGCTACCAAAACCTTGCCACATAAACCCAATACAGTTTTGAGTTAGAGGGAAAACAGAAAATGAAGCATCCTTAATATAATTACTCTTTTGAAAATGTCAGCTCAATTCCCAATGTTGGTACTGAGTTTTGGAAAGTCAGACCCAAATGACTATGTTGGTGTTTATCTTAAAGTGACTACAATTCAAATTGATCAGATATCTACATCTATAATTTATATGACTTCAGAATGTTTCCTGTTTTATCAGCAGGCTGTGGCCCTAAATTATGCTCACATTTATCCAGTTACTTGTTCATTTATTAACTACCCAGTTAAAACCAGTCCACAAATTTTGAAGTGAAAGCACAGAAAAAAATGTGATTATGTGCATTTGCTTTCTCATGGTTGCTTCCTCTGTTTTCCTTCCCCTAAGAGTAAAGATCTTCAATGAGTGTGGCAGAAAGATAAAATTCCTTCTTGAGCTCCCAATTAAGTCTTTCAGGAGAAAGTCTGCAAGTGGAGGAGGTGCTGTAGACCCTCCTTTCAGGCGTGATGAGCTCTACTAACCTGCTCCCTACTCATCATCACTGGTTCTGCCAGGGGCGCTTCCTGGGAGCTGCCCAAGAGCTTGGCTAATACCAAGACTGCCAGTGTATTTGGACTCATGTCTGGGTGCACTGGAATAAATAATTTCTGGACCATAGTCATTGGCACCATAGAATTTCTCAGGCCTGCAAAACTGGCAGTATTTGTCATCTGCATTTTTTTTTTCTCTCTTTGCATTCCACAGAGCTATCTCAACAGTACAGAAAAGCTGGAGGAATGCTAGTGAGAAACTGCGGGCAAAGTGTCAACACCTTTCAGAAGCTGCCCGTTACTGTGGCAATGGTTTAATTCCATAGACGGATCAGAAAGTTTTGTGGAAAGCTGGTATAGGCACAGAGCTGGCACATGAAATTCTGCAGTGCTGATTTTTGCCCTCCTCATTCATCCTAGAGAACAAGGGGATTAAGGCACATTGCAGTGGTAGCCCTACCTGAGATTTACCTTCCTTGACATAGTCTGAAGGATTTTTCTTGTTATGTCTTTTTCCATTGAAAAATAAAAGCACAGAGTTGTTTGAGTCAAAGGTGGAGTATATTAAGTGTTTTTAAACTGTTGAATCTGGCTAACATGCCAGAGTTGATGAGCTAGAGTGCTCTGAATATCACAAATGTGTGTCTTATGTTTTCTTTGGTGAAGAAGAATTGATATTTGCTAGTGTGGGATGAGAGAAACAGCCTGCTACTACAGATCCTCATGTAATTCCCATTAAGTTAACAAGGCTTGTACTGCGCAGTTCAGTAAGAGTATGGACAGTGTCTTACAGGGGATATTATGTCACTCTTTAGCAGATGGTGTAGTAATTCCATTTGCTGAGAGTGTTGCAATACAGTACAAGTATTTAATCCTCCTTAAACTATAAAGAGTTCATTACATATAAATCTGACACATCTTGTTTTCCACTCTATGACAGTAATAGTGCTACATTACAGAATATTTGGGGTTTTTTTCCTATGGCTTATATGAGAGATATGTCTTATGCAGTACTGGAATCAAGTGTAAGTTTCAGCAACAAAATAAATAGATCCAGACAAATAAAGCAGTCTCACCAACATTATCTTTACCAAAAAAATAATTTTTAAATATAAAACAATTGCTTGTGGGTTATGGCCGAGAGAGAAGATTAGTTCATCATTCTAGGGACCAAATTATGAGAATATAATCCAGTTCCTTTTCAGTCAAAATTCCCAAGGGATCAGATTTGGAGGCTGTTCAAGTCAAACAAGCTCTACTGAAGTCAGTAGACTTGCTTCTATTTAAACCTGAACCAACTTAGCTGAGAATCTGTTCCTGTGCATGTGAAGAGTGAATGGGAATGTCCAGATGGCTCATTCATCACAATATATGTAAAAAATAATCTGTGTGAACTCCTTCTATGTGCTGGAAGAAGATTACTCTTTTCTTTCAGTTCCTTCACCTTCTCCAGCCCTGGTTAGCAAAGGCCCTTAGCTTTAAAAAAGAAAACCAACCAAGCCTGTAATTGTCTGGATCATCTTGAGATACAAACTGGATGGGCCTCTGCAGATAAAAGCAAAGCCTGCTGTAATTTCAGATTAAACTACTTGTTTGGGAGCTGTTAAAAAAATCACAGTTGTTGTCAACTGAGGACACAGAAGAGGCCCTCTGATACACACCATGCTGCAGGTCAGAGTATTCACAAATGTGTGCTGAATTTGCTCAGATCAGAAAACCAGGCTGTGACACCTGAGGAATTCATACCCATGATACTCAATTAATTCAACTAGAGGTGGGTATCTAACTTGCATAGGTTTCTTTTTTAAGGGGAGGATTCAGGCTCTCTACCTTCACTGAACAAATTGTGAGGAAGCGTTGGTAGTAAATGTACTTGAAATGAGAGAAATATGCACTATTCTCAAAATATATCAGGAAACCTAGTTACTTCTTTGCTTGCCATTTTACAATGGCTCTTTAAAATATGGCCTGTATTTTCAGATAGTTAGTTAGCATCTATTTTTAATGAAAGATCTGATTTTCTGATGGCCAAATGAATCAATTGGGAAGCAGAGTGAGCGTGATTAGCAAAGTAAAGCAGATACTAGTAGCATCTCTTATAAGCTATTCTGCAGCATTAATTAAGAAAAAAGCTGCTGATTGTTTTCCTGAGGAGGGAAGTGCTGTTTCATTTCTCATGTGCACCCACCATCCATGAGAGCTACAGAAGCTCCATGTGTAACAAAGCTCACTGCGCAGGGGTTTCTTTGTAATTTAAACACTCAGGAAAACTGTTCCTGAATGCCAATCTAACCTATTGGGTAAACAATAAAGAACAGCCCAAAATAAGAAGGAAAGCGAGAACAATGTTATTATTATAGAGTCATGTAAAAGAGAAGGGTTCTGCATTTCTTTATCAACTCTTGATGTCATTGTTTTTCATAAAGTTTTTTGACAAAGAGTTACCATAGTTCTTGCTAAGGGGAGAATTGGGAATACGCTCTGTGTGGTTACGGTAATTACACCCCAATCAGACAGCTTTGGGCAGAGAGGAGCTCTCTGTGTTGTTTAGTTAGGGGGAAGAAGGACCACGTCAACTGATCTCTTGATTTTAGTGGGGGTTTTTTTGGTTTGGTTTTTTTTTTTTTTGACAAAGTATACTACTTTTCAAGGACTGTTTCTTCAGCTGTTAGTTCCTATGAACGCGTGGTGGGCTGAGTTATCGCAGCAGTGTGTGCAGTAAAATTCTGTTACCATTTTGTGTGTATGCAGAGAGCTCCCAATCTCTGCTGCAAGGGCAGTCTTGATAATCCTCCGAACTTGTCCCTCTACCACTGGGAGGGTCCCCTTCTTGGCTGATCTACCCGATATCTTCACTGCTAAAAACTTACTCACTCATTGCCCTTGCATTAAAGGTAAATTACTGAAGATCCAGTCTTTCTGACGATCCCCCTCCTTTCAGAGTTGAGTGCTCCCCATCTAAACCCTAGTTCACCTTCAGCATTCCTTTATTTTCCTCTGAAGTCTCCTCTTAGAGCAGCTTCTGTGAAGGCAACACACCCTCTCATCTCAATTGCTCACTGGAAAACCCTTCTATATTTTCTGTAGCTCCTTTCTTCAAGCTGCAGTAGAGAAAAGTGACAGCTAAGCACGCAGAACTAGTCCTTTGTTCCCAAGTGAATTTGTTGTAAACCTGCACTGTGAATTCGCCACAAGGTGAATTCTCTAGCTCTGGAGGTCACCAGGCAGCTCTGGCAGCGCTCAGAAACAGTTTGCATGTATGGCAGAGGGAGGGGAAAAAGTCCCATTTCAAGAAACTGTGAAATAGTCAAAGTCATTAGACTGAGATGTATTTAAGAAGGTTACACATCAATGCAAAATGTCTGTGATATAAATTGTCCTTCTCTGATGTGTCTTCAGTCATTTAGCATTTACTAAGAAAGACACATCTTAAGAGGGAATTTTCTCAGTTATACAGGCAAACTTCAATGCAAATTAATTCTAATCATAATTTATGGTATAAGACAGTGCTTGTTACGGAAAATAGGCTGATAGTTTAATTTAGGGCAAGAGTAATCAAATGGATCTGACTGAATTTGTTTTAGAAAGTATAATAGATGGAATGTGGATTAGGTAATGTAGAAAATGTTGACAATATACTTAATTTTTGAAGTGTATTATTTACCAAACAAACAAATGTAACACTAAAGGCCTGTTTATTTCAAGGGAACCTGATGATAAATGTTTAATGATGAAACAGAGGTTTTATCTTTCTTTTCTCACCTCATCTGAAATTAATGTTCTAAGTGATATGGCTGTGACTGCAATCTTGGCAGTGTCGGGGACAAGTCTCTGCCTGGGATATTAGGAAAAGAGGGAGTTACACACTACCAAAACCATTTTTTAAAGCAAAATGCTGTTTCCCTGCTTAATGCCTGCTATGCAGATTGCAGGATAGAGATTCCTCTTCTATTCAAGCTTCTTTAAGATAAGTTTTCTAGGCGTCAGAACCTAACTAAAGCACCTTGGATCACTCCACAGGCCAATTTACTTTTCCCCGCCCAACTGTATTTCTCCTGCTTTGGAGGAAATCGGAATGAATGGTTGCCTTGCTGCTCATTTCATCTTGGATGTTTGAAATGGAAGGGACTTACAGAGATGTCCTGTTCAGCAGGTAGGTATCTGATGCCATATTCATCACCAATGACTGTATCAGATAAAGTGTGGTGTAACAATTGAAAAGGGAGATTAATAAAAGTCAGTGGATGTAATGGTGTGTAATGTCACCCACAGCATCATAATCAAACCTCATAGAGTTTAGGGGGACGACAAGAAATCCTTCTGGATTTCATGTGGAGCTGATGGGCTACTGTTTCTGTTGGTTTGTCTGCTATCTGTGTGGGGTTTTTTTCTTGATTTCATGATTTATCGGATTCAGTGTCAGATCCTGGGAGCTCTATTTTCTAGGCATAGGCACATAAGAATAGCAGATTTCCTTCAGATCCTTTAAGCATGTGATCATTTGGTGCATCAGTGGAGTTTATTTGCTGGTATTTTGCTACCGCTTTTCCCGACACATAATCAGTATCTTCTATGTTTAGCTTACTCAGCACTGCTGCTGCTACAAAATTTACTTAAATGGCTAGCACTTGTGCTGAAAAACTCAGCTCCCCATCTGTCTGCTGGAACAGGCTTTCATCTTTTGTTTGCTGGACACAAAAGGTACTGCGTAAAATACATGATCTGTTTTATCTTCTGTAGGTTCTTATCTTGGCCTTGACACTGCCATATCTGAGTGCCTTCCACTACTGCCTTAAGCAAGGGGCTAATCTGAATCCTCTGTGTGAGGCTCAGTCATCCTCTTCATTTATATGCAGCACAGCCCTTTGTTTCAGGAAAAGCACAGCTAAATTTGCATGTTATGAGCACGTGTGTGATGTGTTTTTACATTGTACTGTTGTTTCGACTAATGAGTGGTTTGCTTTTCCTTCAAAGCCCTTTCTGTGTCACGCAGTGTAATGCGCAGGGCAGGTTAGCAGGGTGAGGAAGGTCAGGGCAAATCCCCAGTGAATAATGTTTTCCCTGTATGAAACACCTTTATTTCAGAAGCGTACGAAGCATTTCACACACCAAACACACAGCAGCCAGATGGGCAACACAGCACTAAAAGTGCACAAAAGCAACTGGGCAGTTGCTACCAGTTAAGAAATAGGGACAAACCCCTGCTTTTAGAGTATGTCTTCTGGCAGCAGAGGCCCCACATTAATCTTCCCCAGGAGTGAGGAGCTGCAGAGCAAAGCAGGAGTATCAGGCTGTCATGAGGACTGCAGGGACATTTCCCAGGCGCTTCAGGGTGTGGATCCATGAGTCAGTTCTCTCTTGGTCAGTTTTAGGGGAACTTGTCTGCAAATTGAGGCAGAAGGTGAGAGAGAGGAAAAGGGAGAGCTATGAAGCATGTGGGTAATGTTGGAGAACTCTTCATGGATGTCTGTTATAGGCACATCCTGGCTGCAAAAGGAAAGGTTATTCGCGTGAACAACACGTGAACTAGAGTTCAATGCGTTGCTACACTCCGACTATTCAGGTTCATGCAAAAAAGATGGGAACTAAGAGCAAAACCATGTATAAGCCTGCATTAGCTCTCACAGAAGTGGGGTAGCCTCCAAACAAAAGTTTGTAGACAGTTGGGCAATACTACAGCCAAAATGAAAATGAAAGGAAAAAACAGGTCAAACAAACCTAGAAGTTTTGACAATATTTAGGGTCAAGTTGAAATGTTTTATTTATTCCAAAGGAAATTTTCATTTTCAGGCTATTTAACCCGCTTTTGATCTCCAATGCTTTTTTGGTTTTTTGACTTTAGATTACCCAAATGAAAAAGACTGTTTCAAAACAAAATCTCACAACGTTTGAATTTGAAAAACATTGAAGCAAAGCATATCAGCTTTTCAGAAATGAAATAGTACATTTTGAAAATGATGAAATGAGGATAATACTTCTAAGAAGCAGCTTCTGACTGCATCTGCTGTGCGAGTCAGTGTATGGGACCGAAAATCTGTTTAACAATGCTGGTAGAAATGCATGTGTCTAATCTCCTTTCTTTTGGCATGATCAGTATTGCTGCGCTAATGCGCTGTGTCTTAGGCAGCTGTCTAGCATCTCTGATAGTTCTGAGTCTAGAAATAATGTCTCTTCCAGATGTCACATTTGGGGATAGATGAGCTTACAAAGAAGATGTTAATCAGGAAACTTGTGTTTCGTGAGATGATGGTGTCAGACGAGACTGCTTCATGGAAACTCTTCAAATATATTACACATAAAAAAAATCAACATTAAAAATAAAAATAAAAACAACAGAAGCTTGCAAGGGCATGCACCCAAGCATTAAGAAATGCCAGATTTTAATTTTATTTGGGAAACCTTAATTCACTCCCCTTGTGCAAATAATCAAATCTTTACTAATGTATTTTAGACTTTTTCCACAGAACTTAAGCTCCACAGGACAGGCTGTGCTCTGTTAATGATCAGCTCGTCAATATTTTGTATGATCCCCCACACTCAGTGGGTGACCTTTTTTGCACTATTCTTTGCTGCTTAGAAATAAGTCAGAGCCAAGAAGCCTGACAGAGGACCAAATTCCAGCTGATCAGTACAATGTGAGCCTCTGCATAAGACAACAGGTTCCCACTGACTCTTTGACAGCTGCTTAAAGATACATTTCCCTGCTCCCCAGCTCTTGCTGAATGTGAGTCAGACCTCGATCTGAGGACAGAATTATTAATTCATCTCTACATCAGTGTAGTATCTGAACACTGCACAAACATTAATTACTCAGATCATTAATTTCTACAAAATACCTGCAATGTGAAGACGGATCGTTACCCCAGGTTTACAGATACAAGAAAATTTTGAATAAAACTTCCTCTGATTTTTATCAAATAGTTTGAAATGTTCTATGCTACCATTTGCTCCATGCGAGGCCCCCGAGGGGGCTGGTTTTCATAACCCATTTAGGGTGTCTTCATGGATGCTGACACCTCCCACGTCTCTTTTACATATCCCTCTTCCTCTGGCTCTTCTTCCCTGTCCATTTTCTTTGCCTTCTGCACTTCTTTCTCCACTTGGCGATCTCTCTGATTTCCCATACCATGTCCCCATTTTGTCTTGGACTTTTCTGAAGACCACATTGTTTGGGTTTGCATCTCTCCCCTTCTGCTCCCTGCCAACCTAACCATATTACAATTTTTCTTGCAAATTCTAGGTCTTCCCTTTTCCAAAATCCTTGTCAAAGTGTCTGCAGACTCTTTACATACCCTACTGGTTCACTGCCTACTTTTGCTTGGACGTCCCTTGGTTCTATATACATTTCATCTGGTTCCAGTGTCTGTCCGCCTTTACTCACTTCCACTGTCTTCTTTCAGCCCTCTCACTGCATTTGCCTCACTGAGAAGCAACTGCAACTTCAAGCCCTCTGTCCTGCTCACAAACCTCCTGACCGCAGACCCTATCACTTCTGTGGTTCTGATTTGGTTTTCTTGTGCCACGAGCTCATGGTGGTGCCTGGAATTATGCTGGTAAAAAGGAGTTGCAGGCAGTGGCCTAAGCCCCTGATTTTGCAGCCTACTCCAGCCATGGTGAGGAGGGCTGAGATAATGCTCAGGGCTTCAGAATCACACAGAGCAGCTCCAGGCTCAATCCCTCATCCCCAGTCACTGCTGGGGATGCCATTAGTGGCCTCTCCTCCAAGAAACACAGTCAGAGACTAGAACAGATGAAACCAAAATGTATCGGACGTGGCTAAATCTATAAATCCCTTTATATCAATGCTGTGTGCACTAGTGCTTTCCACAGGCTGAAGGAAATACTGCCCTGCTCTTCAAGAAGGGAAATACAACCAGTCTTTGCTTCCTGAATTGCAAAAAGAGCCAGGTAGAAGGCGGAAAAGCCTAGCCTGCACGAGTCTGGTATTTGCCAACGTTCATTTTCACTACAGGTACCAGTCCCTTGTTTAGCTGGTCACTTCGTTTAGCTAATTGTGTGAGCTAGTTATTACATGACTGTGTACATACTTGTTTAAAAAGAAAGAAATACCAGAGCCTGAAGTCCTGAAAGAACAGAGAAATAGCGCAGTGAGTGCAGAGCAGAATAGTCCAGGTAGCAAAGACTAATACTTGCTTTATAGTAACAGTGTCCTGGAGAAAGGGGGAAGGAGGTGGTTCCATGTATAGCTGTTAAGAGCTTTCAGAGGATATGAGAAAAAGTGGAAAACGTCTTTTTTGTTGAAGATCTTGTAAGGCAAATTCTGAATAGGAATTCTGTCATCAAGGCTGGAGATAAGCTTATAAAGATGTTTACGTGGAGGAAATAGAAGTTAACCCTTCCTGAGAAGACAGTACAGAGGACTCCTGAGAAGGATGGTCATCGTTGAGAGAATAAAAATGTACTGAACTACTGCTGCAGTGATAGGAAGGAAATGGGAATGACAAATGAATTTCTCTAATGTGTCTGCAAGTGGTGTTTTGTTCTGTCTTGGACAGAAGCTTTTCTTATGCATATTTGGGTTAAATGCCTTTATTTCTCTTTGTTTTGCACTGTGCAAATGTTTGTCTTTATAATTCTGCACACATGAGAGCATTTTTTAAAAATGTTATGTGGTAAAAATTGAGTGATTTGAAGTTAAAGATGACAGCTTATCTGTCTGCCTGGAAATGCAGGGTGTAGTCCTGCAAACATTTCCATTCTTGCTGGGCACTTGTGAGTTGTCCTTGAATAACTTACCCAGCATAACCCAATAACAATATTGCCAGACCATAAGGATTTTTTTTTTCATGTGTATTTCTAGGATCCTGTCTGTCTAGAATTAGCTGAATTCCAGAGGAAATAACTTTCTAAAAAGCATGCAGGAAAATATTCACAGTAGAGTTTTACTGTACATCTTTAGCCTTTTCTCCTCAGGGCAAATTTCTGTTTATGTAGGAATAAGACTTAGGCAGCAGCAGTCATGGTAGTAGTTGTGTAGTGAATGGCCAGAAGCAGACTGCTATTGCTGTAACTCTGCCTGAGCTTTAAATGCACTTGAAATATTTAGAATTTTTCATAAATTTTATTTGATCATCTGTTCAAGCACCAGCAGCACATAGTATCCAATTTATGATTTATTTTCTACTTTTTATTAAATCACAAATCTTTCTCTGCGCATGGGTTTCCTCATACAGAAACATATGACTTTTTGAATTTGTAGATGATCTAGGATATACTGGAGTGGAATAATGGAAGTCCTATTTTCTCATAAAGCAAAAGATGGCAATTGCTATACCTGAGCAAAATGTAGCCTGAGTAGTGAAATGTAGCCTGAGTCACTGATCAATATTCAAATCTTGCAGGTTTGTTTTAATTAGGAAGCTGAATTGACTTGAGAAGTAATGTAAATTCTTGGTGTAATCGTTTGTAAAAAAACTCTGCAGAAATAGACAACAGCATGAAATTTCCTTGCTCACAAATCTTCAGGACTGTCTTTCCAGGGAGTTCTTGGCTTAAGAAACACTGTCCTGTTTCTCATTCTAGTTATGGTACTGTGGCTTTCCTCCTCTGCACACATCCTAAAAATCACTATCCTAACCCATGCACTTGCAGCCAGGGAAATTACTGTGGTTAGGTCCCCTCAGGCTGTGCCTGCAGTTGTGTGCTGGGGAGCAGATTCTTCGTCTGTGCCCGTTTCACTTGAGGAAAGGGTTTAATTGCTTGAGTCTGAAACATGTGCATGGCAAATCCCATCAATTCCACTGAGGTCTGTGTTTGTCTTTGGGTCAGTACCCTCGATAACAGCCATTAGAATCTTTCTGCACAACTATGTGGCCAGAAATAAATTCCAGCGATTGAATGAAGATGAATGACCTGATCCATCTGAACTTCTGGAGTCAGCAAACCAGGACTGGGAAAGCCACCATACTGTCACACTTCTGGCAGTTACATCTGCTTAGGGCAAAAAACTACCATAAGGACAACCCTTCACATTTTAATGCGTCAGCTTCAGAACCTGGCAACCATTAGGAAAACAGAGGCAAAGGGGATAAAAAAACCCAAACGGTAAAAGACTAAATGCATAGTCCCATGCTCGCTTCTAAAAGCACTGTCAAGATTTAAAGAATGGTTATCCTTCTGCAACTTATGAACGCCCTTCTCTTGCTTCCTCCCATCCCATCAGCTGAGACACTATATTATCTCTGTGATATTGTGAAGGTTTAATTGAACCTCTTTCACTTTCCACCGTTATCCTCACAGCATCACTCAGGCTGTGATGTGGTGATGAAGTGTGTCTCTCCATAAGACCCTCTCTGCTGGATTAGGAACTGTGGCCAAATATAACTAAGTGTTCATACAGTACGAATTCATGCTGTTGGCTCAAATTTGTGCAAACGGATGCAGTTGGGTTAATTTTCAGCATATTTTAGGCCACATCCGTTTTTTTCTCTGCACCATTCCGAGTCATATCTGTACCTCTCTGTACCAGGCTGGATTCTGTGTTATGTCTGCTTCCACAGCTGGTATGTTTGCATGGCAATGACTGATTCAGATCAAATCCGTGTTGCTGGCTGATCTATCAGGACATAGGTCTGGTACTAATTGTCATTATCAAAGTGTTAGCTTTCATTTACAGACCAGGAAATAAATGGTATAGAGAGTGAAGACCTGTGCTTTGTGTTTCTGTACTTGAAGAGTTCAAGAACCGCCCTGGGTATTCTTCTCTACTTATAATGCTTGGTAACTAGGAATATGGATATGAGGAAATATTCTGATAGGTGTAATCAAGACTACTTCCTAATCAGTGCAGGCCACATTCAATAAATTGCCACCAGTCAACGGACTGGGAGTTAAGGACGCTGATCCCAGTTCGTGGGTTTAATTGGTATTTCCTCATTCAGTTGTAAATATGTGTCATTCACTTTACCTGTATATCTGAGGTGCAGAATGATTACTGATGTCACTTTTGGCCTAGCTGCAAAGGAAATATTCTTGGCTCTGTTAAGATTCTTCTACTTTTAATACAACAATCTCTAAAAGTCCCTCCACCTGGAGGTGTTCGCTTGTGCTGGCCCAGCGCAGCACAAACAGGCTGAGGAACTCTAGAAAAATTGTCCTGGCCAATGGAGATGTAGTTCCCTTACAAAAATAATCTGATTTCATATTTCCATCTAGAAAAGGTCCCATTAAAATGTTTGTTATGTTTTTCTTTAAGAGCACAGATTCATAGTTATCTCTTCTCCTCTCTTCCTGC
Organism: Mycteria americana; assembly: GCF_035582795.1. Classification (NCBI taxonomy): domain Eukaryota; kingdom Metazoa; phylum Chordata; class Aves; order Ciconiiformes; family Ciconiidae; genus Mycteria; species Mycteria americana. The sequence goes on from NC_134366.1 coordinate 163,754,188, forward strand.
CTGACATATGTGACATTTCAGTCATTCAGCTTCTTTGACAGAGGTGCAAACTGACATTTCACATGCTCTGCTGCAATCTATCCCTCTGTCTTTTGCAGAAGTGAGGAACTAGTCGACTTTGTGATGCTCATGCTGCCACACAGCTTCTTTAATTCAACAACAGAATTGACTAGACACTGAATGTATCACATTATGGGGACTGTTTGTCACCAAGAAGAGCCTCTGATTGACAGTTTACTTTCTTTAGCAATGTGATTGAATGTTTGACAGGAAGATACTGAGCTGCCAACTTAGAGTCCCAAATGTTTGGTGTGATGTAGCCCCACTGTTTTAGGGGGAGTGAGGTTAGAGGATTACCATGTATTTGCATTGTCACTAATGACCATAAAAAGATTTGGGAGTTAGCGTTCAGGGAAGGGCTTGGGACTTTCATTTTCTGCTTTCCCCTTCAACCTGGGAGATACAAAGGCACCCAAATACCTAACTTTTTTGCATCTTGCAGCCTACTGATCTCCAGTTGTTCATTCAGATGTGGAAAATCAAGAGGAACAGTGTTGCCAGAGTTGTGGAGGTTTAAAGACACAAAGGAATACAAATTTTTAGTGAGAAATAACATCTTCTATTAAAGCTGTTAATAAGATTTGAACACACAGACTAGCTTTGGGGTACAGACTAGCTTTGGTGTGCAGACTCCCTTCAGGAGAGGAAATTTAGGTCTGTAAGAATGGGTGTCACAGAAGTGAGTGCTTTGGCCAGGGTACTGCCTACACATATCAGTGGGATATACCACAAAGAGAAAATGAACTTTATTTCTGATCTTTTCAGGCATTTAAGCCCCTTCCTTCTAAACCAGAGGTGGCAAGGGGATCTTTTGTTCAAAATTTGGAGTGTATGGGCACTCTCTCTGAGCATGTGACATTCCAAAGCCAAGTCCCTGCTTTATCTAAACGAGTATCAGTACATATCCTACTCTTTTGTGAATACCTAAACATTTCAGCTCCTCGGAGATTGTTATGCAATGGGCCTTTTCTCAGTTTCTTCTTGTTATGCTTTTCCATTTTACATAAGGTAGCCAAGCCCATATTGTGAAGCAGGTTTGTTCTAGTGACCAGTGAATGTCCAGACTACTAGATGATAGATTTTTTTTTCATGTCTTTTGATTTAGGAAACACCCTCAAATGGAGGTATCTGACACTTCTAGTTCTTCTGACCAATACTGGCTGTATTCACTGCAATATCTGTAAACCAGCTTACCAGAGATTTGATCTAATAATGGTCTAATGATCTACAGTCTAATGGTCTAATAATGATCTAATAATGGATATTCCATTACTTCACATATTTGAACTAAAGACATATTTTTTTAATATGTGGATGACGCCTGAACAAGTATTGTATGTACAACACCAGAAAACACAATAAACTCTTGGGTAAGAAATGCAATTGGCTAAAGCCCTATATAACAACTTGCTGTTCTCACGTAAGACAGTTCTTTTCATCCCTGATGACTGTAGCTGTCCCAGAGCATCCAGGATCAGGGCATGAGGAATGAGGAAGGCAACTGAACTTATACTCAGTTCCCCTTCTAGCTTTTGTCACCAGAAGGAGTGGGCAGATTTGACTGAGCAATTTTTGCCCCTCTTTAATGAGAAAGAAAATGTTGTGAAATCAGGAGGCTTGAGAACTCGTGGAATTCTACTGGTTGCCTGCAGGGAATTTAAAGTACAAGCAACATAGATTTTTTTCAGAGTTTTCCTAATTTAGGACTCCATTGTGGAACGGAATGCTAAGCACTGAGTTGTGCTTACAGAGCTGGAGGCAAATTGGAGTCTTGATGGAAAGGGATGAGAATGGCTAATACAATTTGAAAACTGCTTACTCAGAAATTAATATGTTTTTTCTTGCCTGTTCCCTGCTGCTGTTACCAAATCCCAGAAAGGTGCTTTTTAACAATAAGGACTGCAATGCATTTCATATATGTTAACAGTATCCCATGGGGTAGTGAGATGTTGCTGTGCTCCAAATAATAAGATACATATTGGAATGCAAAGAAGAGAGATGTAATTACTTAAGCAAACACTCCAGTAGCTGGAAAATTCATCCGTCATCCAGCCCATCCCTGAGCCCTATCCCCCAGCTGAAGTAAAGTTGCATATTCCTGTTAACTTCAGTGGAATAAATCTGGTTTATTTCAGCTGTTGATTTGGCCTTTTACCCAAAGAACTAGGCTGTAAGTCAGCTAGCAGAAATGAGTATCTAATGGGAGAAAGAGTATGGCAAGTTGACAAGGACAAGTTTTACCAAATATATGTAGAATCAAAATGGTCTTTTTACCAAGTTAAGCACCAGCAATGCATGGATCTTGTGGCAACTCTTAGGAATAGAGCTGTAAACCTCATTCTTTCTGAGTTTCAAGAAATACAATATCTGATCAATAAACTGACAAAACATTGATTATTTGTAGTGGAAAAGTGCCTCCCTGGCTACTAAAATTGTGGAGCAAAGGTTGTTTCCAATTTGAGGAGGCACTTTATTATATGTGTAGCGCAAAGCAACAGATCAATCTCCTATCCCTAAAGTCAAGGAGCCTCATCTGGCCTGGAAACAGTGAGACATAAAACTAGGACTGTCTTCACAAGACCTGCATTTATTTGGCCACAGTAAGATGCATTCCTTACAGCTTGATAATCATTTGCCTGCTCAGGGGTAGGAGACACACAGTTAAGTGCTACATGTAGGCAGATTATTTTTATTCAATGCATAAATTCTGGTAATGATTTCCCATTTAAAAAAAAAAAGGTAAAAATTAAAGTACTTACAGGTGACTTAAATATGGTTCTTCGTTATTTTGATGGTGATGATGATGGTAATGTTGATGATGGCATATTTCTTGAAGTTCATTTGCCCAGTTTCAAAGAGGAAATTGGATCTAGGATCATTCAAAGCTTCATCAAATGGAGAAGCTGTAAAATAAAAATTACTTCCCGCCACAGTTCTAATAAGATTCCCCTTCCTGCATCTCCTACCCTCCATGTATAACATTCCCCCTGTAGGTTCATGATGATTATTTAATCTCCTTCCCCCTTGCTTTATGGGAGCTAGTAGCTGGAACTCTATTTAGATTGATTGTTCTTCACTTGTTATTAACAAGTGGCAAATTTATGGAGATGAACAAAAATGAAAGAGGAGATTCAAATTCAGCTTCCTCTGCACCACAGGGTTTTGATTTCAGACCGTTTACTCCTAATTCGAGGACAATGACAGTGAATTGATAACATTCTGGGTGTGCTAGGATTCAGTGTGAAAGCTGATAAAGTATCTCACGACCTTTTTGGTTCATATGTAATTATCCCCCCAAACAGCTCTTTATTCTTCCCTGCTGATGCTCCCCCTGGCCTCTTTCCCCTTCACTTGGAAAACTTCACAAAGGCTGGCTAGATTGCAATGAATACTGCTATAATTTTCCTTATATGCCAGTTGTAGCTTTTGCAATTGTTTCATAACTGGCACTCCTGACAATTTCTCTGCTGTTCTCAGTAGAATAGACTGGACATATCAGTTTATACAAAATTTTTAAAAGTTTCATTTTCCTCCAGGATGGTGAAAATTTCCTGTAGTAGTTTTCTGGTGAAGGGCAGGGACTTGAGGGAGCTCTGTTCCCAACTCCACTGTTGATGCAATGGGAAGAAGCCAAGAAACCTGCATCTCAGCATACTTCCTGCGGGGTAGGAGGAGGAGCCTCACATGGGGCTGTGGGATCCGGCCCCAGGGATGTCTTCCAGACCCAGTGTGCTTCCACAGGAACCTGGGGCAATCTCCCTGTGTTTTGCTCCTGGCAACATCAAAGCTGACACCTTTGAGCAGCTTCCTCCAAGCAATGCCCAGTAATATGTACAGATATTGGAACAGATATATTTTGGGTTTGCAGTACCTGCAAACAAAACTGTGCTGAAACCATCCACACTGCTGCTGGAGAGGAGTGAGAGAGAGTGTCAACCACATACAACAGAGGTTAGCCTCATGGCCTAGTAACTGCTGAAGACCACTTAGGTAATAAGTGGCTGAGGACTGCCTAGAAGACTCTAAAGAATCAAATAAAGAATGGGCTGGTTTTCCAAATATGTCTGTAGTATTAATAATTATTATTATTATTGCTGTAAACAAAATACTAGGTTCTTTGCGCCACATTTAAAAATGTGATCCCTGTCCAGAACAGCACTATTTCAATTTTTGGCTTGACAATCTGCTTAGAAAAAAGCTCAGTGAAGAGCTTTTTTCTAGTCCTAGGTTGTTCATGAAGGAGTACTGCAATTTTGAACATAAGGAGTTAGCAAAGTACCACACCTTCCAGGGTAGTGTTGTGCTTCAAACAGGATGGATTTCAGCCTCTCATTAGATTTTCATATTTCCTTGCAGATTGCTCCAGCCAATTCTTTAACCACAAATTTGAAAGCTCCTCCTTTTTCTTGAATAAGGAGGGGGACAATGAACTCCTTGATTTCTATGGGGAAATAATGTATGTGGATACTTCTGCAATACCCACTCCACTTCTGAGTCAGCCTCTCATGCTAACTGTTGGCATTCAGGTGCTAGCAAAGAAGATTTAATAAAAATTAACAACTCTTTAAAGAAGACTTTTTCAGATCTAGGAAAAGAGTATAAAAGCGATCATGACTGACGCAGCTCGTTTCTGTCCTAGCTCACTTTAAATATAAACATTTGATTTACAAGTTCTTATGGGGACTATAATCATGCCACAGAACCTGTTACAATACCTGTAAATCTAATGAAAGATTTCAAGCCTGATTGACTATTTCCAGGGTCTTTCTAATCCAGCTCCTGTTAAATCAGTGAGGATCAAGACCATGGCAGGAAGCATTAGATGAGGAAGACAAGATGTAATTCAAGTAGAAAGCAAACATTACTATCTTGCATACAGCAAACAAATATGAATGCACAGCAAGTGAACTGTTGGAGGATACCACAAAATTTGGGAAACCTACTTTACAGTCACTGTTGCTGGAGCAAGATACTGAGATAGAAGCTTCAAGCCAAAAATATTCTCAGGTATCTTGCAGGAGTGATTCAGCTGAATGTTACCCCAAAAATCACTTTTCCACCTCTCACAGCTGTGAGATTATAATGGATCATGTGGGTACTCCTTATCTGGAAGCTAAGAAAATTAAAATGTTTATTAATGGAATGGAGTTAACAGCAATATGACTCGATGATCTTAAAGGTCTTTTCCAACCTATACGATTCTGTGATTCTGTGAATAGTTGAAACTCAAGCTGAGTGCAGGGAATTCACTAGGTCCCCAAGATACTGGCTATGCTATAAAAGGCAGATGCAATTCAGTGCTGATAGATATAAGATAAAGCACATGGGAATACACACATATACCATCATGGGCTCTAAATTAGCTATTGCCATCAAGAAGGAGATCCTGGAGTCACTTTGTACAGTTCTCTGATGGTCAACATGCAAGCAGAAAGTTACAAATTGTTGGGAAAAGAATAGAGAATAAACCAGGAAACTTCATCATGTCACTGTGTTGAACACCCATATCTGGGACTGTGTCTGCACCTACCTCAAAATCATCAGAGTAAAACCTCAGAGGAGAACTGAAAAAAGGGAAAAGAAAAATGCCAGCTATTCTGAGAAGTGGGAGTGATTCTGATCTGAGGGGAGACCAAATACCCCAGAGTCCCACAGACTGAAAAAGAGAAACCTGAAGGGTTATATATTTAGGCTTTTTAGCATTGGAAATGTAGCAGAGACAGTGAGATGAGAATGACCATTCATAACTAATCGTAACACAAGTGCTAAATGTCACCAAGAAAAATTATAAGGCTGTTCTACAGAATAAACAAAGTACACATGAGAGGAAGGATCACTCTGTATTTGCACTTATCTTAAGCTACTGCTAAGTGTCTGCTCCTGGCTATTGCCAAAGGAAAAGTGAGTGAAGGTGCTGGATCTTAGGTTAGAGACAGTAATAGGCCCTTCTTATAATCTACTTGCTTGCATCCATGCTCTTCAATTAGGTAAGTATCTCAGTATATCCAGGGGGTGTTTAACGTACAGTCTTAAGGCACTTCAGCACTTACATTCCTTTAAGATTTTTGGTTACTTCATAAATACAGTAGCAGGTCCTAACTAGTCTCCAAACATAATACACAATCCTTCTAAGCTGGTTTAGCTTGATTTATTGGAAAAACACATAAAGCCCGATGAGATTACTGCTCACGCATTGTGTGATGCACCTGGCTAGGAACAATGCCAGATATATGTCTCAGCAGACTTTATTTAAAATTCAATTAAAGAATAAAGCATCAAATGTATCAAATAACTCTAATATACATCCTTCTGCAATAAAAATTAAGATATTTTATGTACCATGGAAAAATATGTATACTGGGTCTTTTTTCCTATGAGAGATGCTGGAGGAATTACATATATTACATATAGTGTGTATATATATTATATAGTATGTGTATTATATAGGTCTTTGTTCTGAACTCTGAAAATATTGGCTTACATTCTTTGGAAATGCCATTGTTCAGCTTCATTATTTCTTTTCTTTTTCTCTTTTTTTTTTTGATCCTGATTTTTTTGTTTCTGCTCTGTGGTTAGCCTCTGTGGTGCCCTTGACATGACACTTTAAGAACAGACGTCTGAACTAGATAAATATGCTGTAATTGAGTGTTAATAGAAAAAATATACATGGGCTTTATGACAGATTTGTCAAGGAAACTGCAACAAGCTTTCCTGTCTTGGCATCTTGATATCAGATTCCTAATGCTTAATTCCTTTTCCTTTTCTTAACATAACACTAAATTGTATTTATAATCAATTCAGTTCCTTCTGCCAACAATCAATTCAGTTCCTTCTGTCCAATATGTACTACATGCATGCAGAAGTAGGTAGATCATATGCTCTAATTTATTTGAAGCAATGAACACATTGTGCTGGGAGCAGGAAAACCCTCAGCAGTAGAGAGCTGGTGATCCTCAGCTGGGTTTGCTTGGAGCAGAGCGTCAACCTTTGCATGGGTCCTTCTGTGGGCAGAGCTGCACCCACTGCTTCACAGGCTTTAGCAGAAGGGCAGTTTCAAAAGCTCAGTGCGGCTATGCCTCCATCCAGCACAGCTGTTTGCAAAGGGACTCTCTATCAATGTCTTTCACATCATTCCCCCATAAAGAGCACCCATTTTGCATAAGCCTGTGCAAAAGGGTTTACCAAGGCCACATTCTCATAGGATGCTTTGGAGGCAAAGCCAGCTGAAGGACCTGCTGTCCTCTCCTCACCTCTCTCCTCTGCCTGCTTATTTGTGTCCCAGATTCCTGTCTCAGCTGAGCTAGCTCGAGTGCTTTGGGGGCTGTCCTGGAAGCCAGATAACCAAAACAGCTCAGTTTAGAATAAATCTCTTCAAATGTTTAATTCTGGAAAGCTTTAAACACAACCTTCAAGGAGTTGTCCCAGCACAGCTGAGGGGGCAGTCAGCTGAGGAGCGAGGGGAAGGCATGCATGGCTGAGGGTAGTACGGAGAAAAGGACAGGAAAACTTTTAAAGCTGGTCCACAGCTAAAACTAGTATCTGGCTCCATTACACCTGAGTGGTGCAGGAATAAGCCAGCAGCAAATTACTGTTCTCTGAAGTGAGGGAAAGTCACAAAGACAATTATACTTCAAAGAAGTAATTCTTCCTCTTGTAACAGCGCAGTTTGGCTGCAGCCGCTTGCACTGGGCTCTCATGGAGGCTGCAGCTGTCCCTCGCAGTGGCCCACACGTGTAGGAACTGAGGTGTGGGGCTGATTTTTCTGTGGGATCCCCCTGGCAGGTTCGGTGCATCACAGTGGTGCTGCCTGCATTGCCTGTGTCTGTGCCGGTGGCTGAGGGAACCAGCTGCCTCCGCTGCCGTCACCAAGGCATGGGTCAGGATGAGCTCCCACACATCTCCCACTGCAACTGCTCAGGGCAAGGTCCTCCACTCCACCCCAGGATGGCAAAGCTGTCCTGGCCATGTACCCCACACTCCATCTTGGACCTAGCCTTTCCTCCCTGTTCCCTCCATCCCCATTCCCCTTCTCTGTTTATTGTCTGCTCCCCTCTTTTCCTGTAGGACCTGGGACATGATTGTCCCAGCTGGTGCAAGCACTGATAAGACTCAGACAGAGCACCACGTCCTGTATCAAGTGAGCGTCCAAGGGAAGCAGCAAGGATGATAAGAGATATAGAAAACAAGCCACAAAGAAAAAAATGGGGTTGATTAGCCTAAGAAAGAGAAAGAAGTAGGGGGAACATGACATCCCTCTTCAAATATATGAAAGGATGCTGCAAGAAGAAGGCCCAATGTCCATGGTGGAAAGCCTTGACCTGCAGCCAGCCTCATGGGTGCTTTGGTGTGGAGGACAAGAAAGGCCTGAGACACACCGCCTGGACAAGAAGGAGGGAGGCACCTTGTGCATCTTCTCTTCTTTGAAATCTTTAAGAACAGATTTGTCCAGAACAGCTGCTCTGCCCCTCTGCACAGACAGCAGGCTCTGTGTCCCTTCCTGCCTCTCAGGCTGCCATCACAGGGAAGGAGGAGAGTCTCAGGAGAACCTGCTCCAGCGCAGGCCCTGCCCCGGGCTGCAGTCCTTCAGGGACAACCTGCTCCTGCCCGGGCTCTCCACGGCCGCAGCTCCTGCAGGAAATATCCCCCTGCTGCGGCCTGGGGCCCTCCCCGGGCTGCAGGGTGGGTCTCTGCTCCAGCGGGGTCTCTCCAGGGCTGCAGGGGATCCCTGCTGCGGGCCTGCAGCACCTCCTGCCCTCCTCCTCCTCCGGCCTCGGGGTCCCTCTGCCGCTGCTCCCGCCTTGGCTTCCTCCTCCTCTGCCTCTGCCGCCTTGTGCCCTTTCGGAAACCTCTTTTCCCCCAGGCACCCCCGGCTTGGCTGAGGGGCTCAGCTGTGTCCTGCGGTGGGGCCCTTGGAGCCGGCTGGGACCGGCTGGAACTGGCTGTGTCTGGCACGGGGCAGCCCCGGCCTCTCCTCACAGAGGCCACCCTGCAGCCTCACTGCCAGCACCTGGGCACAGACACCCAATACACAAATGTAGAGCTGTTCCTGCCTTGGGCAGGGGGTAGGATGGACAATTTGGTCTCTCATGGTCCTGTGGGCAAATGAGATCATGGTGGGGAGCATGGGTATCTGTGCCCCAGAGAGTTGGGAGAGGAGCAGGAGGGCTCTGGAGGAGCAGGAGGTGCGAAAGGGGCCTCTGTCCCATGAGGAGGTGCAGGGGTGGGGAGGAGGGGGCCAAGGGACCCATGCAAATCCTCCCTCAGGCCCCTGGGATGCCGATGCCCTGGAGCGCCTTCATCCTCACATCCCTGCCATTAGAGGAGCACACGGTTAGTCCTACAGCCTCAGGTAACAGACCTCATGAGGGAGGAGGGTTTGGAACAAGGGTCAGTCAGTTATTTGGTGTCTCTGCCTCGGTGCCGGACATACTTCATTTAAACCCAGATCAACATATTGTGGGTGTTCATTCCATTCAGTCACCCTCTCCTACCCTCTCTGCATGGGAGCTTAAAGCAGGCACTGCTTGGCCAGCCTCTGCACACCAGATTTAATGATGAGGGAGAAATCACCCTGACAAAATGTGTATACAGCTCCCCAGACTAAATCACACAGACTAAATCACATGCTTTGCCAGCCATGCTCAGGATGAAAAGTAATTCACTTCATGAACACTTCCCTTGATTTAAATAGAGGAGTAAGCTAGCTATTTTTAATTTACGAGTCTCCCATGCTGCTGCCGGTGGCCACTGTTCATGGTATATTGTTGTGATGCACTAAGCGTATGTTAAAACTCCCCAGCACATCCTATAACATAGATTCTCTGTGTCTGTGCTGTTTGTAACTTGGACAGCTGTCAGTTGTGTGGGGTCTAAAACTTGCCATTCTTCTTCTTTTCATCAGACTGAATTTCAGCAAATTTATATTTGTGACTAGGAGGTTGTAATCTTCACTTATTTTTGCAGGATACACTGATGGCATAAAGAGCATCTACAGTAGTCTAACCACACTAATAATGTAACCATGTTCTGTATTTATGAAAGCTAGAAGGTGAGTTCCCATCTCAGAGAGGTATGTTTGTTTTTTGGGTTTTTTTTGCTTTTTCAGCTGCTAGTCTATATAATGGTATGCTCAGCAAACATTTGCTTGTTAAGGACTGCATCTCAATTAACCTGAATGGTTTTCAAATTGAAACAGAAAAAGAAGTGCATGAAAAGGCCACCTATAAGCAATTCAGAGCAAATTGCTGCAATTTATTGCCAGCTTGAAACTCTGAGATGGACCAAAGGTAAATCACTGCATTCTGAAACCAAGCAAAAATGATCCACGATTTTTTTCCTCCCTGCTGAATTTGAAGATAAAACAACCTAGCTCCTGAATACACGGGATTGAGTTGTTCTACAACCACAGAACGTTTTTAGCTGTGTAAAGACAAAGCAGTGCTGTGTGATTTTGTCCTTATGCTCATAGCCCTTCCCATCTTGAATCAAGGGCTGAGTCTCTTTAGACACTCTCTTTATGCTGAGCTGAAGACCCAACATGTTCCCTCACCAAAGCAGCAGGAACTCCTCCTGCCAGAGCTTTTACATAGATGCCTGGCTACAGCACTAGGTAAGATTCGCTCCAGTAGAATAGACTGAGGTTCCTCTTGTGAGATGAGTCTGCCCAGTGGAAGCTGACACTTAGAGAAAGGTGCAAAGACAAACTGAACTAATTTGATCCACATAGGACAGTCTCACAGCCAGGAAGATCTCATCTTCACCCCTAATAACAAGAAACACCCTTCAACCATAAAACAGAGTTTCTTCTTAGGGTCTTGCTGTGTTCTTAGCATCATATGGTGTGACAAGCAGTCCCCTGTGTGTATAAAAGCCACAAGCGAAGGACATGCAGGACCATCAGAGCAGGGCAGCCCCTACTGAAGGGGAACCTGGGAGGACCAGCTGGCTCAGTAGCTCCATTCCAATAAGCAAAGTGTGATCAAAACATGCAAGCAATTGCTGGGGTTTTTTCAGTTTGAAGTTGGGCAGAATAATAATGCTCTAATGTCACTATTACACAACTTTCATTATTGTTAAATTAGGAGAAGCAAGGCACCTCAAAATCACAAATGTAAAGCTATGATTTCTGTACCAACCAGAACTACACTAAATGTGTTAAAACATCTCAAAAGAAAATCTTTAATCTAAAAAGCTTCTAATCTGTGAGATGATGAATCTAAGTTTTTGCACATAAACTGTGGCCAGGTTTCACATTGCCTGATATGACTTGAATTGCAGGAAGTCTGTTTTCAAAGCATGGCTTTACATCCAAACTTTGCAGATGAGTCAGGAAGGCGTTCCTGCGTCCTAAACTCGGGTGAACTGGACCAGAATCAAACATGAAACATGTTTGTTTCTGGTCAATGAAAATGGGCGTACCATATTCAACATACAGTACGCAACCCTGCACGCACACAGTGGAGACCTCTTCAGTGGGGTCAAACTGGAATTTCCTGACTTTGTTAAGAAGTCAATGCTAACCCATAGAACTTTATTAATAACTTTTGTGCTTTCAAGAACAAATTGCCACAAAGTGAGAAATTTATTTTCCCTGACGATGGCCAGCTTTTCTTGAGTGGTAGCAGTACATTTGCTCCACAGGTCTTTCTTGGTCATAGAATCCTGCTCACTAAAGACTTCCAGACTATCAGTTGGGTAAAATTCAACCCTCATTCTCTGGGATCCTAAGGAATGTAATTTTTTTGGATGACAAGACACTGCTGTTTATTGTGAGTTATTCCCTGACTTCCTCCTTCGCTTTCCCAAAAGACTAACAGATCCTTGCATTGAACAGGAGCTACATTATGTGACTGCTTTAAAAGTGCTCTCCACTGCAGTCTACTCCACGTTTGCTCCAGTTGTGCAGAGTTAAGGCAAAGGAGAAGGTTAGGCCACATAAGCAGGAAATGAGACAATAACAAAGATGAAATATGACTTGAGGAAATTCCAGAAGTCCTTGAGGAAACAATGGGGAAGATATTAATTAAGGAATGCCTATTTGTCTGGCTCCAGTCAGGTTAGCAAATAAACTCCAAACCTTGATGTTCCTATCTATACAGGAGAAAGGAGAGAGTGCAAGTGGCCATGGCTGGAAATGAATGTCTGATAATGAGAGAAACATAGGTACCATTGATTGAGATGTAACTTTCAAAGAACTCAGGGTGAGGGAATTTACCTAAGGCAATGAGCTAGTATGCACTAGGCATATACACTTTTTGCTGCTGGGCGTTTTTCTTCCTTTTTTTAATATATATTTAAAAGAGTAGGCAATGACTTTGTTTGGAAGTGGATTTAGCCTCGCTCTCAGCCACTGTTCAGACACTCCTGAGAGCAAACTTTTGATAGTGATGGGAGCTGAAGAACCAATTATGCTCCCACAGCTGAAGCTGTCTGCTGGGTGGCACTGAGGGTTTTTGAACCTTGGGATTGCAACTGAGCATGGACATAGCAATGAATGAGGCTGATTTTGACACAAGAGAAACGCACTCCAATCATCCTGAATATGGGTCCTCAATGCTGCTCCTGAAGACCCTCCAGTCATGCTGAGTACTCCTTGCTTTGTAACTATCATGCCCTACTTCATGTTTAATTTCTGTCCTCACCATCTTTGTGTCTGGGATTAAGAGAAGGAAAGGCAGTGCCCTCCATGGGGTTTAGTGCGTAATGCTAAACTGCATAGCAACGAAGCAATGTTTAGGAATCATAGACAAAACATGACCTTTCTAGGTGATCAGCTATGGGCACAAGAGAAATTTGGGTTGTTTGTGATTCTAGAATTGCTGTTTCCCCTGCACTCAGGTTGCTGATTTCAGCAAAGTTTTGAGACACAGTTAACCGTGATGAATGTATCTTTGCTTCTGCACAAAAAGAAAGTAACTTCAAGTCAAAACTGACATTTGCTGGAACTGATCACACTGGAAATTTCTGTCCCCACAGCAGTACAGGTAGCTCCTTTCCCAACCAGTGAGGCACCTGTTTGTATTCTTTCCAGGTTTGGGCAAATGACTTACTGGGTTTTGTGTCTCATGAAATTTTCCATCTATATTTCTGCCCATTAAATATATTCTTAAAGACGTAGGCAGATGTGGGCACAACTATGCCTCTACTATGTGACAGTACTTAATGACATGTAGCCACTTCTAATTTTTATTAAAACTCACTACATTGAAAAACACTTACAAGGCACTACCAAACAAGACAGAAGGGGGCACCAATCCTATTTTGGCTAAGCTTTTCTTCTGCTCAGTTTTCTTCCCCTCCATGTTGCACATCACTAACATTTCTAGCAGCAGTTGAAAAAGAATTATTAGATTCCCCCTCCCACTTTGCTTCCCCCTCTCATCTTCTCTCCTTTCTCCTCTCTCTAGAATTGCAAATCTTGTTCACCCTAAAAAACATAACTCCTTTCTATCAGTGTCTAAGGTCTAGAAACTCAGAACATTCTACCTTCTTGCTGAAATAAGCCCTCTGTTACTGTCGGTGAGTGAGGCATTGTAGCAATCAGGCTCTGGAAAGCCACTGCAGGGAGTGGATTCTTCCCTCTTTCCCACTGTTGCAAACTGGGAAGATACTTCACTGATTTAGCTGAAGTGAGAGAAAAATCAAGCACCACATTCAATATTCAGCACAGATTATCCACTGTCTATTATGAGCTGAAAATACCATTATAGGCAGCATTAAGATGGCATAGCTACTAGTAACGAGCATCTGTGTATCTCTATTATATTGGTTTTTAGATAACAAGGCATAGTGAATGCAAAGGGCCTCACCCAGGCTGCCAAAAAGAAAAAGGAAAAGAAAAAGAGAAAAAAAGAAAACCCTGCCCTAAGTAGTTCTTTTTCTTCTTGAAGGCTGTTAATGAAAAGGGAAAAAAAAATAACACTTGAAATGAAAGACGTGGAGGATCTGCTTGTCCTCGCACACATTCACTCTGTGCTGAAGCCTGTAACAATGAAGGGAAATGATAGCAGAGAGCAGCATTGCCCTCCCTCAGACTGAGAAACTTTCACTGCAAAAGCATTTTAAAAGAATAACCCAGAGTACAGTAATTAAAGCTGATTCGGCTTCTCAAAAGACTGCTTCAAGCTTTTGTGCTGAACCTTCACAAATTCCACAGGGCTTTATTATTAATTGTGCTCCCCCCTTCCACTGCTCTCTTTGGGATGTTTCTGCTGTCACACGTTCAGTATTTCTCACAGGCTTTCTGTACATAACTGAGACTTGTCAGGAGAGGGAAATGTTTTTCCAAGCATTTTTCCCCTTTGTCCTCCCTTTCTTGTGCCTTGTTCCCTTGGTAATTTTTTGTTTGCTTGCTTTTTAATTTTCTTCTACATTTTCTTTCAAAGAGTCTCTTGTGGAAAGGAATGACATGGAGGCTGGATGCCTTTCTTTCACCACTCTGAGATCATATGTCAAACCCACCTGGGATCATTGCTCCTGAACCTCTGAACAACTTATCTCTTCCAGGAGCTGGTAGATTCACTCCTGTCCCAAGGCAGGCAGCCATGAATGCAGCTGTGGGTGCAGCACACACATCTGGCCTTGGATCCAGATTCCTCCAGACATCAGGAGAGATAGATAAAGAATTTAAAGGTTGCTGCTGGACAAGGAAATCTGGGTTGGGAAGCAATCTGTGCTAGAGGGGGGATCAACCCTTCAGGCTGGAATTTCTCTTGCAGCCATTTATCTTATGTTTCTCTGTGTTGTTTTGTGGTTGTTCTGGGTTTTGGTTTTTTTTTAACTTACTTGGAGAAGTGAAAGGCTAATTTTTGTACAGATTGAAGTGCAGGCTGCCTAGCCTGGAATAAAAGTGAAAGGCAGCATTCTTTATTGTAGTCAAAGGGAGTATAACATGAATGATAGCAACCCACTGCCATTTAAAGGATACCCCTAAGTTGCCAAACACACTGTTGCTACTTTCCAGATAAAAGTCCACTGCTAATATTTTTTGCTTCTTTCTACTTATAATAACTTAAAAGCATGGAAAAGAAACAGATTCCAATTTGATTGAGGCATTTGCTTCTTTAGCACTGTCTTCTGGGGCATTTGCTTCTTTAACACATGACATTCATTGCTCAAGGATAGCCAGCAGATCACCTTGTAGGGCTAGCAAATCTGCCACAGTACTTCATGGATTTCAGCAAAACAAACAGGATAGATCAAAAAGAAGAGGACCTGACTGTGGACTGCAGTCCTTTCCCTCTGAGGAAGAACTGTTTAAACCAAAAGAAACAGAAAGTCCCTTTGCCATCAAATATATTGATTCATCGATCTAATTGACCTGACTAGTATCTGACTCTGCTTCAGGAGGAGGCTTCCATTCATGGCAAAAAATGAACTTGTATTATCATCACCTCCTCGTCTTTGTTGGGAAAGCCAATGGTTCTCTAGATTCTATGGATTTATTCAGCCAAATGTAGGTGTGCACATATAGGCATCCACTTGTGACCTAGTCCTTCCTTGTGACCTTGTGTCCTTCCTTTCTGGTCAATGAGAGAAGGCATTTCTCCTGCACTTTCCTTCATTTAAAACCAAATATCAAACAAAGTTCAGCTGGATCGTACCCTAGAAGTGCCTTTTTGTTCCCCTTAACTCCTCAGAGAGGTAGGTTGACCAATTTAGGTAGATAAAAAAATAAACATCACTCCCTATCTTCAAGAAGGGCAAGAGGGAGGATCTGAGAAACCATGGGCTGCTGAGCCTCACCTTGATCCCAGGGAAGGTGATGGAACAATTAACCCTGGAAACCATTTCTAAACATATTAATGACAGGAATGTTACTGGGAGTAGTCAACATGGATTTGTGAAGGGGAAGTCATGCCTGACCAACCTGATAGCCTTCTACGATAAGATGATACTGACTCCCACAACATCCTCATAAATAAACTGATGAAGTACAGACCAAATAACAGGGCACTAAAGAAGACAGAGCCAGACTCTTCTCAGTTGTGCTCATTGGAAGGACAACAGGCAAAGGGCACAAACTGATATGCAGGAAATTCCTTTTAAATGTCACAAAAAACTTTTTTACTATGATGGTGGTCAAACACGGGAACAGGTTGCCCAGAGAGGCTGTTGAGCTTCAGTCCTTGGAGATACTCAAAACCTGACTGGAAACTGTCCTGAGCAATCTGTTCTAGTTGACTCTACTTTAAGCAGGGGGATTGGACTAAATGATTTTGGTGGGTTGAACTTGGCTGGCTGCTAGATGCCCACCCAGTCGCTCTTTCACTCCCCCTCCTCAAGAGGACAGGGAGAAAAAATAAGAAGAAAAGCTTGTGGGCAGAGATAAAGACAGGGAGATCACTTACCAATTATTGTCATAGGCAAAACAGACTCGACTGGGAGAAAATTAATTCAATTTATTGCAAGTTAAAATAGATATGGGTAGTAAGAAACATAGACAAAAACTAAAACACCTTCACCTCCTTGGGTTCCTCCTCCTCTGCCTGTGCCGCCTTTTGCCCTTTCTGAAACCTCTTTTCCCCCAGCTGCCCCCAGCTTGGCTGAAGGGCTCAGCTGTGTCCTGTGGTGTGGTGGGGCCCTTGGAGCTGTCTGGGACCAGCTGGGACTGGCTGTGTCTGGCACAGGGCAGCCCCGGCCTCTTCCCACAGAGACCACCCTGCGGTCCCTCCCTACCAAAGCCTGGGCATATAAACGCAATGATCGCCATAGGTCCCATCCAAACTCAACTATTCCACGATTCAGTGGTTTTGTGGTATGGTAGTTGATGCTGCGTATGAACGTGCCAAGTTCTTGTTGTCTGCTCCCTTATTATGATTTACCTATTGAGCCAGGGTGTTGTCCTTGCCTCCTTCCTGCAGAACCCACAAGTTCCAGCAGATAAACCTACAACCAGCTCACTGCAAGTAGCTTGGAAATCCTCAGCTGCTCTTGAGATGTAAATCATTTTCATTTGCTTGAACCAAAGACAAATTTCTTTTCTTTCCAGTTTAAAGCAAATCCTTCAATACAATTTTCATCTTCATAACAGAAAATGAGAAAACAATTACCACTGCACAGCTCTTTCTTGCTCTTACTTGTCTATTGTTTGCAAAAGTATTTGAAAATTCCTTTTCTTTCCCAATATACACTAGTAAAAGAATCTATGTTAATGTCAAGGCAGAAATTACATTTCCTTTTATCCCAGACAGCATGTTTTTCATTTACTAACCTACCAATGATTGACCGAAATGGAACTGTAAATTCTAAGAGTGATGTGATATGTTTTAAAAATCCAAAGATATCAAACACATTAAAATGTTGTTTGTTTGTTTATTTATCCAAAACCAACATGCTACCAGAGGATAGCCAAATTCTGAGAACAGACTTCTGAGTCTTTATCCAGGTAATTTGTTTCAGCTCCACTGTAGTGGAATCAAACCAATGCTGTCATTGACTGCAAGCTCTGCACCCAGGAATGTTTTAAAAAAAAAAAAGTACTGAAGTGGATGGCAATACCTTGGATTTTTCCTGGATGTGAGCATGTACAATATAATTTGGTTTCTTTCTTAAAAATTGACTTCTGAAGTATCCGGTTAAGATCATGAGATCTGGAGTGTTTATCAGTCTAACAGGTGTTGGCCAGGAAGACATAGAGACACATTAGCATCTCATAGATGTGACTGGGTTTGTGCATAGTACCATTGACAGTATGTCTAAGAGACAATAAAAGTCAGAGATAAAATTGAGCATAGGTGGGGCTAAACAGAGTTTGTTCATGCCTGAAGTTAATTTAGAATTTTCTCACTTGTCTCTAGAAGAGACCAGTGATCAGAAGAGTTTAACTAGTTTTTAATTTACCAAAGTTTTTTTTCTTCTCAAGGCCCAGAGCAAAGGCAGACTCCTATAAAGTGAAAGCAACTTGAATAATTTCTTCTGTTTCATGATGCCCTTTCCAGAGAATCTGCCCTCATCTCTCCCATAGCCTACCTCATTTTGAGATCTGGGGCTTCTGGATACTCAGAAAGTCACATCAAGAAAAATATTAATTCCCATTGTGCCTGGGTAGAAAATAGCATCCTGTGTTCTCAGTAGCGGACCTGGCTACATGGACCAGCCTCTGCAACCTCTAGGTTTCAGTACTGAGAGTCACAACAGTGATGAAACGCTGCCTGCTAGAGTTTCAGCTGGTACAGACTGCAGGAGCCCATCTCGCTTTGTCTCATGGGTCACTTCCTCTACACAAATTTCTGCCCCTTCCCAGCTCCCCAGTGGCTGCAGGGTCCATTTCAGTGTCTCCAGAGCTGAGTTTGTGCCTGGTATTCCAGCAGTGCTTGTTGCTTCTGAGCAGTCACTTAGGCTAAACCAAAAATGTATTCCAAAGTGACAAGATAGCTCTAGACACACTAGTGAACTAGAAATAAGTGGAAAGGTCAGTAAAATGTTCTTCTGCTGAATCAGAATGTCTGTTATTAAAGAATACATGGAAATGGAGCAGTTGTTAATGCTTTGCCATTGCACAATATATTCTGCTGAATTCCTTATCTCATTAGCACACTGAATAGGCATTTGAGGTAGGGATGCACCCAAAGGCTCATTCTCAGCAAAAATAAAATACAGGAAAAGTACAAATAAAAATGTCCCAAAGCCCAAAGACACAAAAGTTTCTTAAATATACTTTTATTTCTCTTTTTTTTTTAGCTTCAGATCATAATCTTTAGAAGCAATATTTTGCAAATTTCCTGTGTCCTAGAAGCATTATTAATGGAGCACTGAAATGTTCTTTTGAACATGCACCGGGTGCCAGACTTTTAAAATCAGATCATTTCAATTACTACTGCATTTTCCCCTTTTTCTTTCTACAGCATGGAGACCATTTGAACAGACAATATTTTATGAACTGACCCACTTAGAGACAATGCTATGCAATGTTTGAAGCTGGTATTCTGACCTGACACATACTTGCAAGTGTTGGCGCCTATTCGAATAGCTCTCCACATCTACTGAAATCACTTTGCAACGGAAATGGGCAAGAAAGGCAAGGTTGAATGTGATAAAATGCCTCTGTACGCACAATACATAGCTCAGTATACTATTGTGCTCCATCCCTTAACACAAAAGTTAATGCCAATGGCTCCAGATGCTGTCAAAAGAATTGGGAACAACAAGGCTGGAATGGTTTATTAGGAAAATTGCCCTAATAAGAGGGTGACTAAACCAGGACTTAGGTTTACTCTCCCTTCCTTGGTAGATCTTAAGTCTTCCTAGCAGCACCCCTTCTTTGTGTCCCATTTTCCCACCTGGATGACAGCACAGTCCTACCTTCTGGAGTGATGACTGCAAAGTTTTCAAAAATGATGGTAATAATAAGATTGGGAAAATACCTATAACAATTAGGAAGGGGCCGGGGAGGGGGATGTAGCAGGTATACTGTACTTCTTCATCAGATGCTTTCAACCTTGCAGGAAGCAAGGGATTCTTCTAAGAAATCTTTAGCTGCCCTGCTGGAAGCACAACTGCTCCAATATTTGTCTGAGGGTGCCATTCAGGCTAGCCGCTGTCAGAAGCTCTGCTAGTTGCTTAGACAGCACTTGAGATATAAAAGATGCCCAAGCACTGAATCATGCTACAATTATAACAAGCTGCTGAGCTGTTCCAGAAAACATCTCCGTTTCAAACCATCGGTTTTTACATATTTGGAGTAAATTTTACTTGAACAAGCTTGTTCATCTAACAGGCTGGAAAATCTAGTAGAAACTGCCAATTAGTACACATTTGCCACTGATAGGCTTCTCGGACACTATGGAGCTTTCTACAACTGTGCAACCATTCATGTGGCCTCACAGTCACTCTCTGGGGATGGACATTAGACCCATCACAGCCAGTCTCAAAATTATGGTTACTGTTATGGGTTGTCGTGGCTAGCAAAACTGTCAGTATCTAAAACTTCATTGAGCTAGGGCTGTCCAAAACCAGCCAGAAAGATGTCCCCTCTCCCAAAAAGCAGCATTCTTCATGTACAGAATGAAAAGTCACCATCTGGTGTGTATCTGGCAGCATAAAGGAGGTGGACTAATAGAGGCAGAGCCAGATCTTGGTGGATGAGTGTCATCAGTGAAAGGGCAGCATATATGAGCACAGGCTCCAAGATGCACCTCACTGGAACAGATGAAAAATGTTATGAGACTTAGATTATTAATTAATTAATAATCTCTGTTTCAGGTTCCCAAGAAAGTGCAGCTCTCTTTGCATTCTCTACATTTGCTGTGTGGTTACACCTGTAAATGAAATCTGTCCAGTAGGGCCAGATCTGATCTCTGGCTCTGTCTGTCTTTCTCTGATCTCTGTCTAGAAGGTGGCTGCACAGCCATCTGAGTTTCCCAAGATGGGTCCTGGTGGGATAGGAATAATGTTTCCTCAAACCCATCACAGAGTGCTACAAATTAGATAAAAACATTTTCTTTTCCTTTACACAAGGAGGTGCGTTCTTCATTTGCTGATAGAAGAGAATGATTTGCTCAGTAATTTCATGCTTCCTGACTGTTTAGTTACTTTGTGGAGTTAAATAGGTTGAAGTTTTCATCCAAACTATTCCACTTCAATACAAGGAAAAACTGCAAAATAAGACTTTAAAAAGCAATATTCTCTCCATTTTTGGCAGTTTCCATTCCAAGCCGTTGGGGTCTCAGGAACTGATGCCAACTATCACTGTAAAATACTGAAGCAGAAACAAAGGATGTTGCTCCATGCTGCCTTCTGATAAATAAAGGATTATTTACCTAATTGTGCCTTTCCAATGGCAGGAAAAAACAGGAGGAGGATGATAATATCACCTTCATCCTGGTAGTCCTTGACTAGAAGTCTAAGATTTAACAACATTAGAAGGTTAATCCAAAGTCAGCAACCACTTTAACAGCATGTAGTCATTTATTGAACATGGGATCAATTTGATGACCCCAGAAATTATTGCCTTGGGATCTATTTTTGGTAGTTTGATCAAATTTACTTAAGTATGACAAGAATGGAAATTAATAAAGCTAGTGTTCCAGAGGGGACTCTGTAGTACTGCATCATTTTTCAGAACAGTAGCAAAAGTGCTTGTAATCTTTCCATAAAGTCCATTAAAGCAAAATGCAAGACCTTCAATTGTTTCTATGTAGTTTAGTTCTCTAAATTGTTTTTTTGCTTTGTAACATCATGTTTTTCCAGGTTTGTTAACCAAGTATGGTCAAAAATCAAAAGCTAGATCTTGAAATTCCTCAGCTAGGTTAAAAATAATGAGAGTTTTAAATGTATATTCTTTTTAGCTGCCCTTTGAACTGTTAGAATTTAGGAATTTGATCCTTTTGGATGCGGTATTTAATTTTTCTCACCACAAGCAAGAACTATCATTCTCAGGAATTCACAGGACTCCAGGAGACAGGGTTTCTGTTACCAAGCACCAAATAAGGTGAAAATACAAATGGTGTCAGGACTGTGGTGGCAAACATTTCTACCAGTGGAGGATTCATGCCTCTGTAACCTGAGAATTGCAGACAAGAAATTTCTGGTGTCCCATGATGCAGAAAAAGAATTTCACAGGGTTCTGACCATTGAAAGGAAGTAATCCACATATTCAGAAGTGTCCTTATTTACCTTCATCACCATTGTTTGCTTTATTTCTATATGAATGTGACTGTAAATAGTGAAGACCTATACCTTATGTTGTATCCCTGTTTTCATAACGTATTTGAGGAGATTTAGAAATTGCAGTTGGGTGAATCCTTGTTGGTATTAGGTCTTAGATTTAAAGAGGGGCTGAGAAGTAGGTTAAAGACTTATTTTTATTGGGACCCTGGTTTTGTTCATTAGAACTATGCATTAAAACCTGCAGTTTTAATAGAAACTTGGGACTAAATTGCCATGTTGCTTCAAAACTGCTAAAGTGTAATCTCATCTAGCTGCAAGGACTGCTTGTCCACAGCCTGACAGCTCTGCTTCTCCAATTGCTTTGGACTTGTCCATTTTCTCTCCTGGTTAGCATCATTGCTCCACTGACAGCCACTCGAATGTGCAGGTCCCATCGTTCTGTCACCTCTCTAGGCAGACAGCAAGCATTAGCGTCAGTCTCTGCACTGAAAGACCGATAATGTGGCATCTTATTTTAACTCTGTAGGGAATACTACGTAAAGGGGTTGCCTTTTAGTGTCAGCTTGATTGTTCTCTGAGCCATTTCTGTAGAAGGAAAAGGGTTTTGATCCCCCTTTAGGATCTTCTGAGGTCTGATAGAATCCTGCAGCCTGGATTAAGACCATGGACCTCCACCTGAGCTCTGCCATGAAGAAGAGATTTCAGCCTTCGTTCTCCTAGTTTTAAACACCTTCATGGAAACAACATCAAAAGGATTTTCCCACCACCCATAACAGCTGGTATGAAACCTGTGTGTTTCCATTGGGGTCTTTATTCTGTATTTTCTCCATGGTGGCTGTACCTCTAGATATTGATTTGGTAATTGACCACAGAGATGGTGAGCTCCAGTCTGAAAATACAGAGGCATTACTGGGGCAGACTACCTGGAGCCCTGCTCCTGTCTACCACTGTCCCATGCAATTTGTTTGTCCTTGCCTATGCAGTCACTTGTCCCTGCATCCAAGCCCTTCATTAATGGAATAATTGCAGCTGATTATCAGCAGAACTGCAGGGGGATGGGGACTTGTTGGCTTGCCCTTAAAGAAAATCCTTAGTTAAAGTCTTAACTCTGAAACAGGTGTTTTCTGGGGCCCTATTAAGATCCCTTAAAAGTTTTACTTCATTTGAATTGAATAAAATACCATAAGACTATTAAATACCAGAAAATACTGTGGGACTAGTGTGACAGTTCATTTGTATCTCCAAAACTCCTCACAGAATTTTTGTAAATATTCTTCATGGAAATTTTTTAAAAAATGCTATCAGAGAGGGCAAGGCATGAAGGGTGAAGAATAGAAGTGTCAGAAAAGAGAAACATTTTTCTCTTTTGAATTCCACCTTAAAAACTCTTTTATACTTTACCAGCAATTCAATCCCAAGGGTTAGGCAGTTTCTGTACTATGCTGCTGTCTGTTACAGTGACCATCACAGTGCCACAGAAACATGGGTTTCTGTCCCTGTCTATAACATCCATAGCCTTTGCCAGTGAGTTTAAGCTATTTAGGGCACTCACTATCTCCTCTGTGTGATGATCTTGCTAGAGGATTTTTTTTTTTTCCCCCTGATAAAATCAACCCAGCTGGCTATTTTATTAGCTGCTTTTACCACAAGGACATAGGGCAACAGGACAGGACATTGCATAAATCCCTGCTGAGGGGGGCCTTTGGGAGGTCCAGGGAAGCTGGAATCAGGACAAGCAATGCAGGAAATATAGCCCCAATTCTTTCACTGTTCTCCTCTTGGAGAGAAAGCAGTCTCCGACTCATTAGCCCTGGAAGTAACCATCTAATTTACATTACACAGTATAATTTTCTTCCTATTTTTGGTTCCCGATTTCAACAGTCTGTTGTTTAGAAATATTTTTCAATACTACATTCTGAGAGAGCTTAATTTGGAAGTTTTTACATATATTTATTTTTTGCCTGTACCAGATTCCCATTACAGACAAATATAGTGTCCTGTAAAGTCATCCAAAAAGCAATTCTTTTGATAAAGCATTCTGTAGCGTGTACTTCCAAATACAGTTGGTTTAATTACATCTCTAACTGTTTGACAGTCACAATATTCTTACAGAGCACTGGAAAACCACTCCTCTCACCCTCTTCCTTTAAACTACCTGAACAGTTCTAGTGAGAAAAGTAAAAGTTTGGAAACTTGGGATTTTCAGAGAAGTTTATGAACCAGAGAGCTTTTTAGAGGGTTAATGTATGTTTAAAAGAGAATTAGAGATTGCTGGAGGGATCCACTGGGCATAGCAGTCAGTGAGGGTTATAATTCTTGCCAATTCCCAAGGCTGGTAACCAGCTCCCTGGAGGTGTGCACCCTGAGAGGAGCCATATCCTGGTTTGGTATGGTTCAAGAGAACTACCAAACAACGGGGCCAAAAGACGACCTGGTGCTAGAATGAGGCACTATGTCTTGCTCCTTGCAAGGAGCTTTGAAGCAGTATGGGCAAAAGTGGCTTGAGTTTAAAGCTTTTGTTTGTTGGTTTGTTGTGTGTTTTCCAAAGAGAATGGTTTTTCTCTCAATAAACAGCATTTTGCTTTGCTAAGCTGAATTACCACAGGTTAAGCCCTGTTCTTCTCCCTGAGGAGAAGTGGTGTACCAGGGCTTGAAATAAACCCAAAGAATGGCAATAAATTGTGAGACCTGGAGTCACAGGATTAATCCTGGAGGGAAACACCACTCCTTAGGAATAATTCAGAAAAGGGTCTGCAAACCCTGCCTTCTGCATGGGCTTGTGGAGGGGACAGGCACCATGCCCCTGCCCCCCCCAGGTGACAGACACAGCAGAGCTCTGGGTCTAGGTCCAGGATGACCCTTGGCTTCAGTGGAGCCAGCTCTGCTCACAGGAATCAAGTTTAACAGAATCAGGCCTTAAATTTGAAAGAAGAGGATTACAGTCAAGCAAAAGATTTGAACATAAGCTGAACTGTAAGGGCACAGTTAGTCCACCAACTTCAGTGAACTGCATATACTTCAGCTTTACCTACAGGTTTTATGCTAAGGAAAAAATGAAGTTACCAAGCATTTTTATTTCCACAATGTCATTTTGTTTTCCAGTTCAGTGAAAAGAAAACACCCCGACTTAACAGAGACTTCCCCTGAACAAGCAACGCAAGGCTATACAGTGCATGGAAAATTATATTCTTCCGTGCTGTACCTTGGCTTTCTTTTTTAAACAGTGATTGATGGGGTTTTGATTGAAGTTCAGTGGCTTGATATCAAAGACAGCAGCTCATAAGATCAGAGAGAAATTATGACTGTGTATTAGTGGCTGGTTATTATTTAAAAACAAAGCCTAAAACATATTGGTTACCCCTTCATCAGACACACTCTCATGGGTATTCTTTTATGATTGTTCCATTTTTCTGAGTCTCACAAAACAATTTAAAGTTAAGCATAGCAGAGCTTATTCTGCTTAAGATATCAAGGGAATTTACATAATGACTAATTTAAAAGCACACGCACAAATTAACTAAATTCACACGTAAAGGAATATGCTTCAAAAGTTAGCACATTTTTTGCTGGCTGGGATTCAGTGGATAATTAAAAAACCTCAACCCTCTTGCTGATAATCAATCCAGAAAATGTGTAAGTAGGTTTATAGAACAAAAGGCGAAGGCCCTGCTCTTGGCATCCTGTCTAGACAATGAGTTGACCTTATTTAAACTGGTGCACTGGGGAGCATCTCCTGGGACTCGAAATCTATGAAAGTGAAGGGGCTAATTGCTTGAGATCAAATCAGAGATGTCTGAATCATAGTGTCCAATAGAAAAGGTGTCCAAATTTGTATGTGCTTTGGGAACATTTTCAAAGAGGGAATAAAACTGAAGAACCTAGGAAGGAAGGCTGCTTAAATGGGTGTCTGCAATTGCTGTCTCTGTTGCTCAAGCCTGCGTGTTCCTCTTGTGCTGTGCTAGAGCAAATCTTTGCACAGTTGTGTTGTGAGCCATATTGGGGAACTAAGCCAAAAGCTTAAAACCAAAAAAAAAAAGCTAAAACTTTTTTTCTTGTGTTGTTTTCCAGACAGATCAGTTCCTCAGTCTGATTCACTGTTGGACCACCAAAAGGTCTTGCATAGGCACAGCCTGAGGAATGACGCTAGGACAGGAAGGAATAGCAAAGATATCAAAGTGTAATTATCCCTTTACTGACCATGGAATACATCATTCATATAATCCCATGCTGAGAAATATGTTTATTTAGAAATTTAATGTGTCCTTGTCTTTCAAGCTGACAGGTAACTATTGTAATAAGCTGCTATAGGGTTTAATTCCTTCCCTCTCCCCAGCCCAAATGTAAAGACCAAGGTGTTCAGCATAGTGCCAGGAAAAGAGGAGATGCTTAAAAAATTCTGCCAAGTTACCTCATACCTCAATAGTTACCTAATTAACCTGTTTAATTTGATGAGACTAAAACCATGATCAACTTGGCTGTCATCTAATTATGCTATTTTCACTAATATTTTAATAATATTTTGTATTTGCATGGCATAGCTCATTTAGTGTAAATTATGGCGTATTTTTTAAAAGCTGTGATTGTGGGAATGTGTAAAATGATCTTTTTATGCTTTTTCACTGTATCTTTCAGTCTGTGTTTCAAAATCAGTTGTAGATTATGATTGTAAGGAAAAGGAAGTGTTTATTACAAGGATTTGGGCTTCTTATAATTATTCTCTCCTGGGTTTTGAGGTACAGTTAACCCTCTTGGTGAAAGCACTAAGACTTAGGATGATCTATAGTACCACTGTGAAGATTAAATATCAATAGGAGAAGTAATAATCAAAAGCTTGACTTGAGGAAGGTCTGGATGTTTTGACTCAGCAAAAAGCTGCAGCACACAATTTGAAAATAGGATACATTTTAATATCCTGAAAAATAATTTATTGCACAACGCAAGCACTAAAGCAGTGTGTGTGTGTGTGTGTGTGTGTATATGTATATAAAAGTACTCTGCTTATATCTGAAGTCTTGTAGCTATTTCAGATTAAGTCTTGAGAAAATCTGAGTGATTGTTTTAATCAGTATTTCTTGAGATAACATTATTCTCTATGGGTTAAGTAGTAACAGGAAAATTCCGAAAACACAAAGGTTTTGCTTTTAGGCTACTAAACCCTGATTTTGTGGCATAAATTCCATTAGTGTGGATTGTGGATGAATTTAAATTTGTAATGAAGTCCTTGTTCTAGACTTTTGAGTTTTAGATTCTTTTGGAGATGTATCATTTGAGTTGCATCTTCAATAATATTTTTTCTTTAAAATCACTTCTTTGAAAGCCTGATCTTTACCTGGTGTTTATCCTGTGCCTCCATGTTGCTGCCTTATTCTACTTATATGGCTGCAATAAGAAATTTTTCTTACACGGGAGATTGCTTCCTTCATAAGCAAAAGGTATTAGGATTAATGCCCACGCTCTGAGAAGTGAGATAGCCTCTGATTTCAGAGACTTCAGTTCAATTCTGTGCTCTGTCACAGACAGTGGGACTATTTGCCTTTGTAAACAGGTATTAGAGTACTCCCCTAGCCACTGAAATGGGAATATAACAGGATTAAAAAATCCACCCAATCCTCCTTTCAGTTTTTTGTTATCTATTTGAATAGGAGGTGGAGTGCTTTGAGACCAGAAAACAGGAAACTCACCTCTGCTTGCCTTAAGATAAAAACTCAGACCTGTTAGTGACAAAACACCTTTAATTCAAGGACTCTTTCCTGCAATGGGGCATAGAGCAGCAGCTGCCCTTGAGACTGTGCCAGGTCTTTGTACCGGCTGAGATCACCACCTCTATTCTCCCACTTCCATTATATCCTCTTTTTCTCTGCTCTGGCTGCTGTCTTGGCTTTGCATGCCCTGGGGAAAAGTTGTTTCATACATGCTTGTATCATTTACAGTGTAGCTGGACCCTTCCAGTGGCTGAAGTCCTTGGGGGATCTATACCGCATGACTTGAAGCATCCAGCTGAGATGTTTAAATCTGAAAGCTTTTTTCCCCTGACTGTGTGAGCAGTCAGGGGAAGAAGAGGAGCTCTTGCCTTTCCAGGCTTATTTAGGCACGTAAATTGAGCTCTTGGCTGAATTGCCCTCTCTCTCTCCATTGACCACATAGGGAGCCTCATGAGACCTATGTCCTGCCTTAGGCATCAAACATCAGATGACTACAAATTGGCTTTGTGTGCTATCATGATTACAGATTTTTTTTCCTCTCCAGCTTTATTTATAGCTTTAATCATTTCAGTTATTGTTTTTGTAGTTTCTATGACCTCTCTTTTTGATAGCAAGATGCAATTTTATTTTTTTTACCTTGGCCATCTAAGCTAGTTTTCTTATTCTAATAATAATTCACATCAGAGAGCCTTCATCCACAGTTTCCAATCCACTTTGCAAGCTGCTCTTATCTACATCCTCCAAGGCTCCTATGAAGTAGGAAGGGAACCCATAAGACCAACACTCAGAAGATCCCACTGAAATTACCTATATCTGAGATGGAAAGTATTGTCTGTTAAATGGAAATACTGTGAAGCTACAATTACACTGAAGTCCTGCCAACTTAAAAAACATCAGTGGAATGAGAAGTGGGTTTAAGCTGAGATTGCTGAGAAAGTCAAGTCATAGTTAAAGCTAATTTGGAGGAGTAGAATTAATGCTTCTTTGCTTATAGAAATGCTGTGGGAGCTTCACTGACTGGAGAGTCCCATTCTTGTTTGCTGGCTGGTCAGCAAATTGTCTGCAGACAGGATTTTATGATATCTATCTCATATGCCGATGCTGTCACCAACTTCTAGTCTGCTTGATGTTTCAAACCTATATAAAATAAATCCCCCCAGGTTTCTTAGCACAGTGGAAAATGATCTACTTTTATACACTGGCCATTTTTTAATGAGTTTTGTCCATCTGTTTTAGTTACTCTTTTCTGGACATAAGCCTGTCCATAGTTTTTTTTCCTTGTTAAGCAGGCAAATTGTACACAGTGAAGCTAAGCTGGTGTCAGACATAAAGTGCAGCTCCTGAAATTAGTGACTATCAATACATCCCATTGTCAGAAAACCCAAAGAGCAGCAAGTGCCTAAACTGCTTGACATCAAAAAGGTGTTTGTAACTAGAGTTATCAGATGATCTGTTATTTTACTAGGGATTGTGCATTCCAGGAGGGACTAACATCTACCTTTGTGCTAGCTCTTTCCCTGGCAAATGAAACAATAACATCGTTCTTGAACTCAGTCATTTTACCGTCCTTGAGAAACAGTAGCAGATTTGATCTGTTAAAAGCAATGTGTGATTCACATAATTACATTCTGGGTAGGAAGCATTCAAATATTTTTAAGGTCCAACCAATGCAAATTAGCTTGTTTTTTGCACAGTAAGGACTTACATCCTTTACATTTTTACATCCTTGAAAATATGTTTGCAAAACATATTTAAAATGTACTCATAGCTTCCAGTATATTTAAAGCAAAAATGAAAATGTATTATTTTTACCTACATTTGATTAAAATTTGAAGACAATTAAATTGCTGCATGAAGTAGATTTCTGTGGGAATAGAAGGCAAGGGGAAAAAAAAACCTCCTAGATGCATCAGAAATTTTTTTGATGTTCCTACATTTCATACTTTGTCTTTCGTTTTTCTATTATTTTTAGAAAGTGTTCTCTGGCATATAGTTTCTAATTCAGTAATTATTAGAAGTTCATTCCTGTTCATATAAATCTTTAACTAAAGAAGAAGTTAAACACCTTATTCTGATCACTGCCAACTTTGGGAGCAGCATAGACCCTACATCAGACCTTGTCCTTTAGCTCCACGAGACCAACCCAAAATTCTGAATATTTTACAATCCATTAATTTATTACATTAAAATGCCACAACTTGACTTTGCTTCTAGTTTTAAAAATCTTCTCTACTGAAATAAGAGTTAGAAATGAAAATCTATAATTTGAGAGACCTGCTCTGTTTCTTCAGTTAGAGCTCTTCATTGTAATGACTATAGTAAATTTTAACTTCCCTCAAACCTGTTTCAATAGTGTTTCAATAGGAATAAGTGATGACTTTTATTTTCTTCTTATTAATTTTATTATTTATTAAGTGTCACTGCCAAAAAGGGGTAGTTTGTAATAGCCACTAGTTTCATGATGTGATCTGCAAAATCTGTTCATTTGTGATGGCGATAGGATAGCTTTTAGCAGCAAGTTCTGTTTGCAGTTCCCTTGAGGTATCTTTTTATGCCCCCAAATCCTGGCATTGTTCAAGAGAGAGGGCCATTTTCAAATAGTGTTCTGTTTCAAAGCTGTATTTTAAAACTGCCAAAATGATATTTTGATATTTCAATATTTTGATTTTTTTTAAACAAGAATTTTTCTCTTTTTTTGGTCAAAAAGGTATAGCTAATGTTTTATGTTTTTAATACAATGAGAGTGAAGTTGAAACAAGACATGCTTGATTGAGACTAGCTGCCAACCTTTTTAAAATTCTTAATCTGCAAAAGTTCCATGGTCTTGAATTTTATTATCAATATGTGATGGAAAAAAAATATCAGGATCTCAAGAATCAGTTACAAGATGGTAAAAACAGCGAACCTGTGAGATTGTGAGTTGAGCTGACGAGGTCAGAAGATAGGAGAAGTTGGATGAGTGAGGGTTGTTGATTAAATATATTTAATCTATGAAAGGACAATAAATGTGTAATGATATCATGGCATTTTTATACACTTGGTTTTAAAGGAGAACTGTAGTTTAATGATGTCTTAATTTAAACAACAAGCAATGAATACCTCCTCTCCTTCTTCCCTTCCTAAATTTACAGGAGCTAAGTAAAACTAGAGCCCTTCTTTGAACATTTTAAAGATTTTACTACTCTTGGACCGCCTGGATGCTTGCTTTTATTAATATTTTATCCCGCCTCTTCCATTGAATTACATTTTTTGTGCCAATGCTTTACTTAAAGGAAGCTGAGAAGTAGAAGAATTGTTCTTCAAATCTTCAATGAAATAAAACTGCTTTTGGTGCTGTCAGCTTGAGACTGGATGGTTTACTCTTGAGGTTTAATTTATATCAATTATAATGACCATCCTGCAAATATAACACTGATAAATGTTAAGCAGAAAATAATTGCTATGATTTTTCATACACAGGTGTGTATAGTTTGCAGAATCGTTAATACTGGGTAGCTAAACAGATATTAATATTTTGTGATAACAGCCACTTATTCGACTCAGGTTGCAACATGCCATCCTTACTAACTCCTGTATGTCCTTCTTTCGTGAGAGTAAAATGAAGGGAACATAAATATATCTGACAAAGTCATCAGGGATTAGAAAACAGAATCCAGCAATAAATATGGTAATTAGGCAATTTGAGACTTAAAGCACAGGGTTCTTTGAAAATGCAATTTCAGGACTGAGAACCAGCACTGAAATTTTCACCATTAAGGAGAATTACGATAGAACTGAAACTTTTTAATGACATTTAAACATTTTTTATTGGGAATTTAATAACTTTTCTGCTCATGCTAGGGAAATTTTAATGATGAAGCTATGTATAGAGAGTTTTCTGTGCACACCAGTCCTCCCTACTCCATCTGATCTCCCGCAGCTGAATTTGGACTCCTCCAACATTCTTCTTTCTGTTGCAGTATGACAATGGACTAAGTAGTCCCTACTTAGTTAGCAATGAGAACGTGGAGTTTCTTGCTTAAAAGTAATTTTGGACAGATAACACTATAACTAATTCATGGATTTGATAACTTCAAATAAGTTTTGCCATTTTACAGTATTATGTTCCTCATTAATATCTACATACATTCTTGTGGATGGTGTTTTCCATTATGATAACGTATTAACAAAGCTAATAGTTTGAGGGTTTGTAAGTAGGTGCTTCCTATTAAAGAAGGTAGGATGACTTTTTAAAACAGAAGTCGAATAACCAAAGATGCCTAGTGTAAATGCATGATAACAGCAAAAGTTTCCTTTCATCCACGACATTTTTCTGCCATGTCACTGTATCCCTTCCCACTCTCCAGTCTGCTGTCAGCTGCAGAACTGCTCCTCAGGCCACAGGGAAATCTCTTGGTCTTTCAAGCAATGGCAAAACTCAAATAGGAAACCTGTGCATGGCACCTTTGGGGAATGTATGATGGTAATTTGGTCTTGGTGATGAACCATAAATTCTCTGGCACACTTGTGGGGACCATACAGAGTATAACTGCAGATGTATACCCTTTCAATACTCCAGAGTATGAAGGGGCGGCGGAGACTTTTTCAACAGTATCTGCAGCAGCGTTATGCTTAATTAGGACCCCTTACAGATGAATAATAAAAACATAACTAAGCATGCTCACTGTAACTTGCAAAATTATTAAAACTAGCCTTGAAAGCTGAGGCGGAGGGAGGCCTGGTGGGTAATGATCTGTGCCGTGCATCAGTTGCATTTCCCCTGGGTTTGGCTAAACATAATGCGAGGTGCTCCAGCTTGGGGAACGTTTGGACTCAGCTTGGCAGGGCAACTATAGTCCCACAACACCACCTCATTTTTGCAAGAACCTCTGCCTCATATGTTAAATGCAGATGTTACAGTGTAAAAGGTGCATATACATACGTGTGGTGTGCTGTGCTGCTTTTGAAACTGTGGAATTAAGGATGAATACTCTGAACTGCTTCCTAGACCCTAAATCTGTACACAGAAAATACACAGGTACTCAAACAATAGTTCAGGCAGTTTTGAACCCTTTTGCCAGGAGCAGGGTAATCAATATATCTGTTTCCCCAAAATATCTTTTCCTCCCATCTGGTTGCAGTGCAGGAGATAGGATGGAGAGAATTATATGCTGGTAACAGTTAATGACTACTTTGTGTATGCCTCAGAGAACAGACCCCCTTGGTTTTTAAGTCTCTTCTGTGTCACTTCAGCTCCCCAGATTGATCAGTATCTCTCAGACAAGGCTTTGTCATCGGATTGCGGCCAAAGCATATTTTGGCATGCTCAATACTAACAATCTGCTACTCTGTGCATAAATAAACATTTGCATCATTGTGTGTTTAAAAACTAATCCTGAAAGGCATTAGTTTGTATTTGCAAATGTCCTCAGTGCCAGTCTGGGTATTCCCAGTGTCCTCAAGACAGTTTTACACTGAGCTCCCTATCCTGGCATTTCACAGCATGCATGATTTCTATCTGAGCACTGTGTGATACTCTCTCTTCTTTTGCCTTTTTTTTACATTAAAAATCCCAAACTGAACCATGTCTGTGTAATTCAGCTATCTTTGCTGTCACCACTTTTGTGCAAAATCAACACTAAGGTAATAATGGTCCCAACAGGACAACAAATCTATGGTCCACCCGATATTTTTGGATTGCTCTTTTCCATTAAAGTACAATCCAAAGCAAGTGGAATAATACAGTGACAAGAGAAAGAATTTTGTTATGTATATATCTATCACACCATTACAATTTTTAAAGGATCACACTGGGATCAAAAACAGATCAATGACCTAGACACCTTGAAACCTTCCAAAACCCATATCCATTTCCAGCCTGAGCTGATGCCTGAGTCTTCTCTTGAAAACATGGTGCCTTGTTTTGTTGTTTATAGGTAAATGTTTTATAGTAAAGATAACAAACGCAGAAAAGAGGGGAGAAACATCAATCCCAGAGCACATTCGACTTCCTGGAATAAAAACTTATAAGCTGGTAGCACTGTGATCTTCTGCTGCTTTTTGTCCCTCAATTTTAGCAGCACTGCAGTTTGGATTGCCATATCCTACTGTCTCTGTGGGACTGCAGGTTCATAAACCAGTGAATGAATTATATTCACTCATTTGTTTAGTTTTATCATCTGTGGCAGACATCAGAAGGAAAATAACTTTGTGTAATAAGGAATCTGTGACTGATGGTGTGTAAGTTGGAAATCATATAAGTCATGGCTGGTCCTGTGTGCGTAACCGAGCCCAGTTTGGTGTAAAGAATTCATACAAATGCACCTGATTTGTGGCATTTCTGCAGCCAGGAACTGCTGCCACATTTTATGACTGTTCCCTTGTTCTCAGTGCTTCCTAATTGCTTACCCCATTTCTCTGATGCTGCTGGTTCCTATTTGCCCTCTGACCACACGCCTGCCGGCACTTCCTGGCTGTAGGTGAGGGCAGGAGCTGCTGCAGGACCCAAGCACACATGTCCCCAGCCAAGTGCCTCTTGCCCCAGCTTTCCAGGGGAGCTGGACCCAGGTGCAAATGCCTTTTCCGTGAGCGGCCGCACTTCCCCTGTGTTTTTCAGAAGGGGTTCTGCATTGGCGTCGTGGGGCAGCAGCAGTGGTCACAACTGGTCCCTGGAGAGACCCCGCTGGAGCAGAGACCCACCCTGCAGCCCGGGGAGGGCCCCAGGCCGCAGCAGGGGGATATTTCCTGCAGGAGCTGCGGCCGTGGAGAGCCCGGGCGGGAGCAGGTTGTCCCTGAAGGACTGCAGCCCGGGGCAGGGCCCGCGCCACAGCTGTCTTCCCTGCCGCATGCCACAGATTACTTTTGTGTGTTGAACGCCTGAGAAAATCAGTGGTGACCAGTTACTGTAAAGACCGTGATGCCTCCAGTGGGCACCCC
The DNA here is from genome assembly GCF_035582795.1 of Mycteria americana. Taxonomy (NCBI): domain Eukaryota; kingdom Metazoa; phylum Chordata; class Aves; order Ciconiiformes; family Ciconiidae; genus Mycteria; species Mycteria americana. The sequence continues at coordinate 163,788,474 of NC_134366.1, forward strand.
TACTGGCATTTGGGACATCTGTTTCTCTTCCTGATCACTCTCAACACACTTACATATCACACTAATGAAAGTGGAAAAAAAAAGTATTTTAGGGAAAAGTCTGAGGTTTGAGAAAAGTCTCAGGGATATTTTGAAGTTTTAGTTTCCATTTGGAACATTTCTGTTCTACTTAATATTACTTAATTACCTAATAGTCTTTCCATTCATAGAGACAAACTGAGCTAGGGCAATAGGAGAAAATACACAAAGGTTTGAAAGTGAGGTCGGGAGTTTGGCCATTATACATTGAAAAAGGTAAGTGCATTGGGGGCATTTGGACTGGCTTGTTTACAGAGTTTTAACTCCCTGAATGGGATTTAATGTGAATACATGTTCCTATTTGACTGTTGCATACTGGACTGGAAAGAAGGTTGTAACAAAGTGGGTGTTGGTCTCCTTTCCCAGGTAACAAGATAGGACAAGACAAAACAGCCTCAAGTTGTTCCAGGGAAGGTCTAGATTGCATATTAGGAAAAATGTCTTCACCAAAAGGGTTGTCAAGCATTGGAACAGGCTGCCCAGGGAAGTGGTTGAGTCACCTTCCCTGGAGGTATTTAAAAGATGTGTAGACGTGGTGCTTAGGGACATGGTTTAGCGGTGGACTTGGCAGTGTTAGGTTTACGGTTGGACTTGATGATCTTAAGGGTCTCTTCCAACCTAAATGACTCTATGATTCGATTCTGTAATTCTATGACATTGTGCCATGACTTTGCTATTGAGGGCTGGCTCAGTGCTGGAAAGTCAAACCTCAAACTCTAATACTAAGGGTCTAAAGAAATGAAAAATGTATGTGCTAATACAATGTATTTTACAGCAGTTCTTGGAATATGAGAGCTTGGAAGCATGGTATCCTGCCTGGAGGCCAGTATCCCTTTTAGTTCATATAATATAATGAATCTGAATCCTGCATATTTTGCTTGGTCTCTGGGCATTACTCTAGCTGTTTATCATAAGGAATCATAGAATGCTTTGGGTTGGAAGGGACCTTAAAGATCATCTAGTTCCAACTCCCCTGCCATGGGCAGGAGAATAACAGTATCCCTTTTGACCAAGTCCATACCATCCAAGATTTTATAGTCTAAGACCAACACCGCGGTTTCTAACTGGAAGGTAAATGGCAAGCAGTGAGGCCTGTGGATTTCTAATCTTACCGTGTTCCCAGTGAACCACTACATTTAATAATCAAGCTGCATTCTGCCTTCACTCCAGTGCCCGAGCAGTCCCAGAGCAGGGCCCCGTGTGGAGCGTATTTCAGCAACCTCACTAATTTAGTTAAACTGGTGGAGGAGCTGGTCAGTTAAAATAAAAAACCAACCCACAACACATATTGCTGTATATGATTTGGATGGTAAGGATGGGATTAGAATTTACAACAGCTAAGACTCTTCAATACATTTGCATAGATTATGCAAATGTCCTTGAAAATATATTGACATATATTAAACGTTTGAACTCTGTAATTTGTGGTACAATCTCTTACACTGGGGGAGTTTCTAGATGGATGCTAGTTAAGTTTAGTTTGAAAATGTGCATGGTAAATGCTTATATAATTAGCCAAACACACAAACTGTAAGGCTAATTATTTTAATTGATTAATTTCAGTTGCGTAGACCAATTCTTAGAGTAATTACTTGACAAATCTTAATTGATTAGTTTACTTTTTTTGAAGGCATTACTAAAGCTACTGTTCCCTGGGGGGGGGGGGTGTCTTCATTTCCAAGAGAAATATATATCATCTATACTAATGTCCCAGGCACTGTCGCAGTGCACGCTGTTCAGGGATAAAGCACTGCCAGCCCAGGGAGGCCTCCTCACCAGCCAGTGTTCAAGGTGTTCAGCCAAATGGTGTGGAAAACAGCTGCTCCTGCAGTGAGTAATTCTCAAACATCCAAGTGCCCGTCTGGGCCTGGAAATGGCTGAGCAAAGAGCAGGAGCTGCTGCCGCACGGGTATGTGTGCAGACGATGTGGTAGCAGGGAAGGCAAAAGCTGTATTTTCTGCGTAGGAGCAGCCTGAGCTGCATAACTTTACTTAAAATGTAAGGTTGCGAGGAGCTTCACCAAGGAAACAATACTTTTCCTAGCAAAGTCAACAGGAAAATATTCCAACTATTTCAGTGGTGGTAGCATTTTGCCTGAAATCTTTGGGTCATGGCTGCATATCTTTATGAAATAAGGCTGTATATCTGCTCCATGAGTATTTGTGTGTGTGTGTGTGCGTATATACTAGCCAAAACTTTCAGGGGCAGGATATTAAAGTTTCTGTTTTGTATTTTCTGTGGTCATATTAGTTCCAAGTTATTTTATGTCTTTAAATGAATTGTTCTAAAAACATAGAGCTCAAAAGCCAGTGCTACGCAGGAAGGTACATGCTTTGTTCACAGTGGCTTTATTGTTCGTGAGATTGGCTCATGGATTAAAAGTTGTGAACCTGTTAATTTAATTCACCCACCACAACCTTCCTACCAAAATGCAACACTCTTGTTCCAAATGCAAAGGCCTTACAAAAAAGAAATTAACATTAGGAAATATATTTATTTCTTTTTTGATTCTCAGAAGTAACAGAATAATTTTCACTGAAAACCAGGGAGAAAAAAGTCAGTCATCTGAGGCAAGAAGCAAGCATGAAATGCTTTAGCCCAAGTAGATAAAATGAGATATAAGCAACTGAAAACAGAGACTTATCATAGAAAACGTTAAGCAACTTTATCTCTCTGTGTTGCTAGCAGCTCCATCTGTTATACACAGTAAAAATACTGAAACCAGAAAAGCAAACACAGCAACAATGAACTTTATTTATTTAAATAAAGATGCATAAAACAACACTCCTATATCAAAATGTCCTAGAGAAAGAAAACCAATCTCACCAGGCAAGGTTTCCCAGTACTGAAAGAACTACGAAGGGAGTTGCTGGAGGCAAAGAGCTGCTGTTTTGTAGGAAGTGATACACCCTGAGATACAGAGGACAGAAGGATTTCTAACACAACAGAGGCTTTCTATAAAATATTCCAGTTTGCATTTTCTATGGCTGTATTGGAGACACCGGCGATTATATTCTCTTTTCTTGCAATGAGCTGTTCTGAAAGTATACTGGTCAAAGTGATTTGCCCTTTCCCTAGGAGATTATAAAGTGGGAATCTATTTTGATGGTTAATCATTAAATGGAGTCCTTTCCATTTTCAGGAACAGAACGTTTCCTAAAAGAAATAGTGACTGCAATGAAATGCTATGTATTCAAGCAACCTTGGCTCGCAAATAAGCTGACAGTTATGTAAGCAATGGCACATGTGAATCAGGAACTGTCTGAATAAGCAAATGGAACCATTTTGTTTGCAAAAGTGAAATGGCACCAATGGCACCTTAGGAAACAAATGACTGCTTCTGCGCAGGATGTTATCATCCGAGTTATCGAAAATATGTTTTCTGCTGCACGTGTTGCAGATGACAACATTTTTTTGTTCTATGCTCTCCTAGACAACTTACCTAAATTGGAAGTCCACTTCTGATGTCAATAATCATAGGGAAATAAAATTCTTTGTTTTCCTGGAAAGAAGGAATAGATGCTTTAGGTGAACAGACTGATTCATTCTCCAGGACTGTTGAAATGAGGCTGCAGAAACTGTAATAAGCATTGATACATCCATTTGCCGTATCTATTGTGGATTCCCTAAATCAAGGATTTAAATCAAATCAAAACTTTGCCCAAAGCAAAAATCAGTCCTACAGAGACAAATACATCACTGCATTTGATTCAGGCAACTGCCCATCTTCTGATCAAATACAAAAAACATCTTCTTCCTGCTAAGCAGTTCCTTTCACGCCCAGATATGATCAGTGTTTTTATAAAATACTGTACATAGTTATGCTAAAGTTTATAGCCATCTGCTTAGCTGAAGCAAATTTTGTATTTTTTGTGGAATTATACAGCTAAAGAAATGTATGTGACTTAAGTGTTTGCAGGACTAGCGCTCGCATGTCAATGTTTATATCCTTGTTCAGAAAGTTTTTAAAAAGAGCCCCTGAAATTATCTGAGTTCCAGTATAACACCCCAGAATACGCTGAATTACTTAGCTGCATCACCAGCTGTGGTGGTGTGTGTGGATATGTACATCTTTTTGTGTGAGGGAGCAATTTCTATTATATTAAAAACAGGAAATAACAAGGGTCGAGCTCTGCTCCACCATACAGCTGACTAACTCTGATAACCCTGCTGATGACTCTACTAAGTTTCGATGTAGAACCCAGATGCAATCTTGCAATCAAGTATCAGCTCCCCACACCTGTGGGAAGTGTCACTGAAGACACACCGTGCTTCCTCTAGTCTTCTGGCACCGGCCCATGGTCATCATGCAAAGGCCTCAAATACCATGTTGTGAATGAACTCCAGCCTGATTTCCCTGTAATGCGATCACAGCTTGAAGAGGCTCTAAAGCTACCTCGATGCTCGTAAACAAAACAGCTTCATGGCACAGGGCTGTGCTCTATCCTGCAGATAGCCATATTGTTAAATGATTAGCATGGTCCTTAGCATGGTTTTGGCCAACACCAATTAGTGGTCGCCCACAGATTGCTCTGGCATGGTTTGGGGCCAACATAGAGCAGCTGTTGTGGGCTTGAACATCTTGTGCTGGGGCTTGTGCTGGGGCCAGGGGCTTGGAGTCAGGGAATTAGCTGTATGGATATAAAATCCGTAATACAACTTACTCTACTTACTAGCCTCAGAGAATGGTCCCTAGCCTATTTTATTTACAGGCATGACATGAAAGATATGAGGCTAGCTTTTTTACACACAGCTTCTGCATCACTAAGCCTTGAAACTTTAAAGCCCGCTTTAAACAAGAAAGTTGGGGTTTTGCTCCCATAATACTACCTCTCCTCTCCAGCATGAATAAATCCAAATGAACTCTTCCCTTCTTTCACATCAACACTTGGGCTGCACTCACTCCTCTCATAACTCAAGGAACTCTTCTGTATTTTGGAATCAGCACAGCTAATGAACTACCTTTGTTGCCAGGGTTTCATTAATCATTTTCAGCTCTAGGAAGATACTGGGAAATGTGAATGTGCCATGTTGCTCAAAAAGTCTTTATGCTCATAGAATTGGGTGCCCTGTTCGTGTCAAGTACTGTGGTTGGTCTCTGGCAGCAAAGATCTGTCTGAGCTTGCACAGGTCGTGGAGGTTGTTGAAACCATCACCTCTTCTCCCCATTTCAAATGTGAAAGCACATTTTTCTCATGTCTGCCTGTTATGCCTGAGCTCTACAGATAACCCTGCTGCCCTGGCTTTAAGTTCCCCCCCCCCCCCGCCCCCGCAATCATTGATGTCTGGTCACCATAAAAGAGTGAACCAAAGTTTTCCTGTGAGATTGGTGCTCCATGTAAATCTTCCAGGATTTCATTTGATTGAATGATTTACATAATTTCCTGCACTCACCTATGTATAGCCCACTCCAGTTTTGTAGGGATTGGTTTAAACTTGCCTTGTGAATCCGTACCAGAGGGAAATGTTCCTTCAGGTGTTGATGAACTTGTGGTGATAATGTAATATAAGTAACTTTGCTGTGGTGGGAGTGAGGCAGGCAGAGAACTGATGCTTGTGACTTTTCCCCCTTGTTGAACCTGTAGTGAGGTGCCTGAGGGGAAACATCTTCAGTGCTGAGAAGTGCACAGGATCCTCTCTGTGATGAGGATAATCTCAGCCTAAGTAAAATTTCAATGAATCCTCTCTGTTTCACTGGAAAGTTTCAGGTTCTTACGATACCCCAGTGGTATGAAACCCTCTTAGCATTTGCATAGGCAGGCTCCCTCAGCCCAGTTATCACATCCACCACACTACATTTTCAGAATTTTTGACATTCACCTTCCATTTCCAGGAAACCTTCAATTTGGGGATTGCAGTGTTTATCAGATTTATGGACTTGTACCTTTGTAATTCTCACACAGGTGGATGGTCTTGAGTTGCTCTGCTCATGAACTCTCCAGGCTTGGTGCATGGAAAAAGTTTGTAAATTGGTTCCTTCCTTTTCCACCGGGTTTAACTTTCATTTCTTGAGGACACCATTCACAGATACAGGATGATTTTGGCTTTTCTGTTGTGATGGAATGAATACCAACACATTTGCATGGATAGCTTCTACGTGGGTAGGAACAAGCCTGTCTATAGGTGCCTGGTTCAGCCTGGTGCTGCTGATATGAATGTTTACTGGTGAGAGAAACTGCAGGTCCTTTAGAGTCTCCATTAGAACTAGTTAGCTCCACCACTGCTTTGTTGGTTGTGGTTGCTTTTATGTACAATATAGGGTACACTGTCCCCTCTGTCTTTCCTCCTCACAAAAAAAAATTGACTTTTTTGCTTTCCCTGTGGTCTCTGAGGGTGGAGACCACCCTCAAGGCAGATGCTAGTTAGCATCTACCAGCTATGGTCCTCCTCTTGACACTGATGTGATACTTGTAGATAATTCACATTTACAAGTTCATATAAAATGAACTCTTGCCCTAGAGACAGAAGAACCCGGGGCAGGACTCATGATCTTCAGAGCTGGTTTTATGTTTTGCTTTGTTTATTGAGTCAGTCTGTGTGTCCCTAAATTCTGACTGCTGCTTCTATCATTGCTAATCCAACATCTTTTGGTCAAATTCTGTTTCCGTCTGTCACAGAAAGCCTTTGAAGTCTTTCATCACTAATACTGTACAGCTGCACTGAAGCATGGTCTCCAAGACATTTCTAAATACATATCCATTTTGCTTTTTAGCTGTGGTATTAATCTCCTGTTTAACTTCCTTATTCTATTATGAAGTTTGAAGATGTCTGTAATGCTGCCTAGCTTTGGGTGTGCAGTACTCTGCTGAGTTCTTTTACAGGTCTTGTAGACATACGGTTCCAGGTTTCTGAGATTGCAACAAGGCACTTCTTTATAGGGTGTTAACTTTTAGTGCCACAGATAGCGAGGAAAATTGCTTTCTGTTTATCTTTATCTATAATCTTATTTGCGAGAAAATAGTGGCTCAACCTTTTTAACCTTCTGAACTTCTGTATGCTTTCAGACAGCTGCTATGTTTCATTGTCTTTTTTCTAATCAACCTATTCATGAAGTGTTATCTTCTGTTCCTAAACAGAATTTCATTCCTCAAATTACTGAGACTGAATGCAAAATAGATAATATTTAATCTCTGTCTGTATGAGGAACAAACAGAGTATTCATCTATCACTGGTCAAAGTGAGTGCTGGATATGCAACATGAGGGTTCCTTTTAAACAAGGGATCTAGTCTGGGGAATGTGAAATATCTGTTATTTTCTTTTCACTCTGAACTTCTGCTTGGGCTCAGGGTAAGTCAATCAACTTCACAGATTGAATGATGGAAATACAGTAAAAATGCAAAACGTAAGGCATTGCTGCTCATATACAGAATTTATAGTAGGCTATAGTTAGGCTAATCTTTTTTAGTGTCCAGCTTTTGTTAACCTGTTTTGCCACTCTGTCTCTTTATATAGTTAGACCTAAAAAGTTAACTAATGCTGCACCATGCTATTGTGGCTTGTGTACATCATAGTATATCACAGACCAGATGCTCTACAGATGTAAATCAAGAGAGATTCAGTGGCATCTACAGAGAAGTATTGGTTTATTAATCAATATATCAACTGGAGATCTGTCACTTTATATACAGAGGTACATTCATACATAAAAGAACTATAGATAACCCTACATAGCCTATATATCTATGGTCATTGAGTTGTCAATTTCCTTACACTTGAAAAGGAGAGTTGATAGATGAGGTATGATGAGTGTCCAGGTGATTATGTGGAACAGTGCTTTTATTTTACAATTGACAGCATAGATCAATGAATTCAACCAAGACTCTGCGCCACAAAAAGTTCAATCCTGACAAGGGTTGTGTGTATATATATTATATATACACACGTGTGTGTGTGCGTGTGCGCGCACACAAATGTGTCTTTAGAGTGATGGTGTGCATACATGTACATGTGTGCTATGCAATATATATACATAATATCAATTAGAGTATCAGCTTCCCATACAGCAGAACTGGGAACATGAACAGGAGCAGAAAAATGTGTGAAAACAGCTGTCTCCAAAGAATCCCTTGCCTCTCCTGACTGCAGGTTGCCAGTGTTTCCTAGAGACTGCACAAGCTACAAGGTTGTGCATTATTAAAGAGGAAGGCACATAAATCCCTCATGAGGATTCAACACGAACGTGCTCTTTAAAGAGAGAGGTTGATGATGCCTAAGCTTGACTGTGTTGTAAAACTGCGCATGTGTTGAAATCTGGCACTTTTCCGTGCCAGCACAGTACATGCACTGAGCAGTCGTTCGATGCCTCAAAAACATCTGTGGCAAGATACCTCATTCAGTTTAATCGTTCACCTTGCCGGGATTTTTGCAAGGCATTTCATGTTAAATACAATGTTCAACTTCCTTCCTGAAACCATCGGCCAGCTCTACCAAATACTCCACTGCCCATATTTACCAAAGGATATCAGCTATAATGTAGAATACGTGACAACAAATACTGTAAGAATCCTGGTCATCCACACAAAGCAAATAGGGACTTGGTCTGTTAGGAGTCTTTAGCATTTGCCATATGCAAGGATATTCATGGTAGTCCCCCAGGCTGTGTATGGAGGTGGAGGAAGTGAGATTGGGGCACCGAATTTAAAGGTGCCCGGCAAAGCACATTCACCACAGCCGGCTACAAACACAGCTATAGCTTAGCAGCCCTCTTTTATGGTGCTGTTTAACGTTCTGCTGAGAAAATTGTATAGCCATTTTGAGTCTGCCAGAACCCAAACTTTTCCTTCAGGGCTGAGAAGTTTCTTGACTTACAGGATCTGTTTGCGGCTGATGTAATTGTTCGTCATGTGCGGGTGCAAATAGAAAGGTGTTTTCTGCCTGGCAGTTACCAAGACAGTGGTTCCGCTGACTAATCGGTGAGTTTCTGAAATTGTTTTTTTTGTACATTTTGTGCTTGGAGATTAAGCCGAGCAGAATGACAGCCCTTGATCCGCTCTCTGTTCAACATGAGGGAGGAAAATTAACACAAACGTGGGTGGAAGAATCAAGAACTGAAGTCTAAATCAAGAGGAAAAGCAGGTTTTGAGATGGGCTGATAACAAGTGATACAGCAGGTTATGAGCAGTTAGGGAAGGAGGATGAAGTAGCACAAGAAAGGCCATCTCACATTGGTCAGTGAGCACCTACATTTTTTTTTATTTTGGCTTGTTATGACCACCCCTCGCTGCTGCCTTGCTAGGACATCTCCGAACAGACATCCCGTTCACTATCTACACTACTAGATTTGATGTCTGAAAGCCACTGAGCACCACTGCATGCCATACCATGTTTATGTGCTGGAATAAACATCTCCATGCCCCCTAGAAACTGATTTACTTGCAGAGGGAGAGGAAAAAAGTTCATCAGCATTGCAAAGGTACTAATCGGCTACAGGAATAAATAAATATCAATAAAGTGAAAGTAGATCAAGTCTGGACAAAATTAAATACTCCAGCAATGAGTTTGAAACATTAAGAAAGACAGAGGGAACACATGAAACCAGCTTTATAGAGTGAGGGAGTGAACAGAGAAGTAGCTCACTAGTGACACAGAGATAAGCCACTTAGGCTGTCAGCTCATGATGTATTCATCAAGCCATCTCAGCTTAGATATGCTCAGTAAACCTTTACTTCTTAGAGCTTTTACCATCTATGCAGTCTGTTTTGGCTGTTTTTTCAGCTCCTCCTAATTTCAGAGGAGTCAGAGAGAAGAATCTACTTCAGTCTGTGACCTGCCTGTTTATTTTGTAGCTAGAGGTCACCTTTATACCTGAACAGCATTCTTATCAAGCTAAATGCTCTTTTTTTCTCAGGCATCAAAGATTTGGCATGATAAGACAACCTGAGTTGAAAGTTCATATCGAGGAGAATGACATAATGGGCAGCATACAAACAGGGAAAATATGTAGTATCTATTTTTTTCCCATGACTAGAACCCCATTTTGTTTATGGTCACTGGAAGTAACCAGCACCACTCAGTGGTAATAGTAGTGATGGCTCTTCAAACGTCCAAGCACAGCTACTAGAGTGTAAATCTAAGTACACACACCAGGGTGAAAATTGTTGTGGTGTCTATAGGTTTCCATAGCAGATATAGGCCTACCCTGCAGTGAAACAAAGCAAATATATAGTTACTTAATAACCTAGAGCTGTCTCCTTCTGTTGGAGTGTATTAAAAGGATGAGGAGAACTGCAACTACGAGTAGTGGAAATAGTATCTACCCAGACTCCAATATTTACTCTTTGTTCTTCAGGTGACTCTCTGAGTGTAGGATTGGACATAATCTCTCCGGCCCAGCAGTCATGTTCGCATGAAAGGATGAGGGGGTTGATTTTGGCCAGTGCTGCTGTGGCTTTCTTGTATTCTGGCTCTCTGTTACAGTCACTCAGTGACAGCAAATGCAGTCGGAGCTGCTTAAAAATCACTGGCAGCCACATGAAAACTAGGGACTGTGCTCAGGATGTGGAGCTGGCACTTCAGGGATACGTGTGTCACCTAAAATTTGGTGCTCTCTTTTAGCCAGCCTGCTTTGGATTTTTAATTAGAACATGAGGGGAAGACAGCAATCACTCTAATGTAATATTAACTACTCTTATTGGGATAAAATGTTGTGCAGCTACAGAGCTTTTTATTCAAGAATCTCAGCCATCACCAGGAATTCCCTCAAAACCTGTGAGCTGCATTAGGTAACCACATAAGTATTTGCAGTAAGATAAGCCTAGCATTGTTGAAGTGCATGGTATTTCTTATGCAGGGAAGAACTGCAGATGCAGAGTTTGCCTGTTTATCTCTGGTTATATTTGGTAATCTTGAAAGATCATGGAACTCAATGATAACAGTCACACTATGATAATTGTAATGTTACTACAAGGTAAAATGTGTTGTGTTTATCTGATCGAGATGGAGTAGCTCCAGCCCAAGCTTGTCTGTAACCAGCATTCAGTAGGATATATATTTACTTTCTGGCATAACTCTTGCAGTGACCTCCAAACAAAAGTAAAAATATTGTTTTCCTGCATGTGGGAGGCCAAGTCTTCTTCCCTGAGCGCCGAGCAGGGTGCGCGTGCCTCAGTAACGTTCATGCATTTTACACTGGTAACAGCAGAGTTTTGTTTCTCCACCGTGCTCAGAACAGAGCTGAAATGCACCCACCTCTGGGTCGGAGAGGACCAACGTGCCAGGACACAGCTCAGCCTGGAGGAAGAGATCTGTCTGGTCTCAGGGCATTGCAGAGGAAAACCCCATGCAAAATGGTCCCACAGGGGCACGCAGGGAGATCCAAATGCTCATCAAGGGAGGCTCTGACTGCTCCCTCAACTGGTCTGTGGAGGGCCAAGGACTTGGGAGCTGGGCTAATTTACATGAGCTGAAGATGTGACTGCATATATCCCACGTATGATATTTAGTTTGCTGAACCATGTATTAACTCTTTAACTACCAGCTTCTATTTAAAGCCATAGAAATATTATTCTGATATGCTTTATTCTCAAAGCCTTACTCTGGTATGAAGTAAATCAGTGTAAGTCAGAAGAAACTCCTTTATGCAACATAGTTGTAAAAACAGTGGAAGAGCAGAACCATAATTTGCTCTGTCAAACTTCCACTCTTGGATTTATCCTGTGTAAGTGTGGGCGAGGGTCCTGGGTTCAGAGTGCAGCTTGCTGGGGACTCTTAGCACATGCACACACGCTTGCATACACCCATAAATGTGTGTGTAACATATACGCTCACAGAGACATATATGTGTATACACATCTTTCCTTGTGTGTGTGTTTCTGTGTGCCTGTGTATACATATATATTTATATAGAGAGAAAGAAAGAGATTGAGTACATATGAGAAAATAATTCAGTTCTCCTAAGATCTGAAATGCCCTCTGGATGTGCTTGCCTCTCTTTACTAAGTACAGAGGAAACCTAGGGAGACTGAAAAAATGCTATTTTTAGTAATAAATTTCCTAGCTTGTGCTACTAATAACGTTGTAACTTATTACCCTGAAAGGTATTTGGAATTTAATTAACTTGGCTTTTAATCCTGATTGTTTGCTTTGTTCTTTCTTCCACTGTGAGCAACGAAAATGAACTGTGTACTTTCACCTTTCTTACCAATCAGTGTCCAATCACTTTCACTTTTACATTCTCAGACACGTACACAGTGCTGCTGTCTGAGAATACAGACATTTCTCCTGAAGTCAACAACTCTTTGTTAGCAGAAAGAAATGAATAAATAAAAATTCAGGGAACATTTTTGCTGTGTAAAACAATAATTTTATACTATTTTTTGATCACAATTCAAACTATTCCAGTTCAATTCTGCCTATAAAACTTGTTTAAGATATCCTTGGGCTTAATCTGGGGGAGAAGCTAGTCTGAGGTCCACACAGAACACTTCATAACTTCTCCACTAAAATGGTTCTCATGACTGTGGCTCAGTGCTGCAAGTCTGAGTCAAACGAACGAATTCACACCACCCAAAGCTCCTTTCAACCAGTCCAGACTAGTTTTTACACTCTTTGGCAAACTTCAAATGCAGAAGAAGTTGGCTTGACTTTCCACAACAGGCACAGTGACCCTGGGTACACAATGGGGCGCCTTCTAAATGCTCTTTCTACTTCACCAATTGTTAACATTTTCTTCTCTTAATTTAAAGCCTGCATCTGAGATGACTGCTTCTTCAAGAAAGAGGAACATTTTCCCAGTTCTGCCAACAGGTGTTGTTATTTAATATAGGAAGACTGGATTGATAAAACATTGCCTAAACCAGTGGCAGTGTCTACCTGTTAAAAAAGCTATTGTGGTAGTACATCTCCTTCAAAGAACAGGAAAAGCATAATTGCATTTAGTGACTAATTGACACATGAAAATACGGGATTTTAGTTGCCCCCTTTACCTGGTTCCTGAAGCAGGGCAGAATCTCTCAGGGCTACCTACAGCCACAGGAGTTCAGTGCAAGAGACTGAAGAAAGCACTTACCTCTCTGCTCCTTATTCATAGCACTCAGCTTGTTATTCAGAACCTGGTACGTTTCTGAAAATACCTATTGATGAGCATTTCAGTTCTGTTGAGTTTTAGCCAGGTAAATTGTGCTGAATTTTATAAGTGTTAATGCTTAACTGAGATGGCCCAATTTCTCCCAAATCTCAGTGTTGGAATTGCTTCTTGATCTCACATCAACACATAAGTGATTTCTATGTATGAATGGCACAATGCTCCTCACATTACCCGTGGTGACACTTCCATGCAGCCGCTGCCCTGCTGTGGAGCACAGGCCTGACACTTCCTCAAACCAAAATTTTATTTCTGTGTATGGCCCTGCTTCTTATTTGCTCCGCATTCCACTTTCCAGTTTGCAGATGTTCCTTCTGCAAGGAACTGGAAAGAAGAAAATCTCAACTTCAAGACTGCACTGGATGTAGTTCACGTCACTGTAGAATCTTTGACACAAAGAGATTAAATAGTGAATGCTGCTATCAATAAATAATTGTATCTTCCAAGTGCCCTTTCCTTATAGCTGTAGCTTCCATTTGGCCTCTATTAGAACACACCACCTGTGTGTGGCTATGCTGTATTTTTGTTTCCCCATCAGAGGTACTGAAGTGTACTTTAATGCTTAAGCAGAAATCCCACTCAGCATTATTTGAAAAATGCTCTGTTTGTTAACTAAACAGTTTGTACTAGTTATCACAGAGTCTAAAAGGATATCAGGCCTTTGAAAATTTATCTACGGCAAAAACGGCTGCTTGAGATCAATGTCCAGATTGCAAATTTCATTCATTCTGCTTTTACGTACCAGGCATAATGATTCATGTTCTCTATCTCCGTTTCTTTGCATGCACCTCAGTAGGATGGCTCATTTGCAGCCAAAAGAGAATAAAGACCAATGAATGGCAAATTAAATTCTTGCAATTCAGTTTCATCATCCTTTCCTCAAATTTGCAAAACATTTTTGCTAACACAACACTTCAAAATCTATGATATATATTTCACTCCATTTGTAGGTGGGATCCTTTATTAAATCACAAAACCCTAACTGCAGTATCCTATAATAACGGTCCTAAGAGTGGCAGGGAAATTACTGTAATTTCCCTCCTTGAAAAAATGGGCAAAACCATCCACAAATTCAAAACATGTTTCTGTGAAAATACCAAAACTCTTTTTTCCATTCAAGAGCTCTATTTCCCATGCCAACATTACACACCACTTTTTGGCATCACAGTTCTTGTTTTTCAGGAGCTACATAATATTATAGTTTAAAAATATGAACCACAAGTTTTGTATAAATTAATGAAATTCTCTCTAGAATTACATTTCATACTACAATGTGATCAATCGCCCTATTTTCCTATTTCAAAATAACATTCCAGCCTGCCACAACATTAGCCTGTACGAAATATATAGGACATCAGCAGAGCTGCCAGGCTGCTGGGACCGTGCTTCCTCAGTCTGCTTCCTTACACTTTAAATGTTAACATTGCTTTAACCTTCATGCGTCTGCAAAAGCGCATGAGGGATTTGAAACCTCTCACACCCTCCACAACCACATCATGTCAGCACACTGAAGTCTTTGCTTTTCTGGTTACCAAGCTACTGGAAGAGAAAAGAGTGGGTGAATGAGCCCTCTGCTTGGATTTGGACACCAGGGAAGAAGAGGAAAATGCCTTGCCTCGGTAAGAGTTAAACCCTCCTAGCTGGGCTTTGCCAGCAGCATGGCTGGCTGCGTCACGGTGACTTCCCTTTTGGGCTGGAAAACTTTGACACCAGTGTTTGCTTAGGGTCGTGTCCAAAAGCACAGTCGCACCCTGTCAGGAGCTGCAAGAGTCGACAGCCTTCCCTCGGTGCCGGCTTTCTGTGCAGCCCCTAGAGACAGACCAACAGGGAGCACAATATCCTGGTGAGGCAGAGCTGGAGCAACAGCAAACACCGCGATGAGGCTTTATCACTTCATCGTTCGTTTACAGACTTTTGATTTAGGAAAGTTTTTTTAAGGTGTAGGCTTACAAAGGAGCAGTAACTTCCGCAGAGTATCAAAGGGTGTTCTTTCAAGCTCACTTCCCTCCCTAATAGGCTTACGAATTTCCCGTCAGGTTGGTGCTTACTTAGCTCTGAAATTTGTTTTGCTGTAACAAAGTGGAAAAATTAAATTTGCCTAAAATGAAGTGGTTCCAGGCCTACCCACATTTTTTAAGTAAGACCTTGATACTGCTAAACCATGGCTCTGTTATTGCTGTTGCACTTTATCTTCATGTGCACGTTTCAGTGTTTGCAGAGCCGGATTCTGTGTCTGCAAGCAGCCTGTTTTTCAAAGGTGTGTTGTGGAGACAAAGGTTGAAACCCAAACCAGTTCACAGCAGTCTGCAAGTCTGCCTCTCTCTTCAGAAGTTGTAAATGTGTCTAAGCAAAAAGCAACGGTTCTCCTATCTATAAATAATGGGCTTGGGTGAAATAGCTCAAAGACCTGAAAAAATCCTTGTTTAAAACAGAGAAGGAAATTCTGGTTCTGGGCACCAGCCTGGAATACTTTGGGGCTGGATTAGTATGCAGGAAGTAAAGAAATGAAAAGGCGAACCGTGGCTTAAAAATGTCATTGCACAAACATGCATGCATATTCTCTCAGGCCCTGCCTGGTGGTTCAGTGATGCAGCAGGCACTGATAATGATACAATTTCATAGCTCCACTAATCCCAGGGGATGCACAAAATGCTTGACAAACTGATGTTCTGTATAAGCAATAGGCTGGGCCTTTCCTTCTCATCTGTAGAGAAGCGGAAGAGATTACAGTACAAATATAGCAAAATCTGTCTGGTAAGCTCAGAAGCAAGTGGAGGCGTAATATATTCAATTCAATGAGCACATTAAAATTTGTATTAATAAAGAAATTCAGACAAGTTTACACTTAATTAGCAGACAAGCTAGAATTGTTCCATTTTGTTTTGAGGGAAGCAGAATGGTGTAATAGGAACCAGAAATCACCTAGAAGACACATAGGCCATTTGTGTGCATAAATCCCTGATTCAGAAAAGCATATGGAGGTCTCTGATCTCATTATATGGGAGAGAGAGAAAAATCCAGCCCTGGAAAACTTCATTTATGAACCTTGTTGTCGAGCTGTAATTTCCCCTACCGTTGTCTTTGCTTTTTGCAGTTTGCTTATGATTTTATGAGTAGATGTGATCCTAGTTTATTAAATGACACCATGTTAGAATCATGTAAAAATTTTCCAGAGTAAGGGGTCACCATGTCTGAGCGATGGGTTTTATCTGGGTAGGAAGTTGAGGTCTAGCAAACTAGGCGTTGTTTCTGGTTGAAGCCTCTAAAGACAGATTGGCTTGGAGGGACCCTCACTTGGGTGACTGGATTCATTCTGAGAGAAGTCTGTCCTTTTTCATAGATAGGGAATCCTGTCAGACCAGGTGTATCATTTGCCTGCCTAACATTAGGCTCACAATGTACTCTCCTGCAACAAAAATGACCAAATTCAGTTAGCTTCTTGATTTGTATTAGAAAAAGCTTAATTTTTAGTGCAATGTAAAGTTATATTACCAGGCCAAAAGTAGTGCTCACCAGCTTAATACATTGAGATGTGTCAGCTGCTTAAAGACGAGGACAAAAGATGATTTAATAGGCCATCAAAAGCTTGCAGAAAACTTCTTTCAATGCCTTACTGTCTCTGGAACAAAGCAGTCCAAAAGGCCGAGAAAGGACATCTTGTGCTTTGAAGATCTTGACACAGACGACACAGCTGCTTTGCAACACTATCATCTGTTGTTTCCCTGTCGCATACTTCTGCAAGTATCTTCATGAGGTGTTTATAATCTCAATGACTATTTCTTGTGAGAAAAAAAGAACTCTTAAAGTGTTCTTTGTGGTCACCTTAACTACAGTCTATTCCAGGAATATGAAGCAGCAGCTAACAAGCATCTCTATTTCACAAAGGAAGGGTGCAAGAGCGGGAGGCTGGCACAGATCCCCACGCCCAAGGAATGGTATCTGTACGGAGGAACCCACAAGACTGTGAGGCCGAGAGTGCCCAGTTTAGCAGTGAGTAATGTAAGTGCTTGTGCCGGGTGGTGATTCCTCATCTAGCCCTCTCCTAAAAGCAGAGCTGAAGTCTCAGGCACAGCACACATACAATGGCAGCTCCACTCGTCAGTGTGGCTTAGCCTCATACCTCCAAGAAATGAGGCTAAAAATATCATCATGGGAGCACCTGTGACAGTTGCAATGTCATGGATTATTCAAGGTCTTTCAGATGGCAAAGGGACAGATGCTGTGGGCATCTGCAGCATTCACAGACTGTTCATCAATGTTATGAATTTATATATCTCCTGCAGGTTCTGCTACCAATTGTATTCCTGGTTAAATGGGTCAGACAAGGAAGTACATTCACTAAAGGAATTGCAGTTTCCTAGACTTCAGAAACTTCAGCTCCAGAGGAAATATCCTATATTGATTTGATGTGGTTCAAGAAGGTGGCAGGGAGAGGACTAGAAGCTTTATAGCAAGACCAGCTTGACTCAGAAGCAGGGCTGTGTGCTGCGGATTCAAGACTCTTATGGGTGAAAGAGCCCTAGAGAACAGCAAAGAAATATTCTTGGTCTCCATGTAGCAGTTGTTAAAGGTGCATAGAGTGAGACATTCTGATAATCTCTTTATTATTTGAAGAACCATTTTTTTTTCATAATGCTTTTATTCCAGCAACAATGCTACTGTTCCAATAGCTCTGTCAGAGCTACTGAGCTGTGAGTTAACCCTGCTGTTGCCCCGAGAGAAGAAGGTGGAAGCTGCTGAGCTAAAGCAAAGCCTGTGGATAGACCTTTTCAAGCTGCAGAAACCATCAGCTCAGGGGAGACTAAGTGACTGAAAAAGGAGGTTAAGGGAGACCTAATAATGATTCTCTGAGGAAAACTGCTGGTCAGAGCAATTAGCTATGAATCTAGGAAAAGCGATAATTGAAAGGGGAACAGAAGGTTTATTTTAATTCCTCAGTGTCTGGGAGCACTTTGGATGGGAGCTAAAGGAATACTTCTCCTTTCTAAGCAGTTCCCTGGAAAGATCAAACCCATGATGTCCCTAGGACGTTGGGGCCACTTGGTGGCCAGGGCCGCCTACCAGCCCCAGCACTTCATTACTCATTATGGCACATTATGGGACAACTGGAACATTAAATATGTTACATTAATTATGGAGAGCTACGATCTATAAATGTGACTGCGTGGGATATCTGGTTTCTAATGCAGGCTGTGAAGGGATGTCCCTTTTATCATGGTCAGGGAGGAGCTGACAGGCTCATCAGAGACTTCAAAAAACCTCAGCCTTTCAGTTAGCAAGAAGCCCAGTGCTCTCATATACCCAATTTGTTATAAGGGGAATGCCATGCAGAATTGCTCAGAGTAGTTGTAAGGCATTAGCTGCCATCTGATTTCAAAAAAGTCACTCATTTCTCTGCCGCAGTCCGCCAATGATCAGCTACACACAATACATCCCTGATCAACTGTCAATGGAAAGTCTTCTTTTGATTTCACTGGGCTTTAGATTTAGCTTGTGAGAGGCTAGGCCAGTTAATAATGTGCTTTAAAACGAAACATGATTATTAGTGAATATTTTCCTCTGTTGAAATCAGCAGAGAAGTTTACTTAATTCTTTGTCCTTTAATCAAAGCAGTAAAGCATTTCAGCAATCTGTAAATCTGGCCGTATAAAGTTACAAAACAGGGAAAATTCACAATAGTGCCATTTTTCTTTGCAACTCCTTTATCTCAGTGAAAGATACTTAAGCAAACTTGTCACAAAACACACTGCTGTACAATGATGTATAAATTGACTGATGTTCCTGTTAGGAATTCTTGCCGTAAGTTTTGCAGCAGAGGGGAAGGGCAGAGCAGAATTGTGTTGAAAAGCATTGGCATTGGTGGTTAAAAAATTACTGCTCCTTTTTAAAACCCCATCTTGTGTCTTTACTAGGCTGTACCATGAGATGCTTACAAGCTGTGTTATATTAAAATGTTTAATTAGAAATATGAGTTATGCCTTGCATGGTAACAGGAAACCACCATAAAATATCAAATAATGTATACTCTGATAGTCTCAGACTATCAGAGCAGTCATGCATAAGTTCAAATCCCTTTTCAGTGGGACATTGATTAAATTCTTTGATGAATCTAGGCCCATGCATTCAGCAGCTTCTTCCCTTTCTCAGCATGGGTTTAGTTATGTGAAGCCAGAAATGGCCTTTGTATGTTTAGATTTTGGGAGCACATTCAGCTGGAATCTAGCCTTGTACCTAGGGTTAGACCTCTGCAGTAATTCAACTCTGCTTGTTCCGGCTCTGAACAAAGACAAGTAGGGCTATGGAGTTATGTTACTCACTACAAGTTGAGGAATCAGCTTTCCATGTGGCATTATCCTCCCACCCCCTTTCCCACAGGAATTGCGCAACGTAAGTTAAGTTTTTGACTTTGCCATTATCTTGCTCTAGTGGCTCGGTTCCAACATGTGGCTGTGTACCACCTCATTATTTATATCCTGCTAGCATCTTATTTAGTACTTCAGCTTCCATCACAAATGGATTGGGATAACTGCTTTTTCCTGGATAAGAGACTCATTATAATTGCAGCTTCTCTGCAGGGGGCAGCACCTCCTCCCCAGGAATATGATAAGGTGCTCCAAGTGCCACCTCACCTGCAAATGGTGTTTTTCCCTGCAGAGTCACTTCCCACGGGCTACAAGCTGCTATTGAATTTCTGCAGTAATATTTTAATTTAATAACTTAATTTAAGATTTAATGGCTTTCTTTCCTGTGCTTTGCAGTATAATTAATTCATGTGATGGGAACTCATTAGACTTGGGGATCTGACACGCATTTGGGCACACAAGGGCTGTAAACACGTAAACCTGCGTTAGAGCCTATTGAAAGTGGACAAATGCAGAGACGTACATGGAAAGAATAAACTATTTTATCCTTAGGGATAATCAGAAAATACTTTGTTAATAGTTGGGTATGTCTTTTAATCATAACTGTAGTTTGTAACAATAATGGTAAAACCAACAAAAGTTTGGTCCACTGACATTTAAGGTGGCTAAGTCCTAGGCTTCCTGGGCCTAGCAGATCTGGTCCAACACCTCCAAACATCATCTTGCATGCATGTGTGCATGCCCAGGAGCTGTGGGCACTTCTGCCTCTTGAAAACGTAGCTCAAGCAGATACTACAGAGACCCTTTGAGCCTGACATCGAACAGTCCACCGTGGGACTGGGTCTCCTTGGCTTACTTAGAGCTGTGGTGTGCATATCACATGGAAGAGATAAGTCCTGTCACTGTCACTGAAAATCCTGAATTGCTGGAAGAGCCTTGGTGTCCGACTCCTCCAGAGAACACTGTAACTGCAAGACTGCCAGCTAGCTGAAGGCAGAGGTTTCTTGTTCCCTGCTGTCAGTGCTCTTCTGTTTTGATATGATGGGTCAAATATTCACTCATCCAGAGAATACAAATGGCTCTGGCCCTAAGTGCTGGTTAGAGCGTTTGCTCAGGTTCTATGTTCAAGACCATGCTCTGGATTAGGCAGAGCAGACGTTTGAAACCACTTTCCAGGCAAACACTTGAGCTGCCCACTTATCTGCAAATCTGGGTGTGGCTATCTCATTTCTTGAGTTTGCAGTGAGGGCTGAAGAACCCAGCTCCAGGAGACAGGTTGTAGCGCAGAACACTATGGCTAGGTGTGCACACCAGTCTACCCCACAACTGTACACTTCCCTCTTCTGCACATCCCTTTCATAGGTGCATTGCTTTCTTGAGGAGCTGAGGAACAAGAGCACAGAAACACAAAGAGGAAAAAACCACAGAGTTTCCATAGAGTACCACCTTTGGGTCTCAAGGATATGCTCCTCACTGTGTATGCAGTGCTGAGGTTCCCAGCAGAGCACCTTTTCCCCACTGGACATGACCGGCAGCTCTAGTGAAAGCATTGTAAAGAAGATTGCTGCCAGCTGCCTTCTGTGGGAGCTGGACAAGTTGTGTATGGAGGCCTATTCTCCACAGACGATTTACATAAGAACTGCGCACATTTCTCTGTGTGCTGTCAGGGTGCCTTGGTCCTTCTCTCTGGAGGCTCATCTTCCTCTGTACAATTTTTGTGGTGAGCTAGGTACACTTGTGTACCTGTTTTGCTCAATTAAACCTTTTCCAGGGATGTGAGTCATCTATTTCATGGTCCAGAAGATCCTCATTTCATTTCCTCTGCCCTCTGGTGATTGACTTGATTAATACCATGTAAACACTTTGAGACCTCATTGCACTAACTACTGTACAGAAAGAGCAGAGCTTGTCCCAGAATGCTTGTTCTGAATAGGACAAGATGGAAGAAGCTGAGGAGCAGGGAAAAATTAGAGAGAGCCCAGACTTTTATATGATCCTCAGTTAACTGGGTTCTTAACAGTCCCAGTTAATTTCTGCTAATGAACTTGATACGAGCAACAAATTCTGGTTCCAACACAGGGACTGATCACAGTCCTTAGTGACCCAGAGTGAGACAAATGAGTCTCATTGACCATTTAACATGAGTTTCTAGCAAGCTCCAAACCCTTCTAACAAGCTCTGCCAGCTCTTCCTGATCAAAGGGTGCTTTGAGTCCTTCATTTCCATCTGACTCCTGATCAGGAGGGTCAAGCACCCTTTCAGCAGCTGTTAGGGAGAGGCTTACCTAACTGCTGGGCCCGGCATACAGCTAGCAGCGTGTGGCCAACAGATGCAGCAGTTTACACAAAAGGGGCCAGAAACTCTGCTGAGAACAACATAAAGAGATGCTCGGCAATGGTGGTGATGTGCCACAGGGCATGGTCCCTCACGCCCACTGGATCAACTGTCCCTGCAACATCAGGGCATCTCACAGCCCGAGCTCCTGACGGACTGTACAGGGTGTCCATGGCCAGGTGTTGGCAGTGGGGCTGCAGGGTGGCCTCTGTGAGGAGAGGCCGGGGCTGCCCCGTGCCAGACACAGCTGGTTCCAGCCGGTCCCAGCCGGCTCCAAGGGCCCCACCGCAGGACACAGCTGAGCCCCTCAGCCAAGCCGGGGGTGCCTGGGGGAAAAGAGGTTTCCGAAAGGGCACAAGGCGGCAGAGGCAGAGGAGGAGGAAGCCAAGGAGGGAGCAGCGGCAGAGGGACCCCGAGGCCGGAGGAGGAGGAGGGCAGGAGGTGCTGCAGGCCCGCAGCAGGGATCCCCTGCAGCCCTGGAGAGACCCCGCTGGAGCAGAGACCCACCCTGCAGCCCGGGGAGGGCCCCAGGCCGCAGCAGGGGGATATTTCCTGCAGGAGCTGCGGCCGTGGAGAGCCCGGGCGGGAGCAGGTTGTCCCTGAAGGACTGCAGCCCGGGGCAGGGCCCGCGCTGGAGCAGGAGACGGGTGAGGAGGGAGGAGCGGCCGAGAGGGGCTGTGATGGACCGACTGAACCCCCATCCCCACACCCTGCACCCCTTGTGGGGAGAGGATTCGGGAATGAAGGCGTGAAGCTGGGCATGGGAAAAGTTGGGGTGGGGGGAAGGTGTTTTAGTTTTTGTCTTTGTTTCCTACTACCCAAATCTATTTTGATTGGCAATTAAAATAAATTAATTTTACCCAAGTCGAGTCTGTTTTGCCTGTGACAGTAGTTGGTAATTATCTTCCTGTCTGTATCTTGACCCATGAACTTTTCTGTCTTATTTTTTCCCTCAGTAGGAGTGAGAGAATGACTTGGGGGTTTGGGCCCTTAGCCAGTGTTCACCCACCACAGGGAGGATGCAGCTCTGCAGGTATCAGGCTGCAGGGAGTTCCTGGGGCTTCTTGCTGGGGCTGGGGAATATGGGTTCCTTGTCTGCAGGTGTGTGCTGGCGAAGGATCCATGTCACCAAATAAAGGAGCTGGAGCAGGAGGTCAGCAGACTGTGCAGCATCAGGGATGATGAAAAGGAGGTTGACTGGATTCTCTCTGAGACCCGGATACAAGAGGAGCCTGAATCCCCGGCTGTACTTAAGGAGGGACAGGCAGAGTCTGTTCTCATTGGATTGGAAAATATAGACTCCAATGGTGGTGAAGGCTGGAAACTTGTCACTTTTGGAAGTGGGAGGAAGGTTCCTGCTTTTCCTGAAGACTTGCAATTACGGAATAGGTCTAGTGCCCTGGTAGCAGATAAGTGGCTGGGAGCTCTGTGCGATGAAGCACCTGAGCCAGGTAAGCCTGAGCCATGCGGCAGCACCAGGAGGGAGCAGTGAGTGACAGCAGGGGGTGACTCCCTGCTATTGGGGACACAGGATCCCATCTGCCAACCTGACCTGCTGTCTGGGGAGGTTTGCTGCTTGCTAGGGGCTCAGATCTGGGATGTAGAGAGGCTACAGAGGCTTCTCCATCTCAGACTATTACCCCTGGCTGCTTTTCAACATGGGCACCAACGACACGGCTAGGGAGATCTGGAGCATATCACAAAATGACTACGTGACTCTCGTGGCCAAGAGCATGGGGGCCCAAGGTGGTTTTCTCTTTGATCTTGCTAGTGAGAGGAAAGGGCTTGAGATGGACTGAACGGATCCTGCTGGTCAATGACAGGTTGTGCAGCTGGTGTTGGCAAAAGGAATATTTGGCTTCTATGACTGTGGGACCCTCTTTGAGGTTCAAGGACTGCTGAGAGAGATGGGATCCACCTGACCAAGTGGGGAGAAACATCTTTGCCAACAGGTGGTGAACCTGGTGAGGAGAGCTTTAATCCAGGAGTGATGAGGGAGGGAGATCCAGACCCACAAAGAAGTGAGAAGTGGCAAACTGCATGGTTAAGCAAAGGATGTAGACTGATAGGGATGAGAGAGGCCTTAAAAACAGCAGAGTGGCTGAAGGGGGCTCACCCAAAGTGTATGTACAGGAATAAGGAAGTGCCGATAGGACGGCTCTGTCGGGCAAGCTCTCTGGAAAATCAGTGCGCTGGGGGCCTCTCTGCAGTGCCTCTACATTAATGCATGCAGCATGGAGGTTATGGGAATTGGATGTTTGCATGCAGTTGCAGGGCTATGATCTCTCCGGGATCACAGAGGTGTAGAGGGATAACTCACACAACTGGAAGGCTGCAATGGATGGATACAGGTTCTGTAGGAAGGACAGAGGTGGCAAGGAGGTGAACATGTCATTTACATGAAAGCAGTGGGAATACATGGAGTCCTGCCTGGGATGGGTAATAAGAGCTTATGGGTCAGGGTTAGCAGGCAGACCAATGTGGGCAACGTTGTGGTGGGTGGCTGCTACATACTGTCTGACTGAAAAGAAGTAGATGAGACCTTGTTCAGTGGACAAGTAGAAGAAGCCTCATGATTGGAGGCCCTGCTCCTCATGGGGGACCTGAACCACCCCAGTATTTGCTGGAGGGGCAACACAGCAGGGCATAAGCAATCCAGGAGGTTTATGGAGTATACTGATGACAACTTCCTGACACAGGGTCAAGAAGCCAATGAGGGGAGATGCTCTCTGGAGCACACTGACAAGGAAGAACTGTTTGGGGATGGGAAGGACCAGGGCAGCCTTGGCTGCAGTTACCACAAGATAGCGTGTTTCACAAATTTCAGAGGTGGGAACAAGGCAAATAGCAGGATCACAACCTGGACTTCAGGAGAGCAGACTTTGGCCTGCTCAGGGGCCTGCTTTGAAGAATCCCATGGACACAGTCCTGGAGAGGAGGTCCATAACACCTGATATATGTTCATCAGTCACCTCCTCCAACCTCCAGAAAGGTCCATCTCTATTTGCAAGAAGTCAAGCAAAGGTGCCATGGATGATCAAGGAGTTCTTAACAAAACGCAAACATAAAAAAAAAAAAGCATATAAGAGGTGGAAGGTTGCTTGGAGAGGTCATCGGTCTCCATCATTGGAGTTATTAAAAATCTGACTGGATGCAGCCCTGAGCAATCTGCTCTAGTTGCCTGTGCTTTGAGCAAGGGGGTGGATTAGATTATCTCCGGAGGTTCCTCCCACCCTTAAGGATTTTCTGTGATTCTGCGAGTCTGCTGTTCCCCCCCCTCCCCAGCGCTTGTGCTTGGGCATCTTACTCTTGGCTAACAGGAACTGCCTCCTGCCGCAGCGCAGAGCTTTTAGGAAGAAAGTACAAGGCAACTACTCTTGCAAATTAAAACTTAGGCCACTGTCCTTTATAAAGACAAAGGAGGTATTAGTGGTGGGCAGCCTTCCTTTATACAGTATCCTAGAGATCTGAGCATTTCAGGATAATTTCAGGATGGAGGAAGACTAAAAATTGATTTTCTCTTCTGCCTGGGGATGACAGGGATTCAACCTTCCTATCACTTCCAGATTTTTGTGGGGTGAGGACTTTCAAGAGTGCTCTGCTGGAACTGCAGAAAAGAGGGAACTGAAGAGAAAATCTCTGTGCAGAAGTCGAGTGGCTCAGAGCAGGCAGCCAGGAAAGCAGAGACCTCATCACAGTCCATGTCCCTGCAAATGCATTTTACATTAACCTATTTCTAGCTCGGGTGTGTTCTGAAATAAAAGGGCAGTGCAAATGTCCTTTTTAAGAAGCTCCTCTCTGGTATCTCAGGTCACATAACATTCTGGGAACAGCCACTGGGATGTGAGGCAGGATCCTGCTTGCTGGATATTCCTCCCTATGGGCACAGGCTGTGAGAGAAATCACAAGCTGCTTTACTTCATGTACTTGGAGAAACTTCTGGGTGAGAAAAAGGTCCAGAACCTCAAGATTCTGGAAACACTATGGTAAATAAAGAAGAAAAAAAAAAATAATCAAGCTTCAGAGTTTAGTGGCCTCCAGTGCAAGGTGGCAGCTGAGCAGGGATTTTCAGGTATTCATTCAGTCACCCAACTCACATTTTTGTTTCTTCATGTTCTTTTCCAAATCTAATATCAGACACCTGAAAATTCAGGCACTCTTGCAGTCACATAGAGCACAGCTGGGTGCCTCATACATTTTGTTCAAAGTCACCTAAGTCCATGCCAGAGCTAGAAATTAAATGTTATGGTGGAACCCCACCTGCGGCCCTGAGCCTTAAAAGCTGCTGTCTCTGTTATAAGAATTTGTCTCACTGTCACACCTGTGAGAAAGCTGTGAAGGACAGCTGCAACCCACAGAAGAGCCAAGATCTCCACCGCTACTTTCAGCAAAAGTCTTACCTTGTTACAGCTACATTTCCTCAGGATGGTTTAACTCAAAGTATTCTTGCTTGAGCTGACTCAGTGCTTTTGTGTGAGATTCAAATACCTCTTTCTGGTCAGCATCTCAGGGAGAAGTATGGTTTGTTTGTTGTATCGTTGTTTTTATCATCGTGGATGTGCACACTGTGGAAGGCTTCGACGAATTAAGAACCATTACCCTACGGATATAACGTCGTACTACAATGGACGACCGTCATCACCGTAAGAACAGTCCCTGTGCCTGGTGTGGGTAGAACATAGATCCCACTCCATCCCTGGAGCTTCCACGAGACAAAACATCACACAAACTGAACAGTTGTACAGATTTTCCAAAAACTCCCCGTGAGTTCTGATGTTCTCTCATTTCTCCCTCTCACAGACACTACATCTGTTCCTTTAGCAATTGCTGGCAGACAAGACAAGCCCGGGTGCCAACTAATACTATATGATCTTCTGCTGAATTCATTATCCACTTTTAAAATTAAATTATGGGTGAGATCCTCATCGGATTTAATACAGCTATTGCCTATTAAGCAGCTGATGGTCTGGCCTTGTACAGAGATTATTCTTCCTCTCTCTTTGGAGCAGGAACACAACTGAAGAGTTAGATTTTGATCTGACACATGAAATCAGTGAAAACATTGATTGTTTTGTGTCTGATGCATCCATCATGAGAAATCATTAGTTTCCCAAAAAGCTGGGGAAAAAACACGCCATTCAAAAAAAAAAGAAGAAAAGAAAGAAAGGTTGTAAAAGATACTATAAATCTTTTATTTCTTTTTAGTTACTATGCAGTGCCCTTCATTTTGAAGGAAATGGTACAATCAATGATCTGTACTTCTTTCTCAGGAAAAGAAGATATTTGCAATAACAATTCAACATTTACTGACAAAAGACAGCTTACAGAAAACACTCATGGTGGAAAAAAAAATCATATTTTGTGATTACACTTGTTATTGTGGATGATTCCATGAAGTGTTACAATGTCAGGAACTTCAGGTGTGCATTTAAAGAAAGCTTCTAATTCAATATTAATGCAAAAGAAGCATCTAAACCACTGGTGTTTGAAGTCACCCTGATTTTTTCCTATCCACAGGTAAAAAAAAAAATCTAATCTGAAAGTCTAAGCCCATTATACAATACACCTGGCCTTATCACTGCACATTGATTTATAAGAGTAGTCAACACATACTCAATTAACAGTAGATTTCTTACAAATAGAAACTGCTGTTGGAAACAATGTATTTCCTACCTCTACTTAGTTACTGGTCTCTGATCTGTTATATAAAATTAAAATTTTGCTGTCAAAAAAAATTTGTTCCTACATGGCTGTTAGAATTATGGTTGGTGCTGTTAATTGTCAGAAGAGCACAGGTGGGAAACCACTCAACAACACACGTCACACACCCAAGGACAGACCTTTGGTAAAACTTAACCAAAGGAGAAGAGGAAAAGAAAACCACCATTACATTCAAAATCTGAAATATATTCATCACATAATATTACCTATTTTAGTACTGAGAGTGGAATATTGAATTTAAATGAACAAAACTTAAGAAGTTTGCCTAGGGTTTCATTTATACAAAACAATTGAAAGTTTACTTCCATAGTCTAGGGTCCTTCAGTCTGAAGAATGTATTTTTCCAAGTAAGAAAATATAGTTTCTGAATTAGCTTTTGGGTGTTTTCCCTGCCTACCCTGCAACTGCCTACTATGTTGGCCAGGTGAGCTCTAGAGAGTTGCTGTAATCAATACTTGGCATTCACACAGAATCAGGGATAACTTGAAATAGTCTTCAGTTTATGTCCTTGTTCACTGCCATGGAAGGTGAATGTCTAAAATGTGTTTTCAAAATTACTCAATCAAGGGATAATTGTAGGTTTTACTATAAAGCCTTTTCCAAGACATTATTTGCATCAAACACACCAATACTCTGGGGAAATAAGACTGCTCATCTACATTTCCTAGCCAGAGCTACATTTACACATCTGGGGCTTAGTCTTGCCAGCCTTAACATGTGCATAATGATATTCACAGCAGTCATCCTATCAGTAGTGGTAGGTATGCCCAAAGGAGTAAATTCATATAGATGATTAAGTGTTTGCACAATCAAAGGGCTTTTAAAACAAATGATATTAACTTCAAATGTTAAAAACACAAGGGAAAGTTCAAGCATGACAAGACAGACAAAGATACCAGAGAACAGTCTGCAAGCATGATCATCAGCTTAGTTTACAACCACTGTGTAACACACCTCTCACCGAATCAGTGCAGCTCCTGGATTTCCAGGGGGAAACTGAGGCCAAAGTTTGGGCTGGATTCCACAAGCCCTGTTTGGACAAGAGGCCCTTTGAGAAACAGCTTTCACAGCACTACTTGTTCTCCCCCAGTGATTATGCAACCTCAGGTCCTCCACGCTTCCACCAGAGACCTCAGATTGAAATTCCAGGCCCTTATTCACAAAGAAATGTAAGTATACACTTAAACTTCAAGCACATGAATAGTCTTACTGATTTTTTTAAGTGGCTCAAGGTAGGGTCTACTCACAACTGCAAACTTCAGTACAGGCTTAGGACCTTTGCTGAACCAGAAGTTCTGCAGAAGGATCACACCTGAATTTCTATAAGTTAAAGCAGAAGCTGCAGAGAAGAGCACTTTTATCTACTCTTTCCCCCTCTCTTTTGTGATCTACACAAAGTCTTGAAATAGATGCATACAAAAAAAAAAAGTCTGTTCTCCTGGGAGATCTTTTTCTTTAAAAATCAAGCTCTAGAAATCCCAGCCTAGTCTGCAGACAGTAACTAAGTACAGCAAAGACAAGAACCTAAAGCAGTTGTGATGTGCTTCTACAGCAATCCCTGTTCTCACATCCAGCTCATTGCAGCTCCATGGCTTTAAAACTGAACTGCTTAGAAATGTTTGCAGTGGTGTTTAGTAGCACCTATTAAATAACACTGCCCAATCAACAGGTAGGGAAAAAGGACCCCCCTGTTAAAGATTCAACAGTTGCATCTTTATCTGCTGGAATAAGAAATCCCTGTATGGAGGTAGCCCTTTTCCAGACTAAATAGAAAAATTCCAGGCTTCCCCCCTTCTTCTATTTTTACACATAATGGAATGCCAGGAGACAGAATAAATCCCCAAACATAGCTTGCAGAGAAATTTAAAAGTTCCAAATGTCTATGCTTTAAATACTGAACACCTGTATCCCAGGTGTCAGAGGAGCATACAGGTTTTTAACACAGCAGAATGCATGCCAGACTCTGCTCTGCTGCAAGGCAAGCCCCCCCTTTCGCTCTCTGTCCTAGCAAGGCAGTGCAAGCTCTGGGATTCTTTGCTAAGGCCCTATGCCTGTGTGGGAATTTATCCCAAAAGGCATGACCCGTACAGAGAAGCACCAAGATCAGCACAAGACACGATTTCAGTTGGTCAAAGAAGCTTTGCTCTCCATTCCCAAGCAGATTTGGTCCTTTTTTTATTAAAAAAAAAGTGGAAAAAAAAAGAACAGAAAACAAAGCCAGACTATGCAGGGTATCTCGGAAGGAGAGAAATGGCTAAGTGTCATAGTTCTGATGTTTCAGACACAAGGGAAAAATATTTTCACAACTCGTTTACTGTTTAGTACCCTGTAGATACATAATATTTGACATTTATAGCAGTTCCTATACTTTATGACCTAGAATATACTTTAGATCACTAATGAAAAATAAACCCATTCAGAGGACTGGAAAATAATGTGCATAACAACTTACTTTCAAATGCAAGGTTATGAAGGGATTCTTTTTTATTTTAACTTTCAAAAATATCTGTAAGAAAATATTATTTTACATACCTATATTACACAGTGAAATAAACTTTGTTATGTACAAGGTTTCAGTACAAAAGAAACCATACCCAGACGTTTACTCATGGTCTAGATAATCTCAGTTGTCTCATATCAGTCAGTACAACAGAGAGATTCTCCTTCACTCTTTTTCAGACTATTTCAGTGATCATTTCAGCTTTTAGTGGTTACTACTACTTGTATAAAACCTGTGTGGAGACATCCACATATTAACCCTATTACAGTTAGATATGGGTAGTTACTATGCTCTCAAAGCAAGGTTGCACATCTGCTTGGCAACCACAGTAACTTGAGAATAACTCAATTGCATATTGGAGAAAAAAAAACCCACTTAGTGCAGACACCTGAGCCATAGCATTCTAAGGGAGCTTGGTGTTAAACTCTCCTTGGGCATCATTAAGGAAACAGTATATGGTGTATTTGCATAACCCTAAAAGTTATTTTTCCTCCTGAAGTGAGGATGAAGTAGTCTTTCACAGGTTTTTCCTAGCTTGTGTATTTTAGGCAGAAAGCACAACACCACAATCTATTTGGATCATACTGGCAAAGTTGCTTCATATAGTCTTAACTAATCAAAAGCTGGTATCTACTTATTCTTAAATGACAAACTTTGCTCCCATCACAGGGGCAGAAAGGACGCAGAGTACTTTGCTATTTGTGGTGTAACTGTAAACAACTGTGGGGAAGACGGTATTAACTATGCTTCAAGTTTACACCACACTCTTAGTTTCCATTATTTAAATGAACTCAAGCTTATCTTCAAGTTCACCTCATCGCTATTGTGCTTTAAGGGGAAGGAATTTTGCATTAGAAACTGCCTCCAAATCAGCGTTTGCTCACACACTTCAGATCCCAGGACAAAGATCTGACAGTGCTGCCTGTGTGGGAGACCAGTTCAAGAGCTGAAAACAAGTTCGGGGAATATTCAAGGCAGGCAGCACCACACTCCCCCTCCCCTCCTGTTTAATGACGGACTTGCGCAACAGCTTTGGAGGCATGTCCTCTCCCTTTCTCTAATGCTATCGCTCAGCTGCATACCATAAAAACTAGCAAAAAAGGAAACATTAAATCCCTAATGAAGAGGAAATTGCTTTGTGGTAAGGAAGGGAAAAAGGAACACCCAAAACCCCCTGCCTGCGATGCCATCCAGCCCGTGCTCCCTCCCATCACTTCCCATCGCAGCTGTGTTTACTGTGGTGCAGAACCTGTGACATGCTCAAAGCCAGGAGCACCCGACGAAGAGGCCACCCTCTCAAGGTACAGCTTACTCAAAACATACTCTTGCACATAAGCAACCTGCTTCTACTACCTTGATGTGTACCACAGATGTAATCGGGAGCTCTGCCATTTGTTTTAGGGGAAGCCAGGCAGCCTGTAACGAGCACTGCCATAGCTCGGTATCTGCCTGTAAGAGTCCCAGCACACGCCAGTGCGCAGACTCCTTAATCAGGGTTGCAAACTTTCTCCTTCCCTGGGACCAGTCAGCAATAAATACATCTTCTGTGCTCAAAGCCAGACACTGACAACAAAGGAGGAGCTCCCCCAGCCCATCTGCAAGTTCCTATCAATTAAGAAGGCACCAGGCACATCAAACCCATTTCATTGAAATTAGTGGTGATTTCTCCTTTACACCTTCCAGGGGGCTGGCTACCAATCCATGAAGCCTTGCACCAGGCAAGCAAGCAGCTTGTTGCAATACCAACAGGAGCCACAACTGAAGAGAAACACGGACAGAGAAGGGAAAACAGTATCTTCGTGCTTCTCAGCTACCAAGTAATCGCACACTCAGAGCTACCTGGTCACGTCCTGAAAGTTGTTGGCTCCTTCTTAATAGTATTAAATACTCTTAACTTCTGCTGATAAGTAGATGTCAAAGGCATTTAGCATCTTGTACGGTCAGGCCTACTGGCAGATGGTTAAGGGAAAGGCTATGCACACAAAGAGGGCAGAGAGGAAGGGAAAGAAGTGGAGAGGGGTAGAATTGCCCTGAGTTTTATCCTCTACAAGTAAGTCAGTAGTTTTATCATCAAGCACAGAAGGAGTTAAGCACTAAAGCACAGACACTTAATCAGCTTTCCCCCTTTCTTTCGCATGTGATTGGAATGAAGCTGCACCGAAGCGGCCCAAAGGGTTTATAACAGCTCAATTTCGCAGCCTTCAGTTTTAATCCCCATCACCCAGGCTAATCAGCCTAGTGGTGCTGAGGCTGCTACTCCACAGCAGTCTGAGCACCTGGATGATGATGATGGTCTTCCTCCTCCTCCTCTTCTTCCTCCTCTGCAGCCTGCAGGTGGCTGGAGAGCTCCTGGATCACAGCAGCCCTACCAATCTGGTCATTTCTCCTCTTCTCCATAATCAGATCCTCCAGGCTCTGAAACTCCAGCGTGTGGCTGCGCTTGTCACCCAGCCGGATCTGCAATCGGTAGGGCTGCTTGCCTATGCGCAGCTCCCCGCCGATTTTAAACTCCCGCTTGCCGTACCGGCACCAGGCAGCGAAACACTCAGAGTTTCTCCAGCTCAAGTCCCGGTCCTTGCAACCCACCTGCTCCAGGGCGTTGCGCACCACCACGGCCGGGCTGAGGGGTTTGTAGCGATACAGCTGGTTGGCAATGCGGCCCCGTCTGCCCTGGCTGGCGTCGGTGAGGAAGCTGTTCACCACCTCCAGCCTGTGCAGGTGCACAACTTGAAAATCCCCGACATAGACCACCCAGTGCGGATACTGGGCCTGGCACACGAACTCCACCAGGTCACCTGGTTTGCACCTATTCAGCAGGTTCTCTGGGGTGTAGGTGCTCAGGTGCCCCCCACCTCCTTCATCACCCTCCTCCGGCAGCATGTCCTCCTCAGAAAAGCTCTTCTGGTAAATACACTCATCCCGGTAATAGACAGAGCACTCCACCTCATGCAGCTGGGGATCGTAGGGCTGCAGAGCAGGGTGCTCACCTCCCAGGTCATGCGCTGAATCCTGCTGCTGCTCCAGCTCATCATCGTCATTCGAAAAGATGTAGGAGACCCCGATCCTGGGCCCTTCATCTCTGTCCATACCTGTCGGGTCGGCCGTGGGAACTTCCTTGTAGTTCAGATGGGTCAGCTTCTCCACCTGGTTCCCCATGCCCGCTGCAACGACAGACACACGGCGGGGCCATGAAGGCAGGCAGGGGGTGAGCGGCTTCCAGAGAAACAGCGGGGTGGCAGAGCACGGCTTCCCCCCCACACGCACCCCATCTCTCCCCGCTGCTACACAGCCCCTGCGAGAGCCCCCGGGGGCTGCCAGAGCCCCTCGGGAAGGGGCAGCGGTGGCCGCAGGGGCGTGCGGACCCCCCTACCTGCACGGAGGAAGGCGAGGCGGCACCGCCACCTGTTAGGCGGCAGCGAGGAGGAGGAGGAGGAAGGCGCAGGAGCCGCCAGGGGAGCGGGCAGGCACCCAGTCACCTATTAGAGGAGGGCTGCAAACGCCGGGGGAGGTCTGGAGCTCCGAGTTGCGGACAGCCGAGTTGCGCCCCCCGAGAGCCGCACGGGCGCGCACCTGCCCGCCGTGCCGAGCCGAGCCGAGCCGAGCCGGGCTGAGCCGGGCCGCCGGCCAGGTGCGCCTCCCCCCCGCGCCCGCCCGCGGCACCGGGCGGCTGCAAACTTACCCGGCGGGGAGGGAAGGCTGCGCGGCGCCGGGAGCGGCTCTAGGGCGAGCGGGCGGCGGCGCGGCGGCGGGGGGGGGCGGGCGCGCAGCGCGGCTGGATCATGGCCCCGGCCCCGCTCCGCGCTCCCCGCGCAGCAGCAGCGCCCGAGCGCCGCACTGCCGGCACCGGGGCTGTGCAACAAGCGCCGGAGAGGCACGGCCGAGGGGAGGGAGGTTGGATCCGGCTGCAGACGCCCCGGCGAGGGCTCAGCCTCCAGCATTTAAAGAGGCAGCTCTTTTTTCCCCCCCCCCTTTTTTTTTTTCCTTTTCCCTCTCCTTCTTCCTCCCCCTCCCCTTCCTCCTCCCCGCACCTTTTTCCCTCTCCTCTCTCCTACATGCCAAGCGCTTTGCTCCCCGCCGAGGCTGATTTGCAGGCGGAGGTCGGGCGGCAGGGCTCCCGGCGCCGCGGCTGCAAAGCTCTTCGCGGCGCTTGGCAGCGGGAGCGGGCGTACAACACACTCACGCACAAACTCGCTCACACGCGGCCCCTTTAAGAGAACGGTGCCGTAAGGCAGCCCAACCCGCCGGTTTGGTCAGGGGGGAGTAACTGGGAGCCGGAGTTTGCCCGGGACGGCACCGAGAGGCGATGCAAAGCCTCGGAGCGGGGCCGTGGGAATCGCCCCGCTCCCCCCCGGGGCGGTGAGGCGCCGGGAGGTGCCTCCTTGGGGCCGCAAACAATAACAGGGAAGTTGTAAAGCGAACAAAATCTAAGTCAGCCTCTCTTGGGCTGACTTAGTGCCTTCGATTCCTCCATGAGCGGAGAGTGTAATTAGTTTTATTAATGTCTTTCCTTTCCGACTCCAAGAGATCACTTTCTTTTTCAATATAGAAGATTATGATTCTTCCCCCCTGGAAAGGCATTATCAGAACTGGTGGGAATATTTTTCTTTCTGTGTTTTGGAGAGCGCAAGACAATATTCTGCTTTTTCATTAATGCCTAGTTAGTCTACTAGGTGGGTTTATTATTCGTACTATTTTAACACGCACTGGTAAATTCATGCTGTTAAAATAGACTACAGAGATAATTTATGGGAGCTACGAGTAATGTCTTTAATTTTGTCTCATGTATTCCCTTTGTCTGTTGTCTTGTAATTTATAAACCCAACTGCACACCGCTGCTCTGAGGATTCACTAAACGGCGGCGAATGAAGGAACACATGTAGTGTTACCGGGGTGCGGGGCACTGCCCACGGACTCAAAGAATACCATTTCCATCAGATTATACGCCTCTGTAGCTTCAAATATAGACCTGCCCTTTGGGGTGGGGAGAGGAGCTGCTGCTGGGGTTGGGGAGAGCCACGCTGTGCTGTGCTTGGCATGGTGGGGCAGCTACAAGCAATTGCAGCGGGTGACAGGCAGCCAGATCAGGACCTTTTTGCTTAGAATTCACCTGGTGGTTCTGTCTACAGGAGCATTTTAGAGAACTGAAAAGCACATCAGGGGTGTGCTTTTGAAATGAATCTCCCAAGCACCCGCCGCACACACACACACACTTTAATTTGCATCCCGGTGTGGTTTCAAACAATGCACACACATTCCTTTCACACTCAGCTAAACTAGATGTACTTCAGCCGCAGGACTGGACCAAGGCTAGTAGAGTAAACCTCCAAAACGTGTTTAATGTAGATGTCATTTTTCAGCACTGCCTGTTTCACTCCTCAGTTCCTCTCCTCTATAGCTGCTGTTGGACAAAAGAGGGCCCTGCTTCATAGTCAGAGCTTTGTGAAATTGGTTCAGTAATTAAGGGTGGGTGTGTGTAAAGGTGTGAGTATCCTAAAAGGAGGAGCTAGACTGAAATAAAGTGACTTTTTCATGTTCTCCCATTTGTATTGGAAGCTGTGTATTGGAAGCACCATACCTTACTGTCTTTGGAGCAGTTTCATTTCTTGGCTAAAATGGTTTGGCAGCCCTGTGTTGAAGGCCAAGTTTCCTTTTTAATCTGCTGCAATGTGTGGAAAGTTGTGTCTGTGCAGGAGCAGAAACTCAGTATTG
Source organism: Mycteria americana (assembly GCF_035582795.1). Lineage (NCBI taxonomy): Eukaryota > Metazoa > Chordata > Aves > Ciconiiformes > Ciconiidae > Mycteria > Mycteria americana. Next base: position 163,824,260 of record NC_134366.1, read on the forward strand.
CCCAGAGGAGTCACTCCTGTGTGCGTGCACATCCACACTTATTTGCAGCTCCCTATCTTGTTCTCTCATTTTTTCCTGTCTGCTTCAACTCACCCCAGTGCTTAATTTTCTGCACCTTGTCAGCTGCTTTGATCTCTTTGATGTCTTTGAGTTTTCTTTCAATGACTGTTCCTCAGAATCCACATTCTCTGATCAATCTGCTGCTTTCTAGGATCAGAAATCATGGGCAAGTATTTTTGTGTCATAAAACACATACATAATGGTGCACTGCAGCTGCAGATAAGACATTGGGTGGAAAATCCACAAAGGACTTATATCACCTGGGCTGGTGCCTAAAAATGTGATGCTTAAAACTTCTGCGTGCTTAACCTCTAAGCCTCAAAGCAGCTAAACTCCACAAGCACAAGGGATGGGGGCTGGTGGCAGTCACATGCTATGTCGGTGACTGTGCTTTTAAGGAGAGCATTGACCTCTTGCATAGCTTTTGAAAAAAATTACTTTGGTACTTATCTGCTAAAGATAATCCAGTCTGTGGATCTGGAGTGGAGGGAGGAACGGTTGCTGAGTCTGGAACCTAAACATCAGGGCAGAGGTGAAGACACACCTCTGACCTTGCTATTGGAGGCTCCTTGATTAGGTGAGTCCTTGCTCAGCGTGCTGGCATTTGTTATCCGATTTTGAGATACTCAGCTATTATGCACATGTCACAGAGGGAACGCTGTGGATAATGCAGTTACAGCTGTGCTTGAACACTTCCAAAAGTCAACAGGGGTGCCCACACTGTTAAATATGGTACCTCCCTGGGGTCACTCTCAGGTCCCAGTCACTTGCTTGTCCAGATTGCGTAAGTATTTTGTTCCTTGTAGATTCTCTTTTGGAGTGAAAACTCCACCCTAGACAAAACCCAGGTGTGGTTGTGGGGCTGGTCCAGTCCAGGCAACTCCCCCATCTGAGTCCCCACAAAGACCGCAAGGAAGCAGGGGTGAATCTACATGAGGTCTGGCTCCCTCTGCTCTACACTCTACACAGCCCTCCAACACTTTCCCAGCTGAGTTTGCACATCCATATGCTCTCCATCTACCGTTGAGTGCAGCAACACATGTCTACAGTTTCGTGTCATAAAAATACCATTCTAGTGGATTGCAATATGGCTCATAGGATATTTGAGATGCTTGAGACTTTGATTGCCCATAACGCACACTCTAAATAATAATTTCCCTTTTAAGGCCAAAAAACCCGCCATGATGCAGGGCTCCTTGGAAACCCAAAGCTGCATGGCTATATAGTCCATTGATGTATACAGAACACAGAGGGGTCTGTACCTCTTGGCTTAGAGACTGTGGACCATCTGTGGAACAGGTGCATTTATTAGTCTATCTGACTGTGTAGCTGATACGATCCAGGGACCTTTGTAGTGCTAGCTCTGGTTGCTTTAAACTTAAGCTCTCTAGTTTTGAGAATTAGGTGTCAAAGATATTTTGTTGTCCCAATGCTATATCATCTTGTTGCTCCAACGCTATCTTATCTTCAACCTTGCACACATCTTACATCCAGAGGTTAAAAAGGTGATGTTGATTTGAAATCACTATTCATCCTTACTTGGATATGAAATGCGGTGTTCCCATTGTTATTGTTATTAAAAGATATCCAGTATGAGAAGAAATAAGTCTTCTTGTTATACATTTATATTTTTTCTTAGAGAGCAGTGCTTATGAGTAAGACAAGGTTTAGTATCGTGTTCTGTAAGCGTGTTGTGTTTCACAGGTATTCAGCCAGCTGATGGCTATGACACCCTTGAATTATTTAATAGCTTCCATTTCTTTTTTCAATAGACTTTTATGAGAACTGAGATAAACTATGCGCCATTTGGCATGTAAGCACTCTACTGCATTATAGACCTAGCAAACTAGAGTGCTTTAAACCCCATGGTGGAATTAGGGGCACCAGAGGAATAAACCACTTCCTAGTGAAGTCCATGGAAGTTCTTCCATGGAGTTCTGTAGAAATCAATCATGCCCTTAATTGAGGGAGATATGTGACCTGAGAGCTCCTTGATAGATGGTGTCCTTCCATGACAGCCATAGCTAAGTCCACCAAGGAAATTTGGATTCAGAATTGTAACATTTCATTTGTTGCTTCTCTGTCCTCCAATGGAAGCTGCATCCCTGAGTCAGGCACCAAGTTCTTATAAAGCCAGGAATGCCACCTAAAATGAGATTTGTCAAAGCTGGCATGCCTGAGGTAGTTGGTGGGGAATAGGACATAGAGTTAGTGTCCTGACAGCTGTTGGAAAATGGCGCTTCCTTTCAGTCGTGTTACACAGCCTAATACTCTCCCCAAGGTTAAGTGCTTTAATGAGGTTGGCTGTTTCTCACACACAAGAGGAAACGGTGCCACATCAGTTAATAAAAACCATTAATATTTAAGATTGCTTCCTTGGGGTATGAAAGACCAAGGTTGAAGTCTCTCATCTCACTGAAGGAACTTGAACCGATATGTCCCAGGAGACTACTGAAAGCCACCAGACTGTAAGCTATTTTTGAGCAAGTCATGCTCTCTCTGTCCCACTGAAGCTGTTCAGCTTTGTATGGGCTCATTAAATACCCATTCAGTCAGTCAGGGAAAAAAAGAAAAGAATGACAACGGCTCTTAGATCAGATGCAGGAAGGGGATGAGAGTGCTTTGAGGTCCTCTCTAATGAATATTCAGATGTCTCACAATCATGCAATATCTTAATCAGGAGTCATTCAGACAGACTCACCAGAAAGATCTGAAAGTTTTGCTTTTAGGACGTGCTCATGGAAGACTTTTGTTCCTGTCTTCTCAGGAAGACATTGGGCCTCTGGGTCCCACATATCCTGCATGACTGATGTAACCCAGATGCTATTAGATATCAGGTCCTCTTGGTTTCTGTTGTGTTAGAGCCATACTGACACCTCTGTTGGACCAGGCCTTATGAAGTGACCTAGGAAGGGGCACAACTAGTTTGTGACTTGTGTTTGGGCTTATGTGTGAAATAAGCATGGAGCTGCCACTACTTGCTGGCTCTGCTTGTGTCCCCAGGAGAGAGATTGGGAATTCAGATAACCAGAAAATTTATGCACCTCAAAATGTTGACAAATATCATGAGAGTCTTGGTATTTCTAAAACTTGAGATTCATGATATTTGACATAACATGAAAGATATAATGAGCCTCTGGTGTCAGGAAGGTTTTATCTGCATTTAGCCTGTAAATCTTTGATGACACCAACAAGAGGTGCTTCTGAATGTATGATCTTTTGTATTCCATATAGTGTAGCGTGGCCCACCATATATCCAAGACCTGAAAGTACGGGGAACTGCAGATCAGAGAGAGACCTGCATCTTGAGAACAGAGAGGGGAAATTCTAACTAACTGCCATGTTTATCACATCAGCAGACTCTGTTTTTTCTAAAACTAGCTGGAAGCTTATGGCTCTGTTAACTACTTTCAACATTGTAATTTGTGACTAAATGTGATCCATGGCAAAATAAATTGCTGAGATTGCCAAAGCCACAGAGTTTTTGACTGAGGCCTCCAAGCTGTATCTCGGAAGATGCTCTTCCACTGTGAGATTTTAATTGGTGCATTCCAGCAAATGAAAATGAAGTAATTCATATGTCAGTAGAGGCCTGGATTCTTAGGAATTGCTATCAAACTGACTTGAGCAGCAGGCAAAGCTTAATTAAAATGCAGTCTGTTTTTTTTTTCCAGAAAATAGCAACTATATTTCAAACATAACTTAACAAGGAAGGAGGCACAGCACATGCATCTTTCCAGCATGAGAACTACTAGTCCCTTGCATCTCTCATCTCTCTCTCATGCTGAGCTTCTCCCCCAGAAAATCCTACTTTTATGTGTCTTTTAGCACGTCACTGGACTGCTGGCTGCCTTGGTAGCACAGTGTGTCCTTTCATATGCAGCCAGGAAAGGGTGGGACTGCTGCCTTCAGTGGAGAAACTTATGATGATTGCTCCTGGTGTGCAATACCTAGGCAGAAGCCATTAGTAAAGTGAAGGAGTCTTTTCTTTGGCCATTGTCATGCTGCTAATAAAACATTTAAGCATTAAAAGTAATGTGAGGTAAACACATCACTCCTTCCAGCAAATCAATGATGTGACTACAGGTTACCCGGAAAAGTTGTGGATGCCCCATTCCCAGAAGTGTTCAAGGCCAGGTTGGATGCGGCTTTGAGCAATGTGGTCTAGTGGAAGGTGTCCTTGCCCAGGTCAGGGGGGTTGGAACTAGATGATCTTTAAGGCCCCAGCCAACCCCAACCATTCTATGATTCTATGACTACATGCTCATGCCTCCATTTTAAATGGGGAGGAACAGAGGAACCACTGAGCAAAGTGGCTCCTTCTGTGACGCCGGTGGTGTCTGTGCCAGAATATGAGACTGATCATGTCAGAGCATGTGGCCATCCACAAAGTGGTAACACAGCTGGGGATCTGTGGGGTCTGCTATCTTTATCCCTCTTTGGATGCTTGCTGATTTGACACAGAAGGGCTGGCCACAGCTGCTCCCCACAACCATCTCTGCAGGTCCATGGCAGGGTAGAGGAGCAGAAGTTGGGTGGGTAATCCACCTTGTCATTCACCCATTAGATTGGGAAACAGGTTAATAGTTTTCTTCCCCAGCCAATGGAAAGCAACAGAGATACAAAGCCTCAAACCACCTGCGAAGGTGATGTTTAGGGCTTTCTGCTGGACCTGTTCCAAATCCAGCAGAGCAGGACTCATCCCCTTGCTGGTCTCAACTGCTGAGGCTGCAGTGCCGCAGGGGGAGCAGCTGTGGGGTTTGTACACAGCCACCTGCACCGGGGAAGGCCTTGGGCTAACCTGGTTCGCGGTGTGTGGGTGGAAGGTGGAAAGGGAACGGTGCACAGCTTGCCCTCCGTGTGGAGCTCTCACGAGCCTCGCGTTGCATTTCTTGTCACCCACAGCCCTCACCACAGATGGATGCACAGAGTGAACCTGCGTCTGCCCCAGGTGTGTTATGAGTACACTGAGGGGACAGGGATTTGCTGAGCAAGACAAGGAGGGAACAGGCAGCTGAAGGATCTGCTCTGGGGCGTTAGTGTTGAGGCAGGGCTCGGGTAAGCTCATGGGCTGGAGGTTGCATCAGTCTGAGGCAGCTTTGCACACCCCCCCAGCAGACTGAGGCTCCAGCAACGTTGGGTGAGAGCAGGATGACGCTCTTGAGAGCACCAAGGGTGCTTTAGCAATGAGTTCAGACTTTTAAAGAAGTGAAATGGGAGGATCTATGCTTTCAGGCCTCTGGTCTCCATTTGTGAATAGAAGCCACTCCTACCTGTTGCACTGAAATGCTGCAAAGATAAATAAACCCATTAAGGTCCTGAGGTCCTCAGAGCGCTTGCTCTAACAAGGCCCACGGAGACAGAGAGGAAAATCGCTAGGTAGGTGCTACATTTTTCTAAGCAGTAGGAGTGTCCGAATTTGAATAAGCTTGCTGATGTCCACAGCGCTCAGGGAGGTCCTTGACTCCTTACCTAGACCTGCCTCTGGAAACAACGTGCAGCGACCTACTGGCAGCACGCACGCCAAACACCTTCCACGGAGGTGATTTGCAGTTGGCTGCAAGCATCCCTCTCCCGTAACTCACTAATGATGCTGCTGAGACCTCGGAGGCTGCAGGGGACCAGCTGAGCCTAGGCAGGCTGAAGTCACTCCCATGGATTCGCTCATTACTGCCTGCAACCGAGAACCGTTTTCCACCTTGGTTAAACGCACGCCTTGAGACAACCTGCTCAGCTTTGTAGACAAATAGCAGGCACAGTGGCTGCTGTGTTAAAAAATTGCTGCCCCTTTGCAGAAAGCACATGAGCATGAGGAAATGCCACTGTGCTGAGCATGAGGAAATGCCACTGTGCTTCTTGTTTAAGAAAGCATCGGTATTATCCTTGTCTTCCACTAAGCCCTTTCTGTTAGTGCCTGTGGGAGGAGAGCAAGGAGCAGATGGTTATTCCTTCAATCCTGTGAACAAGTTAGATGAAAATCATATTCCTAGTAGAATCTACTGTCAAGAAAGCTTCTGGCCTGCTGGATGGCACTGCTGGGTTGGATTTATAAAGTGCTCTCTGGATAATGATGTGTGTGCTCATAATAATGACTTTAATACCTGTTAGAACTGACAGCTGTATGTGTTTGCCTTTCTGGAGACAGATGTTCTCCTGCCTGGTTATGTGGGTTGATTCCAACTGGGGAAAGAGGACAGCGTGAGCAATGTACTGTTCATTGCTATTTCATTACCCCCTTTTTTTTTTTTTTTCCTTTCCCTCCCTCCCCTCTTTCCTTCCCTGGGCTGTCAGCTAGGCAGGAGTCTGATGCGATCGTATCAGCTGCTGCAGGGAAGCCCCTTGGCCATTCCAGTTCATCCTCCTCCACGGCTGTCAGAGCATAGGAGGGAGGCTCAGGGCAGGGCTCTGAACTCGTCTCAACTCAGCAGCACTCAAAGCAGTTGGATGATGCTTTCCATCCTCACATGTGATACCAGCTGCAGACTGGGCTTGACACTCATGCTTACAGGCAGTGCTTAATTTCAGACAGTCCCTGTATATGTTAAAGTTGTCAGCTCCACACCAAATCCCTTTTCTTGGCTCTTTCTGTGCAGCATGGTGTTCTCTTGCTCTGATTTAAGTGTTTTATGCTTCCACATGAAGGAGATAACACTATGAGCAAAGCTGTGGGTAAAGATAAATCATCTGTAGGGGAAAATATGAACACACTATTTTTTGGAAAGTAGCAAAGCTACCATGCCAAGGGACCAAAACACTTACTGTAGTACGTGTCTGCAACAATCAGCTTAAATCTCCACTGCATCAAATTCAAAGTGATTTCAATGAAAAACCATTTTGCAGAGCAGCTTTTGTGTTAGAACGAGCAATATAAAGCCACTTCTCTAAGGAAGATGCAGATTCCCATTTTTTCACCTGAAATATCCTTCATCTGATGTTATAAACTAAATCCAATTCATAGTTAAGTTGAGGGCGAGGCTCCAACGGACTTTAAGGGGAGATGAATGAAGTTGCGTGCATCGTGCTCTTCCAGGGATGCCCTGATTCAACCGTCTAATTCTTCTGGATATTCTCCCTTTTTAGCATTTACAGTCTACTCATCCTAGGAGTATCTAATCAGAAGCAGGACAGTGTTATTTTGCTGGTATAGAGTAGAAGATCAGGCAAAACAATTCCTACAGTCTGTGCCATTTCTTTGTTCAAAGGTCTAACAATAAAATCCAGGCGAAGGTAATGTCTTCAGGATAAGATGTCATGAACTGTAGCTTGGTTAGAACAGGAAAAATGATAAATTAGTCTGATTTTGGATCCTCTAAAGAAGTTCTTCCATGTGCCTTTTACGTCACACAGAACAGTTTTGTGTATTAATGAAACAGCAAGATTCACAAGTCTTGTGAAATGTCATTCCTTTTCTGTTTTTTCATTTCACTGTTCATCCATGAGGAACTTTGAACAATTCGAGGCCTTTTAGCGTCTCAGTTGCACCTTCTTTTATAAGCATAGAAGGGAAACATTGCCAGTTCTGGGTTTCCAGTGCAGACTCATTAAAGCCATATAATAGCCATATTTCAAGCATGTCCTTGCGAGGCCAACTGCATCCTGGGCTGTATTAATAAGAGTGTAGCCAGCAGGTCCAGTGAAGTGATCTTTTCCCCTCTGTTCAGTACTTGTGAGATTGCATCTGGAGTGCTGCTTCAGTTTGGGGCTCCCCAGTGCGAGAAGGACAGTGACAGAGCCAACAGTTTCCAACAAGTTAGAATCTGGAAAATTCCATTTTAAATACTAAGAATTTTTTTTTTTTTTACCAAAAGGGTAGTCAAATAGTGGAATAAGTTTCCCAGAGACGCTGTGTAATCTCCACCTTTGGAAGTGTTAAAGGCTGGACTGGATACATCCCAGAGCAACCTGGTCTAAGTAGACCTGCTTTGCACAGAGGGTTGGATTAGATGACCTCTGCAGGTCTCTTTCAGCCCAAATTATGATTCTATGATTCTCACAAGACACAGTAGATCTGCTTATTAATAATGCCTACTAGATCCAGTGAATCCAATTTACAGCTTCTTTCAACTCCATCCTGGAGTCTGATTCAGTAAGAACTAGATAAAATCTACTGCTTGATTTAAAACTACATGAAGAGATAAAACCCCTCGAGGTTCTCCTTGCCTAAATACTTAAGTTCCGATTTTCCTGGACTTCAAAGGCAGAAACAGTTTTCTGCCTGGAAATGTCTCTGTCTATGGATGCCTGAGAAAAATAACTTTTCTTATCCTTGCAGATACACTGGGTCGTCTGAACAGATGACAAATCACAAAACTGCTTCCCTGGTTCTTCCCTAGCTGTATGTACTTCGTAGGACTGTGTGTGCCCCCTATCCATAGTGAATAGCACCCTCTTAGTTACTTTGCAGTTGTACCCAGGGGACCTTGTCACTGCTCTGTGATGGGACTGACAGGCTTGAGCAGCGATGCTCTTCTGGTCAAGGGTTTCATGAATTCCTTTCCCCATTAGAAATTCTGACATATTAGTACTGATGGGCTGAAGTCCAAAACCCAAGCTCAACACAGTACTAAAATGACTGCAGCATCAGGTCTTATGAAAGATGTGCATTACAAATCCCAAATAAATGCACACCTTAAAGCCAGAGGTTGCCTCCATTCTTTACTGATCTAAACAGGATTGTGAGAAGGTGCTACTCTTGTAAGCAAGACTGTGAGAGCTTGGCTTTCAAGGAATATGGTCTTTTTGGTACTGCTGTATTCAGTGCTTGTGGGAAAGGGCGACCGGGTAGCATCTTCCATGCTGGAATGAAGTCACTGAGTGCCATGCATGTCTGGGGTCCTCTAGCTTTCTTGAAGCTAGCCTTATTCATTCTACAAAAGAGGCTTTGAAAAGTTGATTGCTTAGGTTTTAACTTTTCCAAAAAGGTTTCTCTGTTAAAAGCTTCTGGTTGGAAATACCAAACCCTGTTGTTGCTAAGATTAAGGTATTTGTTTCTTAGAAATGGCTTATAAGCAGAGTCCAGCACATGGATTATTGTTCTTTCTTTAGCCAAGTGGAGCGAAGGTGCTTCAAGTAAATTGTGCTTCCAGTACAATCAGTTTTGCATGTGATTTTAATAATGGCTTTGGGGAAGGAGGGGTCAGATCTAAATTTTTATATTTGTAACTCATAGGGAAAAAAAGAAAAGCAGTACTTACCAGTAACGTATCATGGTTTTTAGGCTGTTTTAAATGCATATAGGAAAAACAGCTACCATGATTCAGCAGACATTTAGAATGTCATTTATTTTTGCATACTAATAAAAAATGCACCATGATCAGATTTATGGGATTTGCTTTTCTGGAGCAGGAATTTTTTCCCACTTTCTTTCTGTGTTGTTTTTTTCCCCCCCAAGGTTAATGTCATAAGCAAAATAAAATCTGACTAATTAACTCAGCCTTGGGAAGATTGTAAATACCTGTTAGGAAACAGAAAATTTTTTGCTGTTGCTAGACAATGACCTTAACTGTGACCTGGAAAGATTGTGCTTGTACTTTGTGAATGAAGTCAGTAACCGTGCTGTGGTACTTCTGGCCTTATTATGAAATACACATCACAGATTGTGTCTAATTGCACATGGTGGTTTTATGATATCTGTAGCTACTGAGCCAAGACTCAGATGTCAGATATCAGCATTCTCGCTATGGTTAAATGCTGCTGCCATGTAATAGGTTCTGTTTATCTCTCCTCCAGCTTCCAAATTGCTGTGTCTTGGGTCAGTGCCCTAAGTTCATTTTGCGTAAATTCCTGACCAAAGTTATTAGCTCTCCCCTTTAAAAACCAGGATGAATTAGTGCTGCATTATCCACCATTCTGGGAAGCATGGCCCCAGCTTTTATCATCATCACTGGGCTGACTTGTGCTAAATTTCAGCAGAAGGAGATTGGTGGAATTACTTCAGTAGGGGATATCCAGCCCTTTGCTTAAATGAAGAGAGGAATCTTCTGCTGGTGTTCACAGAGATTGTGGGATTGCTTTATCTCTTTTGAGACCTGGCAGAAGGTAGAACCATGACTGTGGAGAACATTTCCTCCAGTCTCAGATACATGTCCCTGGCTTGAGCTCGAGATGTACTTACAAACAAAATGTGCAATAAGTAATGGATATTCATGTTCTGAAAAGTTTAAGGGTGCGGTGCTGGTGCCTCAGGCAGCATTGCCATTAGCATACCAACCTTAGTCCTCTTGGCCAGTCCTCCCTGTGCCTGCCAGATTCCAGACACTGTGATCTGTTTCTGTAGTGCAAAAAGGCTCTTGTGGTGCCTGTGCCTGGATGGAGCCTACTGTAATGGCCTCTGTCTATCCCTCTCCCATCTGACTTTCTCAGATCATGCATGATGCCAACAAATAGCAATATTTTTGCAAGATCTTTCCACCAGCGACACCAAAATAAGATATTACTGAAAGTGATTGCATGGCGCTCTGTCCCATGACTGTTTTTCAGACAGTCACCACTGCCTACAGCCACTTTCTGTCTTTGGCATATATGGTGTCAGCTGCCAGGAAAAGAGCTAAAGTGCTGGGTTCCTTGTTGTATTTTGTCTTCATGCAGCCCTGTACTGCTCCCACTTTCCAGTTTCATAACAGTTGTTGCAGCGTGTTTTGTTCCTCTCTTATGTACTTAGTACTGGCAGTAAAGTGTGGGTTGTTCTCAATGTTTAGCATCAAGTCCTACATATGCAAGTGATTTATCAACAAGATTACAGGCTGGAGGCCTGTGGAAATTGGACTCCAAGGTCCCATAATTCTTTGGAAAATGCCAGCCATGGTAGGTTTTGCCTCCCAGCAGCTGTCCATTATTGATAGCCTTATTCAAATATTATGTTCAGATTGTAAACAATGACCAGTTTCTCAACTTTATACTTATACAGGTGCAGCTAATTCAAGTCTTGATCATCACACTCAGCTCTGTTCTTTCATGTCAATCCCCTCTTCCTTTGCCTTCACAGTCTTTGTTATTTTATGCAAGAAAAGTGACATCTCTTCCCCAAAACTTTTTCTATGCAAAGTACTGCCATAAGAAGTCATCATCACTAAGATATTCTGGAAACATGGAAACGTCAATGTCTGGAACATTCTGACGTGGCAGATGAGATGATAGGCACTTGGGACAGTCACACAGTACTATTGAATCTCCACATCTTTTGCAGCTTGTGCTGCTGCTCAGTGGCTGACAGAAAAGGATGGTGTAGTTCTCCTGGGGCATTTTTAATTACTGGACCTATGGCAAGGGAAAGGAATAATTAGTAAAAATTCCAGTGTAAGATATCCAGCCATTGGGTATTTCCTTCAAGGGAGGACTATGGGCTGCATTAAGAAATGTGCTTGGTGGGGTAGTGTGGCTATTCTTGAGCCTGACAGCAGGGAATAAAGTGGTATTTCTGTCTATCTAACTGCCACTGTTTACCCCTGCCTTCTCTTATCTTCTTAGCTCCACACCAGAGCCTGCTGTCCCATGAACACTGGTGATGCCCATGGTTGCAAGACAGCCGGCCCACTGAGCTGGAGGTCCTTAAACTCCCCTGGGTAACATCAGAGGTCTCAGAGACAAAGTCAGCTGGAAGAACAAAGAAACTGAGAAACTTGAGATGTGTCTCCTGTGATCCAATGAAGCTTACAGAAGTACCTGGCTAAATTGCTCTTTACCTTTATTGTTTTATATCCTTTTTTATCTGCCTGTCAGGGCATTGCCTCTTTCCCTGAGAAAGTGAAGAACAGCAGGCACTGAACAAAATCAAAGTGGTTGATGATCATCTCAGTGAACTGCTTGGAGACTGCAGTCAGTGGTTGCTGTAAAGCTGGCTGGTGGGGAGAGAGGTATGGAGACTTCTGACTAGGACAAGCTGTTATCTAGAAGCCGGAATGAAATACCTGAGAAGTGATCAAGGGTAAAATTTACCCCTAACAGTGCCAGCCCCATTTTAGACTGGAATTCTTTGATATCAAAGTAGGCATCACAGACTATCCATAAATATTTTGGAACCAGCAAATTTAGGAGGCTACTGTGATATAAATAAAAGAAATTTTGAGGGTCCTGAAGCAAGAGAGATTAGCAGAACTCCTACTGACTTCAGCAGGAACAAGTTTGGGCCTTGAGTTATTTGTCTCATAACTCTTCAGCAGGATTGAAAGAAGAAGGGTCTGGGATTTTTTTGATCTAAAATTTTATTACTGTCCAACCAGGATGCTGTTTAATCTTTAAAACAAATACCGGCACTCAGAACACATCAATTGTTTGGATTCTGAGCTCTGTGTTACACTTATTCTTGGACAGGCAAATTACACTGAGAATAATCATTGTCAGAATACTAATGTGATGTAAACTAATGTAGAGATATTTATTCAATGGAATGCAATTACCAGCAATACTCTATTTTCTGAACAGTGTGACTGTAATCCAATTTAGGCTGTTTAACCCCTGGTGATTTGTTTCTGTTTGTATTGTGATAGGCTGAAAACAGGCAGGATTGCTGGGGGCAGCAAAAGGGAGAGTAAGGGGAAATAGCACCACATGTAATCTGAGATCTTAATGACTTTACTAAATCTACATAACCACAGGGCTGTTCATCATGGTTGTGCTGCTAATTGAATTTTAAAATAAGGGTAGATCCTACACTCACTTTCTCCCAACATCATTTCATTTTCTGATGAATGCTTACTCACCAGTTTAAAAAAAAATCTTTTATGGCTTTAAACTAGAGTTACATTAGGACCTTGGATTTTGTACAAGACAGGATTCTGAGGTACATGGTGGCAAGTGACAAAGAGGATGCACAAGGTGACTTTCATGACCAGCTTCTCTTGCAGAAGTGTTCTTGACTGGAGGAGTTGCAGCAGGACCTCATGGGCAGAGGACAGCTTCTCTCCTTCAGAGAGCGGGGGATCGTGGGAAGGACAGAGCATGGGGACCTTGCTGCAGGCAATTTCTGAAGACTAAAAACCTTAAGCTAGATGCTGGTACATTCATTAGCACAGAGCAGTCCCCCTGAAACTAGCACAGTTTCTGTGCTTCTTAAACTAGCACAGGATGTGTTGTCAGCACAGATAGAAGCCTTGAGATCTGGTCTTTAAAGAAAAGAAGTGCTAGGGTAATCTAGTTTTAAGTGCAGGAAGATATTTTGTAAGCACACAAAAATGAGTGGAGAAGGTCTCAGTGTCCATCTGGTGCAGAGTTTGCTAATGGTGATGGCAATTCTGACATTGAGCTGAGTGCAAGCACATGCAGACTGGATCTTGAAGGGTGGGGCTGGACCCAGTAAGGGGAACTGGGGGTCTGGAATGTTCTGCCTCTCCCCAAACACCAGAAAAAAGTGTTGAGGAATGAGGATAACCATCACTGGCAGGTGATGGGCCTATTTTCCAGAAAGCTACACACAGCTCTGATAGCTGCTCAGGTTGAAAGAGCCTAGGGAATAGCTATTCGGACCTTTTGTTAGTACCACATCATCCCCCCCACCAACACCTCCAGTGAAATTAGGCCCTTTAATTACAAAACCCAAAAGGGCCAGAGGTGCAAGGTTTCATCACAGCAGTAGGTCAGTATGGAACAGGCTAGGACACGCACACTGCCAACCCTGCCTATCTGCACAGGACAGGGCTCTGGGTGGGTTTTCAGCTCTGCCTCCCTGGTCACCATAGCTGAATGTCTCAGTAGGGGACAGCAAATAAAGTGGGAAGAATGAGATAGGATGGAGGCTTTGCTAATGTTTCGGACATGCATTTCTTGAAGGTCTGCTGATAAGATATATCAACATTTGATTGCCTGGTTGGTTCTGTACAGAGGGATGTGTTCACCCCATGGCAGGCTTAGGAAGGCTGGGATCCAGTATATGCTCTGCGTTACCTTAGCAAATGAGTCATGCTTTACGTCCCCTGTGCCTGGCTCCTGCCAGAGAGGTGATGCCAGTTCTTGAAGGCTCACTGATAGAACCACCCATAGGTGTGGAAGCCCTAGCTTCCTAGCAATTGATTTGAGAGTTCAGTGTTATTAATAATGTGTATTGCAGCAGAGACCAGAGGCCCCAGCTTTACTGTGGTTAGCACAGTGTAAATACAGCATAAGGAAACTATGCGTGGCCAAAGGAATGCATTACTAAGGCCATGGCTATCCAAAGGTAATTTCCCCAAGACAGGAAACCTTCAAGCAGAAACCGTTGTGTAACTGCTTCCAGACTACAAAGCACAGAAGAACAGTTCTCTCAAGAGAAATGGGCCCTGGATGGGAACCTGAGTAAGATACTCAGCTTTAGGGCATTTGAACTATCATTCAGGTTTTTGTGTCAAGTAAGCACCTATCTTGGGGAAAAGATGCCAGCTGGGGCTTGCCCACATATGCTGTTGGTATGTCTGTCGTCTTGCAATGGTAAGAAGGAAACAGAAATACAGTGAAAAGAGCAGGTAAGAATAGCACAGTTAGGACAGAGCGGTCCCAACTCCCAGGGATTCGGCATGTGAGAGATTTGCCAGATCAAACCCTTAGTATTTCCAACAGCCATTCAGCCGTAAGAACTTAATCTGTGAGTGAAAAGCACACAGTGCAGCTATTATTCTTTCAAGTCCCAGTCGAGCTGTTTGCTTTTTCACTTTTACTTTTTAATATGATTTGTCTTGTGAGTTTGCATGAGGCATCCCTCCCCAGTCATTTACCATGAGTGCTGCGGGGACTCCTGACAGAATGCAATGAGGACTCACCACGTCAGTGAGCTAAGGAGGAAGGCAGTTGTGTTTCTTACAGCAGTCCTTACTTAGGCCCAATTGGATTTTAATTACATGCCGCTAGGGGCTTTGTACAAGACATCTGTAATAGCAGAAACACCTGCAGAGCAGAGTTTCAGGATGACAAATTTTCTCTCTCTCTGGACTAGCTCTTTCTCTCATCTAAGCTGGATCCTCTTCGCTGACTTGCACAGTCCACATTATTTACACTGGTGTAAATGAAAGGAGAATCAGAGCCTTTCTTTCCTTTGTTGGGAAAAAGTTATCCAGAGCGTGGCTGCAAAGCTAACCTGGCTGCACACTGCCCAACCACCTCCTCTTCAAAGTGCCATTCCCACTAAGCAGTCTGCTCGGCTTTGAACAAATTGAAGCATATGGCCTCTGTGAAAAGCCAGACCCTCTTTGCCACTTCTCATACCACCGAGCTTTGAAAGGCCAATGTTTTACAGCGAAGCTGATTGTCGGTTTCTATTCAATACATATGAGCTTTGAAATGAATCATGGTTTCATCTGAGCCACTTTCCACTGATGCTAGACCCTCATCATTCCTACAGATCGATGGTATGGATTTCACTTTGTGAAGATTCAATGCACAGGTTTTGAGGTAATGTTTTTGGCTATGAAGAGTATGAAGAGTATCAAGACTCTGGGAAGAAATAGCTCCCCAAGTGCATACTGGGCTCAGATTTCTTCTTCCCTTTACGTGCTTTTATCCTACTCCAGCTAAGAAAGTGTTGTTCCTGACTCAGTACTTAATACACAAGGACATTGACTTCATTTGATTTCTACCTCCTGCTCCACTCATTCTGACATGAAGTTTGATCCTGACCTTTGGCTGTGAGACAGAGATGGATGAAACCTACGATCTAGCATCTTTCATACATTCGTGTGTCAGTTATCTGACTACAAGAGCTTGTTCCTTGTGTAGCAGCCATCTTTACCCTGTATGACTTGAGACTACATCCTGTAGTGGTTGGCACTGCTTTATTCATTGCTGCAGCTATGTAATTTTTTATCAGCTGGAGCCCTTGACCATGATTGCCATTAAATGAACAGAAACAGATTATTGTATACAAGGGAAGAGGGCCTTCAGGATTTGAAGAGGTAGAATTTTTTTTTATATATTTTTGCACAGGAAAGGGGAGTTCAGCAGGATTTGTTTCCCAGTAACTCTTTGTCTTTATCCAGCATGCACTCACCATTTTGGAAAGTCCCTAGAATGATACTAAGGAGACCTGCCATGCAGAGACGTGTGTAATAGCCTCCCAGTAGTGTCATCTCGGTATGGTATAGTCAATGGTAGACTGCGGTTGAGCAAGAGATTTGGCTGAGAACAGGCCTACCCCTTAGGCATCTTGCGTAGCCATGGGACTAAGCATTTTATTTACTCTTGTCATTACCCAAGGCACATAATGATTCTCTTTTTATTTGTCCTCCCTTCTCTATTTATTTGCTATGTCCATGTGTCATTGGTCATCACAGCCTATAACTGGACACCCTTTAGAGTCCTTTCTGGACAGTTCAAAAAGCTGAACTGTAGAAGAAGACAGCTTCAAATGTTTTTCAGCCTGCAACCTTACTGTAATTTCCAGTGATTAATTCCTATTTTTAGAAGTAAACATGGAGGCTAAAATCCTCATTTGAGGGGATGGTAGGAGCCAAAGAGCCACATTTGGCACTCAGTCAGATCTCAAAGTTTTGCAGTCCAAGCAAATTTTGCAGCTGGGCAAGCCAAGTGCTCTGCAGAGGTTTAAATGGGCATGTGTGACTAAGAGAGCCTACAGAGAAAGAGGTTACTAGGCAGAAGGGGAAAAAAAAAATATTGCTAACATTTCAGATTTTTCATGCAGAAGCAAAATAAGATTGGAGATAAGATTTTTGTATACTGTTCACCACTGCCATAGTCTAAAAGGTCCCGGTGTGTGCTCCAGGCCATATGAGGGAGCTCCCTCCATCTGTACCCAATATTCTTGTTCCAAGCACAGTTCCTCCTCATCCCTTCCCTTGTTACTGATGGGTGTAATGCTGCAGAAATAGCTGCAGGGGAAGTGTTTGTCACTCATTTGGTGACAGTGTTGAACATGGAAGAATCCCATCCTTTTGCACCGAAAGGGACAAAGAAGTACTCCCTCCTTCAGCAGAAGCAGCAGCTGAGGAAAGTGGAGGAGGGACATAAAGATGAAGAACTACTGAGAATTTGTGCTTGTCTATGCCTTGATACACACCTATTTGCTGAAGATGTGTCCATGAGCTTTGGATCTTTGCTGCTTTAGCGCTGGAGCACTTTTCATCAACCTTCCCTCTAAGGCTCCATTCATAAATCGCTTATGGAGTGTGAATAAGCTGTGGGGATGCTTTAATAAATGGTTCCTCACATAAAGTTTTATTCCCCAATAATAATTAGCTTATTAGTAATTCCCTAATGGCATTACTAAGGAGGTCATTATCATTATCCCTGTTTTATATTTGCAGAAACTGAATCAGAGAAAGGGAAAGTCACCCACTAAGTAAGATTTGTGGATGCAAACTCCTGAATCAAGGCAAATGCTTTATTCAGTAGATCACAGGACTAATAGGTACTTGAAATAAATGGTTAATCAACTGGTGTAAACAGAATGTAAGAGGACAGTGATATCTTCTTGGAAAATGTTTAAAACCATCTAGAATAGTCACTTGCATCTGCGATTGCCTGTCAACGTTTAATAGCACTAACTGTTCATAGAGGCTGTCTTAACATACATATAGCAAATTGCTGTAGTGTTCACCTTTAGGAATCTGCATAGTTTGTGTACCATCAGAATTTGTGCCATGGTCTCCTGAACTGTTAAAAAGAAACTGGCATGCCATTTATTAAGTTTCTCACTGAAAGGTATCCTTTTTATTCAGCTTACTCCTGATCATTTTGAAAATCGTGCTAGTACACTCGATTGTTTTCTTTAACAGTGCATTACTGGCCATAGAAAAATCTGCTGCTGTCTCAATATATGGGACAACAAAATGCAAAGTGGAGTTAAATCAAAATAGATGTCACGAAGGCTACTGCAATGATTGCATCGTACAGTATGCAATCAGTAGGCAGTATGCAATTCAGTGAAAGATTTTCACATGTCTTTTTCTGACAGCAACCGGGGTGGATTTGCAATATTTAGGGATTCCCCTTGAAATGAAAACTATACCTGGCCCAGCTATTCATGGGGGACCTAAATACTCCTTAAGGTGGAGGAAGAAGTTTTGACAGACAGTGCTTCATGTCAGCATTGTGTGATGAAGCTGAGACTGCAGTTCCTCCAAGTTTGCTCACGGCTCTGGGAATTTACAGTATTTTAAATTCAGTACAGTAAAATTAGTGTAAATTCAGTACATTGCTGAGCAGCTCCTCAATTCCCTGTGTAACGAATGGTGAGGAACATAGATGCCTTACCATGTGATTTACAACACCTAATGTGCTGAGCACTGGGTCCTCCAAGCCAACCAAGAGGCAAACCAAGAAAGAAGTGTGTGAGACTGTCATCTGGGCTTATCTGCCTTGCAACTCAGAGTCTGAAACATCTCTTAAACTAAGGCCATATATTTGGAGACTTTTAAAATACTTCTGCCTCCATTTTGCCTGCTGACCCAGTGGTGAAGGCACCCACTCTGGAGGTGGGATTTGAAGGTTTGCAGTCCTTCTCCACCTGAGGAGATTTGACTTTGTGGCTTCTGCACTCCAAGAAAACCTTAACACCAGGCTGTGATAGAGTCTAAGAGAGCAGTGGGGCGAGTAAAGGTGCCCTCTCCTCAGCACCAACTCGCAGGGTAGCCAGGGATTCATTGCTGCAATGGAAAGGCAAGTGCAGAGAGGGCAAACTGTCTAGCAGCCTGCACCAAAGCTCCTGTCTGATTCCTGGAGCTCTGCTTGCTGCTCCTAGATTTTTTTCCTAGTTACTGTTTTTATTCTTTCAATCCAAGCTGTCTAATGAGGAATGTGTAAAGAGCTGTGGAAGCAGCGTAGATTCCTCAGGCTGTCCCTTGCCAGCTGAATATGCAGAAAAGCTCACACACCATCCGTGTTGCTCAGGGGAGCTGGTTAAGGTAGGATTGTGTGTATGAAATGGACATAGTTAATGCCTGTGAAATAGTTTAAAACATCTAAGGACAACTCAGACTCGTAGCATCCTACTCCAGAGTGCTGCAGAAACCTGCAAGACCCTCGACGGGAATTTTTATCCCCCTTGGTCTAAAGACTGCCTGTAAATTGGTCCCGCCAGTTGAGGTTTTGCATGTGTGGCTAGCTGACCACCCCCTGCTACACTGAACAAAGAAGTGCAAGGCAAATACCAGCACTGGGAGTGTGACATGAAGAGTTTGACATGCTGGTAAGGAAGCCACACATCCCCATAATTACTTAAAATTCCATGCCTGGCAACGGGGTGCAGGAGGTTAATTAGGCTCATAAGCTGGGGGAGCAGGGAGACCTTTGGGAGAATCTTGTAGACAACCAGCAAAGCATGTGACCTCATTTGAATGTTACTATTAGGTTTCCTGCAGAGATCTCAAAAGCACCCTCTGATCACTGCCTGAAACTTTGTTTAGGTCTCATGTTTGCAAACACAAGGCATCTCTATTAGCTTCTGAAGCTGCTGCACATGCTTTAAACCATCAGACTGGTGATTATGACAAGCAAATAGATCCCCCCGCCTCCTTTTGTTAGGACTAATGACTCTCCTGACTTGTGGCAAACAATCTTCCATGCTTCCATTAGAGCCTTGTGGTGCTGCTGGTTGGAGCTGAAATGGCACTGCTGGACACAGGGCTATTCTTGTGTGAGGCTTTCTAGTCTCCAAAAAGGCTGTGATAGGAGCCTGACCCATGTCTCTGCAATCTGCAGCTCCTTTGGTTGCAGTGGGCTTTTGCACAAGTCCTTCATGTTTCTCTCCCATTCATAATGGGGATCATGAATGGGGATTCAGGGTATTGTTCTTCTCCTCCCCACCAGTTTTCTTCCCAAGTCACAGCTATGGTGCCAGTATGGCACATTTCAGTCCTGCAGCCTTTTGATTGGGGCGGGGGAGATTTCCCCAGACTACACTGAGACTAAAGGGCAGCTACTCTGTAGCTATCGGCCTACACAAGGCTTTGCTGGAGAAGGAAAGGGAAAAGATAGGATGGGGTCATAACTTGAGAGCCAGCACCAATCCATCTCCTGACCTCCTGCTGTCCTTTTTCCAGCTGATGCAAACCCACTGCTGCTGCTGGGGGTCTTTCCACTGGCTGTAACAGCCATTGTAACACCAGCAGCAGCTCTGGGGGAGCGCGGGAGGGAGGGGAGGGGGATTAGTCGTCGCTGTGTCCAGCGGCAGCACATCACGAAAGAAATGTAAGGGGAGTCTCATTTGAGTGCCCCAATCCCTCCTGCCCCAGACGTACGGTCTGCTGCTGCACACTAAAGAAATCCTTGCTTTCAAAGGGAGCAGATCCCTAGTGTCAAGACAGGAGCAAATAATAACCTTTACATCCGTCCAGGCAGAAATCATGCTCGGAATAACTCACTCTGAGGGTTACATTGAATTTCATTATTACCATGGTACCTGTTTCTTGTGACAACGACATCAAGAAATTCACCTTCTGCCTTTTGGGCACCGCTGTGATCCTAAGTAGCAACCTTCACCGTGGATTGCATGCAGCCCCCCCGGAGCAGAAACGTCATGCTCACCGCGCGCGGCCGTATTTCCATTATACGTGTGTAAGTGAAATCAAACTCAAACCTGGGGGATTTCTTCCTAGCGCTCCAGACGCGCAACCGCATCACAGAATACAAATGTGAGAGCTGGGCCGACGCACGCGCAAGGAGTTCATCTCTCAGCCCCGGGGACTAGCAACAGGTGGGCAAACCTTGAAGAGCAGGATAGCTCATTAACTCAGTGCTTTAAATAATAGTAGTGCTGGGGATGCTGGTGACGTGTGTCCCTGTAGTGTGTATTTGTATGTGTGCGTGTGGTTTGACAACAGGAGTGAAACAACACTTGCTTCTTTGCTCCTCAGCCAGCAGCCCTGTGGAAAAGCATCAAGGAGGGCATAGGAAAGAAGTTATTTATTTTTTTCTCCTCCTTGGAGATTTTGGACTGATTAAAAAGCTATTTTTGCTAGGAAAGCAACAAGGAAAAAAAATCCAGCCATACACGGCAGGGATAAAAGCATGCTTGACTCTTCCCATAAGTACAATAGCATTTAATATCTTTGCTGCTTGGCCCAATATTGTATCACAGGCATCACCGATGTTGTGCTTCCCAGCATGCCTTAGCATTCCTTCAAACAAGTGTTCGCTGTAGCAGAAAGTCCAAGAAAAGGCTTACTCCCTTGAGGATCAAGAAGAAAGCAACAGTGAAGAAAGGTACAGTAGCTATTAATATTAATGTTAAAGGAAGAGGAGGGAGAGAGGACACAGGAGCAGTGAAAAAATGACTACTTATGGCTTTGATGTGTTCATTTCCACAGGACTGATAGCAGCATGAAGAATACGGAAAGCAGATAAAGAGGAAAATGAGGAGGTGGAGGTGAGCAGAAGGCAGCTCAGAAAATTGCACAAGCTGTGGGGAGTTTTTTTGTCTAGACACTTGCGCACAGCAAAGGGAGTGACTCTGCCATCTGCATCTCCTCCAAAAAAAGGAAGGGGGGAAAGGGACAGAGCTGAGACAAAAAAAGAAATCCACCTGCGTCCCTCTCGTTTTGGCTGTGGTATGGCTGATCCACGCTGAATGCCTGCTGTGGGAGGGGAGAGAAAGCCAAGGGAGGTATTGTGTCTAGGGAGGCACAACATTAGGGAGCGTGTGAATCCTCATGCATGGCTCTGTCCTACTGACACAGTGGGAAGAGCAGGGAGGGAACTATTTTAGTCCTGTTGAGGCTGCTAAAGAGTAAAAATGGAAGTAATTAAAGGCCTATTCTAGTCTCACTTAAATCTCTGAGTCTTCAGGCCGGAGTTATTTTTGTTACATCGCTGTAATGGTGTTGCATTGATGTTTAGACTGGGTTGGATTTTTTTTTTTTTCAACCTGAACTTAGGAAATGAGCCAGCACTTTCTGTGGCAATGCACTCACTTTGCTGAAATTTTGCCTGCGAAAGGTTGTTTGGGTCCCAGGAGGAATTTTGCTAAATCCCAAACAGCCCCAGCGTAGCCAGTGTTTGGGCAGCTGGGTTACTGCCTTACGTCGTGGAAAGGTCAGGCTTGAGTCCCAGCGTTAGCTGGTTCAAAGTTCAACTGGAAATAAGAATGACTCCTGCACCTTGGGTGAGGTGATTACTTGATAAATAATGACCGTACAGTCTTATTGTCCCCTTTTTTTTCACTGAAAAAAATAATCTTCAGTGGTTAAGAACAAGAACAAAATCCAGAGCAAGACCAGGAAAGGTTTCCTGTGACAGGAGCACTGTTTGCTGCCCATCTTGTCTTTGGTGAAGGCTGCTGTGCCTGTAAGCAGTGATAGGAGCTGCCTCCTCTTGCTGCCACGTTCATCCCCAATGCAACTCTTCTCATCTCAGCATCACTTTTAATCTTTCTGCTCTCAGGTCCCCCTGTGCAGTCACTGCAGGCTTACGTGGTGTCTTGGGAGGTCTGATCTCAAGTCTCCTGAGCCTGTGAGTGTGTCTGCATCTCCTCAGTTGGCTCCTGTGCAATGTGGGACTTAGCCCACGTCTGCATCCTCTCGTGGCCTCTCGACAGTGCAAAATGTCATCAGGAAGAGACTGAGCTCTTCCCCAGCACAGGTACCTGTCCTGTGCAGGCTGCCTGGATCTCACCACAGATCCTGCAGGGGAGTCGATATAAAGAGCAAAGAACTTGATGCTGGGTTTTCCAAAAAAATCAAAATCAATGTTGCCAGCCTCCTGCATTAGACCTCACACAGCTTTTTAAGAACCACCGATCTGTATAAGCAGAGGCACAAAGTCGTCTGTTGTCAGAGTCAAGGAAGACCCTCAGGCCAGTGTCCATGAGCTCTGAGTGGTCACAGAAAGCAGAGCATGGCAGGAGCCTGGCATGGGAGCACTGCCATGGGAAGGTCCCTCACCTCCCTTGCAAGTGGGGTTGAGCATCATATCCCAGCAGAAACTGGCAGCCTGCCCAAAACCTCTCAATCCTTCGCTGCGGAATAACCATTGAGGATGGTTTCCCTTGCAGACCAGTTACCCCAAGGAGGGAAACGATGTATTTACCCAGCCCCAGTGAGAGGTACTGACTCTGTTCGTGTGCTCACAGGGGGCTCTGGAAATGCCTGTGGTAGTTGTGCTCTGGTAAGGGTTCTACATGCTCATTTAGTGATGGGGAAAAAGCATCTCCCCGTCTTCCCAGAAACAAAGCAATAAGGATCGGAAAGGGCTAAGCCATTGGAGCTGTGTCTGAGGTCAACACAGAAGGAACTGTTTGGGCACAGTGAGGCATAATGAGGGGGAGGATAATTTTCTGGTGCATAGGGGGGGAAATCAGGTCAGGTACTTTGAACCCCAGCCGACATATTTTCACCTGTAAGTGGTATTAACTGGTTATATTCATTTGCAGTGACTGACTGAGTGCTACAGATGTATTTTAGAGCTTTGATCATTCTTGTTACTCCACCTTGAATTTTCTGCAATCCCTCTTAGAAAGCTGTTTTTCCAACTGGATATTGGAAAACTGCTGAACTCCTCTGGCACTGAGCAGAGCAAAAGAATTACAGACAATAAGTCTATGGGCAATTCACCCTTTGATTCATCTCGGCAGGGGGTTGGATTATGTTACATCTCAACATCCCTTCTGAGCCCATTTTCTACAATTTATACAGTTCCTGCAACCCCTCCAGGGATACCAATCACTGTCATGTAAGCTCATCAAACTTGGTTTCTTACTATTGCCACTCTGCGTGTCTCACACTTCCATAGGTGTAGTGTGAAATAAATGACCTTGCTCTTTTCCTATAGCCGCAGTCTACCAACTCTGTCTAATTCATCTTCATAAGGACTTGGCCGGCAAACTATGCCACGAAATTCCCATGGCTGGCCGTGTTCAGGTTCTTTTTTCTCCCCGTGTGTTGTTCAGGAGCACAGATGCGGCACAGCGTGGTGAGCGGAGCTGAGAGCTTTGCTGGGCCACGGATGCCCCCCAGGCTCCCAGTGGCAGCAGAAAGGCAAGTGGGGCTGCGCACCGTCTCTCAGCAGTCACTCATTCCAGCGGATTAAGGCTGATTATTCCCTGTTTCGGCTCATGGAGTTACACGCCTGTTCTCCCAATCATGGGTATTTACAGCAAGCCAAGCAAGCGTTTGAAGAAAGAGGGCAGCAGGGGCACTTCCCCTAGTCGGGGGAACTGCTTGAGTCAGTTTATTGCTAATGAGCCGTCGGTGTCAGTTACCCACTGACGAGGGCACATGAAGTACCTCCTGTGGGCTTGCTGCTTGCAACGGCTTGCCCTTTCCATAGGATGAGACTCGGCAAGATGTTTAACCTAAAGCAGGTGAGTAATCGTGTGTGTCTGTTTGTCGGCTGGGATGAATGATGAAGGCACATGCTCAGATACTTTTCTGAATCAGAGCTCTGGCTACGTTTGAGACCCTCTTTAAAATTCACCTCTGGCTACGTTCAGCTGCAGGGCTGATACAAAATAGTCTGTTTTTCAGTACTTTGCATTAAAAGCAATGCATCTGTCCTGCCATTAGAAAACTAAGACACACTACACGCTCATCTCTTTTCTGTAAAAAGTCATTTTAGATCCCTGAATGTGCAAACGCCAGCACCTCGTTGCCATCAAAAACCAATTAACATAACTGATGAGTGACAGGAAATCAAAATACAGTCAGATCTAACAGCCCCAGAGTCAGGAATGTAAATTATACAGTCGCACATTTTTCTGTCAGATGACTCGGTTTGTTCTCTTTCCATTGTAATCAAAAGTGAATTACAATCTTGAAAGGTTCTATCTCTCCTAGATAACTGAAAAAAGCTAATTAAAAACAAAAGCCACAGGTATAATCATTGCTTAATGCTGTAAGCATAACATGACCAAATGCTATTATGCCTTCTGAACAAATTTCAATTAGAACTCCAGCTGGTAAACAGATAAATGTGATAACAGCATTTTAATATTACATAATCACTTGTTAGTAAAAGTAATTTTTATTTCAGCCATTCATAAGTACAAAAAATGGTTTTAGATTTAGATATGGTTTTCAGTACGATTAGAGGAAAAAAAACATTTGAATTATTAACATTTGAGAAGATCCTCCTCAGGGGTGTGTTCTATTTTTTTAAGTTAATCAATTTTTTTATACAACCACCACCACTTCGTAGCTTGCTAGTGATTTACACAATTACCAGATCAGAAAAGTAATTCAAACAGGTACTTCATACCGCGCCCTTGGGGGAATCACTTCTAGGTTACACTGGCCTTTTGTTGCTCAAAGTACTTTGTTATTTCTTGTCTCATGGAGCTTTAGGGAATGTGAAAAGTCACGGCCTGTGATGGGGAGTCAGTGGGATTTCAGAACATGGGGAAAAGCTGGGGGAGCAAAACCGCAAACTCTTTGCAGCAGGGTATGTGTTGATGTAGTTCTGAGAAGATATAACCACGAGTCTGACCGGATCCTTATTGATTATGAGGAGCAGCTGAGGGAACTGGGGTTGTTTAGCCTGGAGAAAAGGAGGCTGAGGGGAGACCTCATTGCTCTCTTCAACTACCTGCAAGGAGGTTGTAGAGAGGTGGGGGTCGGTCTCTTCTCCCAGGTAACAAGTGATAGGACAAGAGGAAATGGCCTCAAGTTGTGCCAGGGGAGGTTTAGACTGGATATTAGGAAAGTTTTCTTCACCGAGAGGGTTATCAAGCATTGGAACAGACTGCCCAGGGAAGTGGTTGAGTCGCCATCCCTGGAGGTATTTAAAGGACGTTTGGATGAGGTGCTTAGGGACATGGTGTAGTGGTGGTTTTGGCAGTGTTAGGTTTATGGTTGGACTCGATGATCTTAAAGGTCTTTTCCAACCTATATGATTCTGTGATTCTGTGATCCAAGGGTGGTCCCTGCCCGGAGTGCTAGCGTGGCTTCGGAGAGCCAGGACCAGTTCCCTGCTCTGCCTAATTCCCAGTGAAAGGCAAACAAAATACTCAATTTACTCGTGCCTCAGTTTCCCACCAAATGAAGTGCCAGGACAGTGACTTGAAGCGGCTCTCCTGACAACCAGGAGGGCACAGGGAACCCACAGCCAAACTCCTGCCTTTCTCTTGAGAGGCATGGGTGAAAAGCAGCGGCTCTGGAAGGATGCTCTCTCCTGCCAGGCTGGCATCACACTTCTCTGCTGCAACCAGTGCTCAGGCCCAGCATTTGATTTCAAGACAGGTGTGGAGTAGCTGCCTGGTAGGATGGTGACAGCTTATTCACCTAATCAGCATACAATTCCTCTCTCTTGTGATTTAAAACACAGACAAAAGAAATTCCATCACTGGAGGAGCATACTGGCCTGATGGCACCAAGGGAGGAAATCCACTCCAAAATTAAGACAGCGAGGAAAAGGTGCCATGCAAGGCTCTCCCCGTTGTGCCATTAACCAGCCTTAACCTTGTCCTCGCAGGACCACCTCTGACGGGGGGGAGCGCTCAGCATCCACCGCCCGGTCTCTGTGCTGAGCGGACTGACCTGCCGCTCTGATGAAGATGATGCACATGATGCGGACACCTGTGTTTCATTTGACTTCATTTGCATGCAGCAGTTCCTCCTGAGTTCAGAGTTATTTGATGGCAGAGACAACAGAAGCTGTCACTACCCTGAAATAAAATTCTTGCTATCCCTTCGTGACATGATTTTTTCCTTCCTCTGTCAATTATCCGTTTTAAATATTTATTACATACCCTGTAGGGTTACTTTTACTCTGGAAAGAGCAAGGGTTAAGCTTCTGTTTTTTAAACAAGAGAAAACATGTTGAAATAAATCACTTTTTTTCAGCAGCAACAACAATAACACACAAAAAAAAGAAAGAAATCCAATATGAAAACATAGTATTCTTAGTTAAAAGGGCAATCACTCTTGGGACTGAAAGCTCTCCTGACTAGTGCCGAGGCTTCTCCATTATTTACTCATATCACAGTAGCAACTAGAGGTTTGAAACAAAATACAAGATTGCATGTGTTAAGCCGTGTAAGATGCAGAAGGAACTCGCTGTCTTCGTAGGTGAAAGAACAGTCCGGGAAGTGGAATGTCATTCTGTCCATGTGAGATGCAAAGGCGTAGAGTGACGAAGTGACTTGGTTACAGAGGAGGTGACAGATAAAGTTTGTGGTGAGGTCAGGACTGAAATGATGCTCTCGGACTATTTGTATAGCTGTGAGTTCGCCTTTCCTCCTGGAAGTTTATGTGAACCTCCCAAGACCTGGGTTATCACTCTGATCCCCATGTGTCACCTTACTCTTTGTAATGGGGCATGTGGCATGGACCCAACAGTGGGATGCTGTTTTTTGAATAGAGATTTCTAAAATATAAGTGTTTACCTTTGAGGCAGATATCTGGGCTTCAGCTATGTTTATGGAGAACCAGTCAATACTGTCCATAATACCTAGGGCATGATTCATCTGACCTAAATGTGGGTGTCTACTTTAGAATAAACTGACTGATGCCTTACGGCTGTATTGACCAGATCTCCAGCGACTGTAACGGGAACGCAGCCAACACAGACAACTTAATTTAAAGAGATTAATAACACCCCATTCAAGTCTGTGCACAGCGATGCCTTTGCAAAAGCTGTCCTGTCTTGACAAACACTGGTGTGTATGCCTGGTACACTTTAGGAAGTTGGGCAACCATGGTGCTGAGATCCTAAGCGAATGCAGGGGTATGAATAGACTGTAATAAAGTCAGTTAATGGGAGACACTTACGTTTTGCCAGAACCAACACACAAGCTGGAAAATCAGCCAAACATCCTTTAGGGCTGCTGCAGTCTGAGTCACAGAAGTCTTCTTCTGTGTAGTATAGGTGTATTTTTTATTGTCTGCATCTGAAAATGGGCTTGGCTGTCTTTGAGCATGCCCTAGCGAAGCAGGCTGTCCAGACAACCAGAAGCAATTCAACACAGCTTGAGGGTGAATGGCAAATGGAGGATATTCATCATTTTTACCATCTGGCCTGTCTGTGCCAAACTTGCCTGGCTTGAGGTAAAATAGGGTCCAACTCTGATGAACGTCCGTATGACTCCAGTGTTTTGAAAGCCTGAAGGCAACACTTGCAATGAGTCATGATACTGCCCACAGCTGCATAATGGATAAATATTTCCCCTCAGACAAAGAGAAGCAGCCCAATGGCCTCAGCCATGAGAGCTGGATCTGGTCTTTGGTGCTGCCAGAGCACAGGACTGGTAAGTGTCATTCATGGAGCTCTCAGAGAGTGAGGTAGCTCCAGCACAGTTGTCCCAGCAGTAATTTAAATAGGCTCCCACGGCTATTTCCTTCTTCAGCTCTGAGTTTTATTCTTCTCTTGCTTATCCCCATTTTACTTCTCTGGTGAAGCCTACTGAGGTTTATTCACGTGAATCATATCACACATTCCTGGAGGCAGGTTGTTTCTTAAGCCTTCTTCTCCACTTTGGTCTTCACACAAGATTTCACTGATAACTCTCCATATCAGATATCGCATATCAGATAAAATATAACCAGCAGTTCCTTCCTTCAGTAACTCTCTCTTTACCTAAGCCCTACTGCTTTGTTTACTGTCACCACCCCAACCTATTGGCTGTTTTCCTTTTCTGCTGTTCTCATTCCCTCCTTCATGCTCCTTCCTCTCTCAGTGACATCTTTTTTGTAAAATATAGCCCTGCTTTAGTTTTAATTTATCAAAAACCATTGCTTTCAACCCTACACACGCTAAATGCGGTACTTAAAATCAACCTTTGGAGATCCCAGACCCTTCCTAATCCCTCCCTTCAGCTCTGCTGGCACTGCCCTAACCAAAGCAACTAATGATCTTTTCCCAACCAGCACTCCAGCCTCAGCTGTCTTTGACAATATTGGCCATATCTTCTGTGGCTCAATTCTCTCATACTTTTCTCCCCATCTGTAACTCTTTCTTCTCCATATTTCTCACTTTTTCCCGAAAGTGGTAATTCTGTCCTACAAATGAAATATTTGTGTCCCTCCTCCTGCCCTATTCATTTATCATAAAGGCACAACAAAAAATCTACTTTAATAGAATAGAACATATACAATATACGTAAGAATATAGAATATATTATTGTATAGAATATACTAT
Organism: Mycteria americana; assembly: GCF_035582795.1. Lineage (NCBI taxonomy): Eukaryota > Metazoa > Chordata > Aves > Ciconiiformes > Ciconiidae > Mycteria > Mycteria americana. The sequence goes on from NC_134366.1 coordinate 163,853,303, forward strand.
TGTATAGAATATATAACTCAGCTGCAGTGGCTGCATTTGACCTCACAAACATTGCTGTACCTTGAATGTCTTCTAGAATTTTTATTTTATTTTATGTGCTGCTTAGAACATTTTTGATGCTTCATAAACCCCCCGAGTACCTGTGTAACCACTCAGTGACCATAAATCACAGACAGAAAAACTCTGCACGCTCCCTTATTCATTGAAGCCATCTTACTACAGATTAGCTTCCTTTGTTCAATATTTCTTAGGGGGTTTTTTGCCCATCTTCACATTGGTTTCTGCAAACCCTAATTAACTGGACCTCCTTTAAACTCTGTTTCTTTGCCAGGGTATTCACACAGCCCTAAAAACACCATATTAATTGACATTGTTGAAAAGCTGGCTTTTTAATGGTCAGCAACCCTTCCTCCAATTCATCCTTCCAATCTTTCAACAAGGCTGTTTTTATACTCTGGCAAATGGAATAGATATATTAGTATTCCTGTTGTTAAATTGATCTTACATCAACTGATTCACACATCAAATGTGAAGGTAGGCAGTTATTACCATCCCTGTCTTTATCAAGGAGGAAAGGAAGGGCAGTATTCACAGAGCACTGGGCATCTCCCTTAGGTTGGTCTCCCCAAGCTCTGTACAGAGAGAAGCTCCTCCAAAGGGCAACATTAGAAGAGCCTGCTGAGATGAGTCTACTTAGATGAGTCAGATAATTCAGCTAGCTAAATTAGACTCTTCAAATGAGTCAGTGGTAACACTCCTAATGGCTTCAGAGGATGTATATTCCAGCAATTAACCACAATGTGTAACTGTAGTTCTATATAATTAGCTACACAAATTGCAGCAATATACAATAGGTTGCTATGTCTTAAATAAGCAGTGGATAAGTACAGTGTGACTGGAGCTCAAGGTCTTCATTTACCTCACTACAAGAAGCCTGCAGGGCTTTGATTTCCAAAGGGAGATGAAGTTTGTCTTCGTTAAGCCTGTTATAACCAGAAGATGATTCTTTGGGTCTGGCTCAGTATTCAACTTAAGCACCTCTTTTCTGTCTGCCTTATATATATTCCTTGATGCTTGAATCTCATTCTGTGCTGTGACATTTCTGGTTTTCTCCCTACGCCTCATTTCTATTATTTTCTAAAATCATCCAAAGATATAATTTAAAGGGACCTCCAGAGGCCAAAGCAGAGTGGCGTCAATGTTAGATCAGGTCCCTCGGGGCCTTTGTGTTTTATTGCTTTGAATATCCACAAAGATGGAGACTGCTCAGCCTCTCTGGGTCTCTGTTGTAATGTTTGACCACTCTCACTGTGAAGAATTTTTCCCTTATAGCTAACTGGTACTTCTAATTTCCATTTGCTGTACCTTGTGTCTGTCACCTCTTAGTCTGGCTTCATCTCCTATTTAAACTCTCTTTAGGTAGGTGAAAATATTGACCTGATTCCCCTTAGTCTTCTTTTCTTGCAACTAAACAAGCTCAGTTTCTGGAGCCTCATCTTGTACATCATATGCTTTGATCCCTAACCATCTCAGTGAGTCTCTGATGAACTTGCTTGAGCTTGTTGATAACTTTCTTATACTGGGAAGCCCAAAACTGAACACAGTAGTCCAGATATGTACTCTTCACAAGTGCAAAATAGAGGGGGAAATCAGCTCACTCAAACTGTGTTCTTGCTAACGCAGCCCGTTGTGCAGTTGGCATTTGTCACTGTAGGTTGGTTTGCAGACTCATGTTCAACTCCTTGTCCGTCAGCACCCCAGGGGCTTTTCTGCAGAGGTGATTCCTAGTCAGCTAGACCTCAGCCTGTCCTGTTGCCTGAAATTATTCCAACCCACATGCAGGACTTTGTTTCCAGGAACAATTTCTAAACCTTGGTTTAGAAGGTATAACTATATTTCTATATATTTCTAAACCTTGGTTTCAAGGTATAACTGAAATACGCAGGTTCTGAGACTGCAGGTCAGATCCATCACTAACGGCTGTTGGCAGGGTTCTGCTGAAGCAAATGGAACTGAAAACGTTTATATAGCGAAAGATCTTGATCTTGCTTTCTTTTTAATCCTGACTATTTTTTCTCTGAATATCCTCCTTATCAGTATAAATATCCAGTCTTCATTTCTATTCTTACTGTGCTTTTAGCTTCAGTATTAACTTGTGGTAATGATTTAGTTTTGCTTCTTTTTTAGTCTAAGTGAGAGGCTTGATTCATCTTGCTTTGTTCTTTAACAGGATCTTTATTTCCCTCTGCATGTTGTAAATACCTTGATAAATGTGTTAATTGAAATGACTGTCAGATGTACTGAAAATGAGTCATTTCAGGAGTCCTACCTTGCAAGTGTATTCATAGTGAAGACTAAAGCATGAAGCTCTGAAAATTAGACTGCTTTTTACACTATAAAGAAACAGCAATGGATAATTTACAACAAAGCACACAAGCACGTGTGCGTATGGATGCACACACCAGTGCACACTCACAAGGAAATAGTTCTAGGTCGATTAGTTATAACGGTGGACAGAGTGGGCAGTTTTGTCAGTCAGCTGAGCTGTAATCAATCTGTCTAGTGCCTTTCACAGTCTCATTTCATTAGAGGCTCAGAATAATCATTCACTCATCTGCTCTTCAGCTGCTGGGTTTGATTTGTGTTCTTTTATTGTGGGAACTAATCTGTATCCCGTAAGATCTGGTCTTTTTGAACATTTCCTATTTATTGCTTAAGTGCTAAGAGTATGTATTGCCTTTATTTTATAGACATTAGAGGGTGAAATCCAGTGGGGGATTTCTACAGAGTATGCTATGTAAAATAGTTAAGTTCTTGTAGAGTTGAAATGCTTAGAATATTCACTGAGTTATCAACCATCTTCCCTTCATGAACCAGCTTAATTGACATCCTGCAGAAGCCATTTGTCATTTTTTATTACACCTCTTCCGGCTGTATTCCACCTTTATTTAGACCTCAGTTTTCAATAGCTTAAAGGTAATTTGAATGAAGAAGTGGCTAGCACAAGAATCTGCCTTCCACTTTCAACAGTCCGTGTCCATCTAGAGAGAACAGGGTAGAATGGGAGGAGAGATGTAAGCAGAGGTGGGGAAAGTTCCCACTGATACAGAGGAAAGCATAGAAAGAGCAGAACAGTGGAAAAAGCAGCCCCTAGTAAGGAACAAGGAACGTCTTGGGCCGGTGTGTCCAATATTACACAGGTTGGTTATCACAGGTTGGTTCCTGTCCTTTAATCAATTAACTTTTTTTTCCCCTCATACTTCTGAAATGTCATGCTAGAATCTTGTCCACCATGATAATGATGTTTACAGTTCCCTCTATTTACATGCTGCATTTATTCACATCCCGTTCATATTTATTTGTTTTCATGTCATTAGCTGGCCTTATTCAGACAATACACTACAGCTGCCTTGCTGAGACATCACGGTACCTCCATAAACGATGAGGGTGTTTCCCCTGACTGAGTGACTGAAGCTCCCTTTAAACTGTGGGAGCATTCAGGATCCTCCACACCCTGGTTCACCGTGTCTCAGATCAGGGCAGCTGTCTGAGGAGCCATAACTCAGGCTCTTTGTGGATCAGTGGAACCTTTCTCCATTTTCATCAGGCCAAAAACCAGACCACGTTGTCTGAGGGAACATGCTTGATGGAGAAAGAAGAGGAGGAAGCATCTGCAGCTGCATTTTGCCTATTGTCTACTGGCTAGAACCCATGTGGGAGGGAAGCAGATCTGGGACCAAGACCTTCATCTGCCTGAAAGAGGTGCTGCAGCTCTTATTTTCCAGGGGTGTGTTTCCACCAACCGTGATCTATAACCGTGATAGGACTATACTCCTCTCTGCTGAAGATGGGCCACTGTGCAAAAAACAAATGCATGATCTGTGAAGCCAGAAAGATCCAGATTCTGTAACCCATTTAATGGGACTCTGGGAGAACAGTGATGGGTTCTGGGACCTATTTCCAGTGCCTGCGTGTATATTTCATGTAATGACTTTTTTTGGTGAAAAACATATGCTGTTTCTGAAGCAGGCACTATTGCTGATTGCAAGGTGGTTGCTCTTCAGCTAAAGCAAGGAATGTTCCCTACCTGTGGAACTATCACACGGTGGTTTCATCACTCCTGGAAGACGTAAGAGCACCATTTACACCATCTTTGGTGGAAAAATGCCTAGGATTTGTGTTTCCACCTCATCAGTCAGTTGTGCGACCCCAGGCTCTACTGCAGGAGATGCATCTCTCCTGTGCTCTCAGCTCTACTCAGTGCAATTTGAGCTCTCTTAGTCGATTAGTCTTTCAGAGGCTTTTGGTGGCTCTCTGTCCTCCTCTGAATTGCACCTGAGCAACTTATTTCCCCACAATGAAATGGCAATGCCACTTGGCTACTGACAAAGACTGGTAGCAGTCCCAGTGCTCAGCCTTAACACAGGCCTCAGACTGTCTCTTAGGTACTTTTTATTCCTCGGTGGTATTTGCTGTCTGGCAGACTTAGTAGGGACAGCGTTACTCTCTCCACTATTTTTTTCTCCTCTAGTAAGCCAGGTTCCCTTGGTAGTGTTAGGAGTCCTTCTCTGTGCCCATCCCAGTTTGAATTCAGCATTGCTGAATGTGGTTAGCTAGACTTACACACTGCAACCCACACGAATTTCAGCAGAACCCCACATTAATACTTCACTATCTCTCCTGATATAACCAGTCATCCACTACAGTCTCTCCTGTCACTTAAATCTCAGGAGAAAAATGTGCTTGTATGAGCAGGTCACCCAAGTCATTTTAGAGTATGCAGCTAGATGGTAGCCAGCAGATCGTAAAGGGTTTCACTAACCTTGGCAATGCTGAACACCTCTTGAGTTGTCTGATATTTTACTCACAAAAATACTTAAAATCGAGTTTCTTACTTCTGCTATTTACAGCACCCAGTTTTTCTTGCCTCAGCCATTTTCCCTGAATTGTGAGGGAATTCTCTCACTTCCATCCATTTCCAGCTTCTCTGCAGTGGTGATACAAGTTGTCATTCTGTTTTGTACCTACAGAGCTTTCTTGTTTTATAAGGGCCCTTGGTGATGCTCAGCAACTGATGTCCAAAACATTACTCAGTCACTTGTATCCTTGGTGTCAGGAGATACAACATTAGGTTGTCCTCTACCCCATTTCAAGGTCATCTGCTGATTTTAATATGTGTAGATGTGAAACAAAGGTACATATAAGATAAATGATTAAAATTCCGTACCAAATTAATTTATATTACCCTAAGTATAACCTAAGAATCTTATATTCACACTCATAAATGTCGTAAATTTGGGGCATAGCATCCTGGGGCAAGAGGGTTAGCAACAACCCTGGTTATCGAACTCGTGCCATATGAACTTTTGGTTATCAAACTGATACCAGCTGGTTAGTGGCTCTTTGGACTTTGTTCTTTGGTCCAGGCCCCTCTTATCTTTTGGTCAGTCTGTTCTATTGTATACAACAATGAAAAGACAATAAGTAGCACTTGAGCATTTTTCAAATGATTCGGAATACCCTGCAGCCAAACCAACTGATACGATGTAATTTCATCTTTGGAAGCAAAACAAAGGTATAAGACCTGCAAGGTAATCCCAGTTGCAACAAGCAATGGCAGCCTTTAAGATTCCTGCTTCCAACAAAGTCAATACTTGAGTTTTGCCTAAGATGAAATTTTGAAGTCAACACAACTACCTATATATTAAGCTGGAAACTATCAAATTATTTTTTCACTTACTCCAATGTTGATAGAAAATTACCAGTCAATGTTTTTCCTTAGTAGTACTATTTTGGTGCAGCTCCAAGCAAAATGAAACAGAAAAGGTAACGAGGGAAGTTTTGATGTTAGGTCTTTTTATTTATTTCTTTTTTTAGTTTCAGACTGTAACATTTATTCTTTAGTAGACTTTGTTGATAAAATACAGCTGAATTTTTCAGAGAGCTCAACTCTCACTACTGAGACCAGAGGCTCCAAATAAATCAACACATGGGCTTTTAAATTCTATCTAAAAGGATTATAGTGGGAGCTATTAAGGCATTGGGCACTTTTGAACATCTGACCCCTACACAGGGGCTTAAAGGCAGTTGAGCTCTTCTGAAAAATTCGTTCATACCTGAAGACTCTTGGAGGTCTGGCTTCTCCACTTTTCAGTGTCTTCTTGTTCTTTATCCAAAGACAGGATCCTGTTACTGAGGCTGAGATGTGCAAAGTCCAGAGAATCAATGTGAGAGAGGCTAAAACATGTTAAGTGATTGCTTGCCAGAAGGCTAACTGCAGGAATGATTTATAAAATACAATTCTTGTACAGAATCTATGATGCTGCTGAATTCCCTTGCTGGAGGAATAGCACGGGTTACATGGAACAGATTGAAATCTGGCAGGAAAGGAAGGGATTATGGCATGCAGTGAACGACAGCAGGGAGACAGCCATGTCAAAAGTTCACATGCAATATGTGATATCAATAATTTACAAGGCACTTCCATTCCATTTTCTTTATCAACAAAGCTGTCTACAAGCCTTTTGGAGGGTTTGCCTAGTTCACTGGTTTTACTACACCACAAAGGGATGAAATATCCTTACATATAACATGATGTTATTTCATGTACGTGTGTCTTACCATGTCTCCAGTGCAATGCAGCAGGATATATTAGCTGTATTCAGCTGCGCCAGGTATCATCCCCTGACATCAGCATATCTGTGACTCTGTGATCATGTCATCATCACTATGATCTCTTAACACTTTGCCTTTTTTCATCTGCCCATCCTCATGCATCAAGTGATAGGAGAGTAAACCCCTTTGAATGTGTGTGTTTGTGTGTGTCTGTGTCAGAGATTGCTGTGGGGGATCCTTAGGAATGTAAAGAAGTTGCATTAATTGCCTAAGGCACTGGAGAAGCAGCCCAGTTTGATAAGTCTCCTAGAGACGGTTTTCAGTGAAAGGGCCTGGCAAGCAGGTTTGCACTGCTTGATTCCCTATGGCACAGAGGTATGAGGAAGAATAGATTATATTTCCTATCTTTCCTTCTGAGTACAGTACTTGCATGATGCACAAGACGAGATATTGATGGTCTAAGGGCAAGGCTCTCCCATGACCGTCTCTTTGAAAACCTTAACAGTACTCTTTCTGGGTTGAATAACTGAAGAGTAGAAATTAGCATCTAGATATAAACTGGGAAGATAAAAATGGTAAATCACCAATTTGACCAATTGCGACATGTTTAGATACATTCATTGTGAAACAGAAATGAGAAGGATAGTCTGATCCATTCTGATCTGTATAGACTGCCCCAGCCTGGGTTCTTATAGGTAGTTTTAATTAGGGGGAGAAACTGGGGTTAGGGGTCTTGAATGCAATTCTGTGTATTTACAAGAATGTACTAAGCCTGTTATCCCTAAGCATGGGAGCAATCAGAGACAGTTTCCAGTCCCAGCTCAGCACCCCCAGCCCAACCCCTATGTTTTGGGGCCGTCTCCACCCTCTTCCCACCCTAGCCAGCTTATTCTAGCTGACTAACTCAGCTTATTCAGTTTTCCTTATTATATTCCTGTGCTGCGCTCTCCTACGTACACTCACACAGAGAGACACACACCCACACACCTTTCCCATAATAATAGCCACTGAAACCTGTCTGCTCAGAGCACCGAAACCTTGTGTTGGGTGGATATGTGTGCTCTACTCTCCTACCTTCATATCTGAAAAGAAGGAGAGTCATAATACCTGTCAGGCTCTAAAAGGTTCAACCTGACCTAAAGCGATTTAACCTGCAAACCTTAGCAGGGAGCAAGGAGACAGGGAGGAAAACCTTCTGCTCCCTCCTTCCTTCCCCTGCTCATGCAGCTACCTTGCACGCGTGGCAGCCATCCCTTCTTTAATGAATTATTTTCCCACTGCAGTTAGAACCCGAGGGGCTGACCCTTGGGTGGTCCCAGGGAAGGGGTCCCCTCTACGAGAAGCCGACAAGCGGGATGAATCACGCACTTGTTCAGGTATTACAGGACTTGGGATTAGTTCCCAGGGTTGTCCCAAACTCTTCTTGTTACTCTGCATAGATATGTTTAGTGTGGCTCGCCAAGGGCTCTTCAAAGGTAGAGGTAGTTGCCTGTGTATCTCTGAGGCTCTGGACCTCTGTCCACTTCTCAGTGGATCAAAAGGGGGTGATAGTGTTTTTCCCAGAGCCGTTGCAAAACCCAGTGCATTAAAAACAGCGAGACATGGAAAGACTGTGAGGAGAGGATCTCTGTAAATAGGAAGCAGTGTTTGGTGGGAGTGGGCAGAGTGGATGAGCAGGGTTAAATAGCAAACATCAATTTCCCTGGAAAATAATATTCTGCCTCCGTGCACAACCATATTATGGCATCTCTGTTCTTTCTTTCTTATGCCACACATATTGTATCATATCATTATCTGACCACTTGTTTCCTATCAAAAGATGACCTTGGAAGAGTAAAAAGAAAGAGGAAACTAACATAAAGAAAAATCAGAGAGGTTTTCTGGCCAGCAGGATAAAAAATTACACATATAATAATCCTCTCCAGTCCTGATGATACAATCTGTGAAGTGATTTAGCCTGGCACTGCTCTGCTTGCTGCCATGGAGCTACTGTAGCTGAGACCACATGGGGCCTGGCCTTTTGCTCCCAGCATCTGCTGGTGTGACACAGACTGACAGGGGGGACAAAAAGAGCATTCAGGCAAACATTCAACACCTTGCTCTGTTCTCACTGGCATGGAGGTCCTGGTGAATTCATGAGGAGTTTTAGGAAAGTCGGGAGGAGTGGGGTCCCTGGTGTCCGTAGACCTGTTTAAGACACTGAGCCTTGATTTTTGGTTAAGTTGATTTAATAGTAAGTTCAGAGTAACTGGGTGTAATTGAGACCTGGCCTTCCGGATCTCTGTCTCTGAAACCAAGCAGCACAATTTTTGCAGCAGTTTGTTATTTGTAAGGAGTCACTGGAACATAAGGACGAGCAGAGCAGGTCAGCCCCAGGTGCACACAGCCCATGCCTCTGTCTCCAAGAGCGGCCCAGGGCAGATGCATAGGGAGAAATGTAAGACAAAGCAAATAATGTTTTTTTCTTCCCCAGGACACCCTCCAACTTCCATGTGACTTAAAGTATAAACACTGATTTGGGTTTCATTATTCCATTTGCTTACCTCGCCAGGAAATTTCCAACGGAAAAGCATCTTTTTTGACAGTCAAAAGGTTAGGCTTACAAATGAGGCAGATCTGGCATGCTTGTCCTCCCTGCTTACTGACCTAAAACTCCCCGTGGTATTTGCCACTTTGCCATCATTGGTTTTTTAGCTTTTTTTTTTAATGCAGCATTAATTATTGTTTCACCAAACAAAAAATGGTCTCAGACATCTGTATCTGTGTGACTGCATTTCACATTGAGAAAACAGACTCACATAGTGCCAGAGTAAGGATGAATTCCTCTGCTAGTGACTAATTATATTACCTAGTGCACATTACAAGCCAACCCTTTTAGACTAAACCTTGAACTATTCATAGCCATGCCCTCTAATGGGGTCCCTAGCTATTGCAGGCCTCCTGACCTAAGGAGGTCATTAATTAATGTCTACATTTCTGCATGTGTATAAATATGCATAAAATCTAGTCATTCTGAAATGAAAATCCAGTGTCTTCCACCAGCATATATTTGCACTTACTTAATGCTAGATGGAAAGATATACAGTACAGAGACCTTTTAAACATACAGATATATTGCGGATTAGGTTTAATACTTTACAGTTTGTCTAGGATTGAATTTTTTCCTCCATGTACTTGTCTCGTTAATAGTTTTGCTACATATCTTTGTAGGCATTGCTGATGTGAGTGTTTTGAGTACAGGAAGTTCATGTTGTTTTATGAAAACTAGTTTGCTGGAAACAATAGATACTATTCTTCAGCTTGGGCTATCACCAATAATTATCTCCTGGCTACTATGCAAATATCTCGTGTCCTAATTTCCACACTTGTTCATTTAACACATAAGCTCATTACAGTTTAGGTGTTCATTTAAAAGCGCTGCAAATATCTGAGAGCAAGTTGCTCAAAAGCTTTATAAATGAGAAGTTTGCTTCACTGGCAAATTCCACTTTCTGCTGCAGACATGGTCTGCAATCCACAGTTATTTTTTCCTTAGTCTATTCGGAAAGGACTCCACAGCTGGGCACAAGGCCAGATTTTGATCCCAGTCTCTTTATTTTTTCAAGTGAATAACTTCAGATTTCAACTGGTTCTCTGGCAAACTGAACCTGTCCTTTCACTCAAGTGTCAGCCCAGTGCTCAGCTGCTAAGGGGAAAAGCACGAGGAAATAACCCTTGTTTGCATTTGACACCTGACTTCTACCTCACTTTGCCAAGAAAACTAAAATCAAGAAGAATGGCACATACCCCCTCTCTATTTCTAGTCACTGCCGAGCACAAAGGCATACTCAGACTTCATCGCACGATGTCTACATTTTTAGGGGCTTCTGAAGTGTACCCCTCACAAATCGCTTGCGGGTTCAGAGCACACACAGAGGGCTGTGTAAGGATGGCAATTCCTTGGTACAATACCCAAGGGTTGACCCCAGTCAGTCACATGAAGTTAGCAGTGGTCTATTTTGCAGATCGCCTTTCTGGCCAAGCCCTGCATTCATTTACATTCATACAGCCCTAATGAGGTTTCACGCATGTGACCAAAGCCAAAACTTGGGCTGCAGCAATGGTGCCTGCACTACAGTTTTGAGCAAATCGTGATCAATTTTTGAGGAAACCTGACCGTAATGCTCCAGTTGGATCTTCTCAATGTTTGGAGCAGGACCTTGCTGTCCATGCAAGGGGATTTACAAAGCTGTTTGGCATAACATGGTGCACAGCTGACAGCTTTTCTAACAAAGACTCAGTAAGCAAAAAAAGAAAGAAAAAAACAGTTCACGCATTCTTATGTCTTTTTCCCCTCCCGTCCCCTCCTCCTCCTGGAAATACCTAAACATGTCACGACAAGGACAGCATTCCCATTGCACTGCAGGGCTGTGCACTCAAGTGTATCCGACCATTTGTCTGAGCTGCTGAAACCATAACAGGGACAGGAATGTGGGGGGAGGAAACTAGCCCATAGGCTCCTCCAAAAACCCTCCTCCAGTCACGACTGACAGGAAAACCTGCCTTTTTGGTTATCCTGCACTCCCTTTCTCCATCAGTGAAGAAATGTCAGCTGGAGGCCCCAGAGCAAACTCAGTTGCTGGCTCCTTCCCAGTTCTTATCTTTCAGGAATGGCAAAGGTCTTGCACAGAGAATTCTTTGAATCATTCTAAGCACAGAGCCTGAGTTTTGGGAGGCAGCCTGATGAGAAACCCACTGTAGGCGTTGCTTTGGCTACCATAGTCAAAATGGGGTCAGTCTGTTATTTTCTACAGATGATGTGCTTTCAGATTTCCGAAGTCAAGTTGGCAGATAAACGAGAACTAACTTTTCAAGGGTTTGTGACAATGGCAAGCCATAATAATCCTCAGATTCCTGATTTTCTCTGTGCTTTCCTAACCGGCTTGGAGAATTCAGCCACGATTGTCCTTTCTTGGCACACTGCAGCCAGGCTGGTGGGGCTGGAGCATCAGGCTGGGGGTGCCAACAGCAACGTCTCCACTGGACACCACCACACTTTAGAGATGTCAGCTTTAGATATGACTCTTTTCAACCCAGATTCATACAGGCACAGAAGGAACCGAAAGGTGCTTTCTTCCAGCACTGGGAGCTGGTTTGGGGTGCAGCCCTTTTGTGAGCTGGGCAGCACCACAGCTGCTTCAAGCTTATTCAGCACTCGTGGGCTCTAAATCTAAATTCAGAGGTTGTTGCCATTCAGTTTCCATGCCTCAGCATGAAGCAAAGGCTACCCCTCAGTGCCTTTGGCAACTCTAGGTGTACGACCCTGCCCCAAAGATTATCTGCCTAAATGTTAAATATGGCAGAGATACCGGCAGCCCAGGGAAAGTGATAGCCCGTTATCAGCGATGCCAGAAGATGCTGAAGGGAACACACAATGCGGCATCATTTGGTTTACAACAGCCCTTCTGGAAGCACAATGGTCCATCTCAGAGTGACTATCTCTGCTCTCGAGTGGATCAGCACAATGAAAGGTTAAGGCAGCACGGTTAGGTAATTGGCTGGTGTCACATAAATTGAAGCTTAGAAAGCTGGGAGAAGCAAAACAAAACCGGACCAGAACACACAGCAAGTAAACTCTTCTAAAGAATGCATGGAATAAATACCCTTCGTGCAACCTTAATAAACCTAATCAAGATTAATTACTATGTCTTACTTTAAAAATTTTCCCTGCCAGATGTCCATTTCTTTCTGACAGATTCCCTCCTGATATACCTGTGTAGCTGAGGCAGACAGGTTTCAAAGCCAAAAGGCTTTTTCTAACACAAAAATCCCCAGCACAACCAAATAAAAAAAGATCCTGTGTTTTAGCTCCAAACATCTCTTTCCTGGTTGATTTTGAGCCCCACTAAACACATTCATGTGAAGGAAAACAAATACCAGTCTCTGTTCAGTCTGTGGCAGTAAACCAGCTGAACTGGTTCTCACTGCAGCCTCTGGAGCCCAAACTGGGCCTTTCCTGGGAGGATCTCCCAGCGCTTTGGAGGTGTCAGTGTGCTCAGTTTGACAGTAAACCCACAGATCAAACAAATGATAGGGGTCTGGTTCCTCCCCTGGAAGGCAGACTTCCTACGTTGGTAAATCCAACTGGTAAATGGGCTTCAGAATAAAAAGCTATCTGCACCCACCAGTGCCCGGTGGTCCTGTCCTTGTTCAGTGCTGACACAAAAGTACATGCATGTGCGTGTAGAATTAGTACAGATTGAGCAAAGCAGAGAGGCAAATGAATGCTTAATAAAGAGCCTTTCCAGGGCGACTGATATTAGAGGAGCTTTAAGGAACTCATAAATTCCTTATTTCCAGTCCCGTGATTAGCCCACTCCTCCATCTATGCAACAGCCATCTCCAATCCACAGAATTCAAGCTAACAGTAATATTGAAGAAAATGTTATGGGAAGTGAAGTCCTTTAATTGGTATAAAAAATATATTCAGAAAAAATGATGGAAGGAGATTTTTTTCTGAGACAATGCACAATTAGCCTGAGGAACTCATTAACATGAGATATAAACTTTAAAGAGTGTCATGAAATTCAGAAACAGATTGTTTGTACAGAAGACAGTAATATCCAGTATTAATGGCAAACAGTTGTGTTAGAAGGGCTCAAACTTAATCTTCATGCAAGTTGTACATTTTTTCCCCAAATATTAACAGGTAGGAACCTTCCTTCTGGGCAAATCTCTTGCTCCTTCCCTCTGAAACTGATGGTGCTGTCTGCAGGGGTAGGATTGCTCTCGTCTACTTTTATCTTTGTAGTAACTGGTATCCAGTCTAAGATGACATTCTGGGTGTCCTCTCGAGTCAGCGCACAGACACAGGTACCTCCAGACAGTGACTCGCCAAAATTCTCCTAGATAGCAGGTTGGGCTGAACCATCCCTTGGTGCCCCCATGTCTCTCCTGATAAGAGAGCGAAATTGGAGGTAGGAGACAACTCCAGATTACCACATCTACAGTTGGGTGTCTCCACACGCATTAGATGTTGGAGGTCCCACTGCAGGCAGAGGAGGTCTCGTGATTGATTCGCATCCCCAGGCAGAAAGGACCATGCAGGTAGTGACAGGATTGCCTTCCTCTTCTCTTCATCTTGGGCCACCCATCAGTTTTGTAGGCATGCCGGGTATAACTGAGAGGACATTTCTAGGCAAAGTGGACTTTTTCACAAAGGCTGGCCTCCTGTCACTGAGGCTGCCGAACAGCTTTCAGATGTTAGCCAAAAAGTAACTCACCAGCTGGCAAGGCTGTGTTGCAGAGGCTGGTTAGAAATGACTGCTTTGGAGCAACTGCAGAGTGGCCCTTGCTCAGTGCCGGTTTCATCAGCGGCACAGCACCGGTGGGTAGAGCAGCCTGACAACCAGCGACAGCCATGAGAGCTAGAAATCGGCATCGAAGGGCTTGCTCTCAGCTCTGGTTTCAGTAAACGTTTTCCTCCTAACCCAGATACAAAGTCAAACTAGCAACAACTTGAAAGGATAACATCTATCAGAACTAATAAGTGCTAATCTAGCATGGAAGAGATAGCAACCAATTGAGTCGACAGGCAGAGAGAGGAATAAAGTCTGGCTACAGCACGTTGAGAATCCATACAATTATAAATCATAAATTATAAAACAGCTCACTGCAGAATAAGGATACAGCCACAGTAACAATTCTAATAAATATTGAAACAATGCCTTGATTTGGTTAGTGTTATAAAATCTGACTACAAATCAACTCTTTATACATTCCCACAAAAAAAAAAAAAATCCTTACCTGAATCTTCTGTTACTAATCAGAAAAGCTTCCTTCTAGACAATCAGTTTATTTAAAGAATTGGCAGACGGTTGGCTGCGTGTATGTGTCACAATTTTGAAACTGTCAGAGCTGCACTTATTCTTATTCACTAATCATACCCATGTACCTACAAGCTACATTTTTAAATGGTATGGATGAATAATCTCTTTGCTCTTGTAGAGGGTTTTTTATGGCTCTTCTAAGCTGTGCATCTATTTTCACTTGACTTTAAAGCAATCAATATGCTGGCACAAAGGCTTTGGGATAATTCATAGCAACAATCTGCAGCAACTTACAGACTGATTTGGTTCCTTTAAATTGTTCTGATGAAAAAATTACTAGAAGATTCCAAATGCCTAGAGTTACCAAAAAAAGAAGAAAGAAAAAGAAGATGAAAGAAAAGAAAAAGGAAAGAAAAAAAATTCTGTATGTTATAAAATCCTCAGGGGAGAAATTCTGTTCTCCTTAATAAGGATGTAGGTCAAGTATGACCCTTTAGTTTTCATGGAGGCCTTCCAAATGTGCTCCAGGGTGGCAAGATGAGAATTTAGCCCCAGAATTAAACCCTGCTCAATGGCATGGATTTCAAAGATGTAGGGAAATGAGTACCAGCTCTTAGGTCAGTTGTTCTGCTCACAAAAATGACAAAGAGGGGCACAAACTCCTGCATTCGGCTTTTATTGGTTCTTTGTACTGAGATTTTTGGGAGCTGCCTTGGCAAAGACAAGCAGCTCCTGTTGGTGATGACTCTCGACATGGAGGCTCTGCACAAACGCTGGAAGGGGAGTCACAGCAGAGCACTCCCCAGCCTGCTGCTGGTGGGACACCTGGCACCTGATATTTCTATATACGGGAGATTATTGCACTAAACCCACTGGCATCTGCCTCATAGACAAGGATTAAACAAGACACGTTGCTTTTGCTATTACCTCACCCATTGCAAGGCATAAATTAGTTCCTTGATGGATTTCGTTGACTAATGTGAGCTATAAAGAAGCAAAACATTGCATCTGTGTTGGCTGGGTAACAATGGCTCTTTGTAGAGGCTCTGTTCTTGCCAACACCTCCAGCAGTCATGACACAGTCATCTTGCAGTGTGCACCAGGAGGAGGAGGCAGGCGTGCTTCCAGGCTCTCTGAAGTTTTATCAGGGTAAGCAAGTACTGGGCAGCACAGTGGTCTCCCTTACACTGAGTGCAGTGAAAGGTTCAAATCATTCCTGCTAAAGACATGGGCAACTGGTGTGAGGGAAAGGCTCTGTTACATCCGTAGTACATCAGGCCTCTCCTAACTGAGCTCTCAGAGCATGGACAAACATTGCAAGAGGTCCAAGCAGTGAGGAGAGCCAATTTTCCTTCTTCTGTATATGCATGGAGACTTCCACAGCTGCCTGATCCCCTCCCTTTCTGCATCCTCTCTGCTTGTCCTGGAGAAGAAGAGGTGGAGCTGAGAAGAGAGGATGTGGGTCAGAGATTTGTTATTTACACACCATCCTTCACCTTGAGCTCCAGTGATGTTGTGCAGCAAAAGTAATTCTGGCCCTCTGGAGGTACATGGTAAACAGTTTCCCTACAAATGTGAAAGCAAGAGGTATTTTTAAAACACTGAGGAAGATGAGGATTTTAGTGCAACTGGTCTTGGATTTCAGCAAATTCCTTATTGAATCATATGTTCAAGAGCACTGGCTGTCCTGTGATCTCAGAGAAAATTTGTGCTGCCAAACAGTGCCATTCATTGTGTGCATGGTCCACACAACTTATCAGGCACCACAACAATAGTTGATAGCAGGCAATACAGCTTTGCTTTTGCTTGTTTGTGAGTTTTATCATTTATTACTGATATTGGCACATCTCAGATAAAGCTCAGCTAGACTCTACTCTGGAGGAAGAAACCTGGCATTTGCTATGGTGATGGTAGTAAGAGGAAATAATGAGCAAAACAGAGGTGGTATGTGCCTGCTGGAGCTAATGATCTGGGTGAACATGAGGTGGTGATTTGCTGCATTCAGTGGGGGCACTTTAGGACTGAGGTAAAGTGCTGGTAGGTCCCAGATTGATGTGTAAAAACATACTAATATTAGTCTTAAGAAACAAGGAGGTATAAATTTGAAGACATAAAGTTTTGGAAGGGGGAGCTAGTAAACCTTTTACTGAGAGTGAGATGACTGCTGCACAGAGTCCCTGCTGCAACATCTGCAGGTGCTAACTGTGGGACTGAATGTTGGCTAGCAAGAGACCGAGCCAGCTTCCTCCACACAGGGAGCAAGAAGACAAGGACAGATGAAGGTGCAGATGAAACCACAACCATCCCAGGAGCCTGGAATGAGGATAGCAAGAAAGTGGTGTCCCGCCTGTCTGGGAAGCAGAGGAGTTATTGCACAGTGAGAACCTTTCCTGGGCACAGCGGTTACATCAAACTTAGCAGATTGATTATGTTGTATTGTTGGGCAGTGAGAACGACTGGTGTGGGACATTTCACATCCATGCTGCTGATGTCTTGGTCTCTAAGTCCTGTGTGGCTCCATGTACAAAACCTGCCAGAAATGGTCCCTGGCTGGTGCTAACTGCTGAGCTGCACCTGGGAATGGTTTGAGAAGGTGTTAGTTGCCCCAGATCTGGCTCAGGCCAGGAGCTACTGTAATCATTTAACAGCACAGACAATTCCATTCCAGGTGGGGGATATTCCCTGTATTGTTTATTTTTCGAATAAAGTAATGATTCCTGAGGCTATCCTTGGTTTGATATAACCAGCCTCAAAGTGGACCCTTACTTGTGTACAGTCTCGCTCTTATTATCTGTACATTGTTGCTACTGCTCTTAAGCAAACCCCAGACCCAACAACTGAAATGGGCACAGAAGCAAAACACCTCCCTGTTTGATCATGGTAGTTAATAAAGCTGTGAAAGCAATTTATTCCTAAGAACACACATTAGAAATATCATCTCTTTTTGGATTAGTCAGCTGTCCACTAACTGGTCATGATTTCTAGAAAAATCAATCTGTTAGTCACAGGCACCTGACAAATAGTTTGCATACAATAAAGCTTAGCATGGGGGATTTGTCAGCTGGTTTGCACACACAGTTCATTATTCACTGTATCGTGTGACTAGCCACTGCTTACACGTGATACAATTCCTTCTCTTTATTTACACAGAGAAATTATAAACAGGAGAAAACCAAATGGATACATATCTATACACATACATATATGTTAGTAACAACGCTAAATAACTAACTCTAATTCTACAACCGTTCATTTTTGCGAATCCCCAGGTATCTTTGAAAAGACATCTGAATAATTAACAGCGATGACTCACAGCACATGGTCATGAGCGTGGCCTTCTATTTATAGCAATATTTCTAAATTCAGCTTCTTCTTAATAACAGCAGTAGCAGCTGAAAAAAAATCACCGCATTAGGCATCCCTTCGGATAAACTCATACATGTAGTAGCACTTTCCTTCATTGTCTCTGCTCTCAGTCCATGAGAAACTCATGGGAAGAAAAATGTAATATCAAGACTCCAAATTTTTCAGAGTCAACAAAGGTAGTTAGCCACTAACATGCTCATTGAAATTAATGAGTTGTGTGGCTAAATTCCCTAGTAAGCTTTGAGACTAATCAAACAAGATGTTTTTGATCTGTACACAACTGCATGACTAATTGTAATAGACCAGCTGAGATCCTCAACACAGAGATTTTTGTTCCGTGTTCCCTCCTGTTTCTTCCACTTGTCTAACCTTTCCGTGCTCTGCCTCGGCATTCTGTTCATGTGCTAAGTAATGCGTTTTCTTATATCAGATACTGCGGTCTTGTATCACTTTATCTCAATTTTAGGGGCAATCAATTGAAGTTATAGAGAGATACAAGGCCTCTGCATCACCCCGCTATCAGATCCACTTTGCTGTTTATCAATTAAAGGTCAGACACAGGTTAGTGAGAAAAAACTCTCTGAAATGCTGGTCTGATAGCATTATTACAGCTTGTACTTTGGCATGGAGTTAGCAATATGTCAGCTGTGTAGCGCAGTGTATAGAAATGGAAGAGAAATGGTAGGTTTAGACGCTAAGAAGTAAACTCTGGAGCTAAAATAGGCATAGATAAATATGCATTTCCAATGTTTTGGGGACAAATCTTCTGTTAAGAAAAGGGAATTCTCATACCACTGCTTCCACTGATTTTGCTAAAAGGGGCAGACAAAGATTTGTGTGGGAGTGTAGAGATATTCGGCTTTGCTGGTGTTGTCAGGGCTCTGCTAGATGAAAGCAGCTGGAACAGCCCCCATTGTTGAAAAATTTGTCATGGGGCTCATTTGCAAATCTCACTCGATCTACAGGGAGGCCAGGGCCATCTGTACGAAGCACAGATGCCTCTGCTGCAGAGTATCAGCAGCTCCGGTCTCATCCCTGGCAGGAATGCTACCACCATGTTGTCCTGGACAAAATTCCCTCGGAAAAGGGAGCCCAGTCCATGAACAAGAAATGAGAGGTCGCGTCACTTTTTCCTCTTAAACTCCACTACATTGGTCATGTTGGTGAACTCTGGACTCAAGCCGGCACCACTGCCCTAAGCCTCGAGCGCAGCCTTCGCGGCCAGTCCTCATGGTCATCCTTCACCGTGGATCTGCAGCTGCCAACAGTGCCCAGGACCGGCTTCATGACAGCCCTTTAAAGCATCCGTGCCAGGACTGATCATGACGAGCTCCCATCCCCCTTCTTCACACACTGCCTCCTCAGCCTTCTCAAAACACCCTAAGAGGCGAGGGAGGCATGATTTACCCTTACGAGCGCTGTGTTAGTATGTCCCTGTCACATTAAACCCATCTCGGTGCTTTACAGCTCTGCCTTCGGAGATATTAACAGCTATTTCTCCTGGTACTGTCACAGCTGTAACGAGGAGCCTGGCACAGGGTTGGACACTGCAGTTTCGAGGTGTCGTAGCTGCTGTTAATGATCCACTGGGTACTGGAGTGTTGCAGCTTTAGTACTCCAGGCTTTCGTTCATCCCTGATCCTCAGATAAATAAACCATGCCGTTCTTGTGGTTTATTGCAGATTCTCCTTTGCTGTAATGGATGTGATTGCAGCTCGTTGTGAGCGACGGCCCCTGTTTGTGCCCGGTGGTGTCAGAGCCCTGCTAGGGGCTGGGGAGCAGCGCTGGGACTGTGGGCAACAGAAGAGCAAATTCCTCGCGCTGTGTCTCAGTCCATCCCGTTACCGGGTCAGATGCATGGAAACCCTGCCCCATGACTCACTCTCTGTTAACTGCACCATAGAAACAAGCAGAGTACGAGTGGATTTCTTCACCAGAGGGCTCAGGTTGAAGAAATAAAGACTTTAGGAACAACAGACAACAGAAGCATCTCGGGTCATGGCTCATGTTAGGGAATGCCAGCATCAGAAGATACTTCCTCTGTCCCTCCCTTGCGCCTGACCGAGGGGCTGTGCTGTAACTGGCCTATTGGACTGATCGGTGCAAGAAAAAACATATTTTCCCAAAGTTGTGCTGACTGGGAAGTCACTAAACCATCATTGCTGCTGAATCCTCCTCCTTATTGTGAAACTGCTGCCTCAGGTTGCCCAGTCTTTTTACCAGCCTAGTGTATAATTAATTTGAGGACCAAGCAACAACAGACTGCGGAGATATTTCCAGCAGGGATAAGAGAGATGGCATTCACAGGCCTTTCGCTGTCTGCTGGGGGAGCTGGGGGAGGTATTTGCTGATGATACCTGTCTGGTTATGTGCACTTAGTCGCTAAGCCTAAGCTCCATCATGCATGACTGTGCATGATGTGATATGTTCAGGTGGGCCCTATCTGGCAGATGTGTTGCCATGTAGTCACCATGCTTAGCTTTTTGGAAGTAAGGAAGGGCATCTGGGATCCTTCTGTCATCAGTGGATCTGGGCAGAGACTTTTCTTGTCTGCAGACCCAAAACATCGTAGTCTTTCCCTAAAGAGGCTTGTGGCAGGCTGCAGGGGGGTTACAAAGGCAGTAAGAAAACCTGTGAGGACCCAATTATGGCAAGTTATTGGCAGACAATAAAACGACTAAAGAAATTCCTCTTTCCCTGATGTAGTTGAGGAGGAACACTTGGATTTGTGGCATTTAGTATCAGGTAAATACTTATAAAGGGGAGGAAAGGGAAAAAGAAGGATGCTCAGGGAAGAAGCATCTGACAAGTAGGCTGGGGAGTGTCAGTGTGGGTAGTTTGCTGTGTTAAAGGATGCCAGCTGTGTAAATCAGGATTTAGCTCTGCCAATCCAGGCAAAGATGACATCTCACTGTTAGTTTGTTTTATATTTTTTATAGAAGCAAATCAGTAAACACAGCCGTACTCGTGGGGAAATCTTTTATTCCAGATGAAAAAGTCACAATGTACACAGCTGTACCTCAGCCCTGTCTGGTTCTTGATGCCTATTGTGTTAAGGACTGCTATTGCTTTGAAAATAACCACCTAGATTCCTAGAGTAATTCACTTTGGAAATAATAGAATATAATGGAGATCTATCAAAATTGCTCAAAAAAGTCTAAAGTACTAAATGGAAAACATTATCCTTTCTTCAGGACTTTTGAACCAACCCTACAATTCTGTAGCAAGGAGATAATTTTCTATTAGATATTACGGAGAAGACTGTTAAGTTCCATCACATTACCGTAACAGAGTCTTAGAGTGAATTATTCCAAACTATTCTCAGAATTATTCTTAAGGCAAAGGTTCATGACAAGAGAAGGACCTAGCATTTTATTTTTCTTCTTCTGAAACCATTTTTTCTGCCTGCTGCCTTTAGTAGTTAATCACCTAAAAGCCTTTGCTAGAAACCTGTCTTATGCTGTGCCAGGTCTATTGATAGCACTTGGGAGAGTTTTCAGAGCTGGCTGGTGGGATGACTGTGATGGCAAGGTCCTGCTTTGCCTTTCGTATAGGTAGAAATGAGGATTAAATCTGTTGCACTGAATGACTTTGGTACACCGGTTTAAAACCAGCATCTGACCGGAATGCCATGAAATCATCTCTACACTGATTCCCTAGCAGATACTATCATTGATGAGTGTCTGTCTATTATTCCCCTTACTGCACTGATAAGGATAGATAATCAGGTATTGCATAGAAGTAAATCTTGTCATTTATCAGCAAAATTGCTGGTCTTCTGGTGAGGGGCTAACAGAACATGTTGGCATTTTTGAAGACAATTTCAAATATTTACAACAGAGAATATAAGTATCTCAGTAAAGGATACTGAAAAATTCTTCTCTATAAGGGACTAGTTATGAAAACACCACTTCAGAATTGTCCAGAATAAAATTCCTCCTCCTAAACAGCCAAGTTTGGCAGATCTACCCCTGGAAAAAAAATACCTCCCAGTGCTCTCAGCAGAACAAAAGATCAGCGATGGAAAAGATTTATCAGGTCATCCAGCCCATCTTCCTGATAATAGAGCATTGTTTTCCTAAAGTGTATTTTTTCTAGTGCTTTGACGAGTTTTAGAACACCTAAGTGATGGATGGTGTTTTTATCATTAACCTTGGGAAACGATTCCAGAGCCTAACAAATCTCAGTGTCAGGCTCCTCCACATTAGTGCCTCTGCTTTGTCAGTAATTTCATAGGTATATACTGGTTGCTTTTTCCCCAAAGCGCAGGCTCCTACTGAGTTTGTAGATATTGTGGATACATCTTGACTATCCATCCTCATGCAGGTGGATTGCTTCTCCTGCAAAGCAGTCTCTTGGAAATCATCACAGTGAGCAAGGGGAAATTTCAGTCTGGCCCTGAACTGAAAATTATTGCCGTGCCAGCTGAGTTGCAGAAAACGACCTTGTCCATGATCCCAGTGCATTATAATGGGAAATAAAACTCGGGATAAAGCTTGACTTCTGCAGCCTCAGAGGTGGACCAACTTGGCATTGCAAGGGATGGGGAACACAATGGAACTCCTGCTTATCTTTTAAGAGCACTGTTCATTCCAAGGGATTTGGACATTCTGTCATAGAAGAGCCAGTCACCCATGGTCAAAAACAGATGAACACAGCCTGGAAAGGGACAGAAAAGAACTGTGGAAATAGAGAGCTCGGTGTGCTCCGCAGGCACCATGACCGCAGGCTGACAGGATGGAGTTTCTGTCCATACATGCAGGGTGAAGGCCAGTGTCAGGAAGAAGATAGGTGATGCTTGGCCTTCAGGACAACACTGTCATGAAAACAACAGGCAAGGGCTGGTTGTGAATAAATTAAAGTTGGAAAAGAGAAGTGTTCTCTTCATATGGGGAGAGGACAGAAAAATGGTTTTAAGAGGCAATTCAGCTGCTCTCTGAAAGGGATTGCCTGGTCAGTGAGAAATGGGAAGGAATGTCCTGTTTAGCCAGTTTAGTTAGTTAAAGGACCAAAATTTTTAAGTTAGTTTCTGTTAGCATAATCCAAATGGAACAAAGCAAAGATTCACACTCCCCTCTTTCACTGTTTCACAGATCGACTCACATTAGTAAACACAAACTTCCATTTAATTAAATCTATTTGATGCAAAATTGTTTCCCTGTTGCTCAGAGGCCAATACAACCCTTTTCACAGTACCCAGGCTTCATTTAACATATCATTTGCAGCAATGTTTGATTTTTGTAAAGTAGAACAGAGTTTCAGGTGGATTGTCACAATTTAAAAAAAAAAAGGCAACACTCCTGCTGTGCTTACAATGTGTGCAGAAGACATAAATGAAAATTTTAACTCCTGAAGAAAACCAAAAGAAATATTTTGGATATTTCCAAAATATTTCCACTGGATATATCCACCAGCTCATTTTATATTAACAGATTGCTTTGTGGTCCTTGAGTTTCCCATTTGCCTTTGCATTTGTACCTTGTAAGTGACATAGCCCATAAGCAAGGGGAGGAGCTCCCCATAGTTTCTCTTATTATAACATTATTTGTATCTAAGACTTGGGCTTGAGATGCACATTGAGAATGATGCCTCTGCACAGGGAAGGGACAAGCTCTCCCTGAGCCAGGGACCGGACTCCCACTGACCTGGGAACCATGCTTCTGCTTACTCCCATCACTTCAAGCATTGCTTTATGGTGCAAAAGAGTGATGTGCATGGGTACACTGCAGTGGAAAAGCTATACTCTTCCACCAGAGGTGAAAGAAGTTGTTTATCTTTGACCTGCATCTTTTGATAGTAATGATGTTGTGAGGAGAGAGGTGTGATTGAGTTGTCTTCCCTCCACTTCAGAGGAAGAGCCAAACCTAAATGGTTTCTGCCTGGAGTGAATTTAACAAATGGAAAGGGGAGAGGGGGAAATATTGTGCTCAGTTAAGATGACTTAGTTGACTAAACATAAGCATCTGTGCTATTTGAGATGCCCTTTGGTGTCTAAGACATCCTCCTGGGGCTGACCAATATAATACAGGATATACAAGACACCTGTGTTTTTCAGAAGCCTGAGTTGGAAGCTGAGAGAAATACCCTAGGGCATCTCAGATGGCAAATATCTCTATTTAGGTAACCAAATCCCACCAACACTGTCCTAGCATGCATCATTCAAAGCACCAGTACAATAGCAAATGTGAGATGGGAGAGGTTCATTACCCCCGAAGACCAAAGGGAAAAGCAGCTTTGTCTTACGTTAGAGAAACCCCAAATATATATGCTCCAGTTAACCTGACTCCAGTTCTCTCCTCATGTGTAATGTGGTTCAATATATGTGGTCTCTCTATCCTTAGAGATATGTAAAACTTGGCTGGACAAGGCCCCGAATAACCTGATCAAACATCAGGTAGCCCTGCCCTGAGCAGGGTGTATAGCCTCCTGAGGCCCCTTCCAGCCTAAATTATTCTGTGATACCGTGATTCTTCCAAAGACAGGAAGGAGATGGAGAGGAGGATGGTGTTGAAAAGGGGAGGATCTTTATCTTGGAGTAATGCTCACAGTCAGACGGTAATGCCAGACTGTCTGACATTCGGATAGTAACCTCTGAGAGCTAATGCTGGATCTGTCTTTACTTAAAATTAATATCAGGTAGAAATTAGTGATGAAAATCAACTCTTCTGGCTGACATAATCTGTAAAAATGCTCATATAGACATGAGAATTTCAGCATAAGCTCTCTGACAAAAGATTAAATAAAAGATAGGAAACAGAAAACAGGAATAAACAATCATTTGTCATAGTAGAGGGACATGACCAGTGGAGATCTACAAGGAGATGTGCTATGGCCCATTCTGCTCAATATATTTATCAAGGATGTGGGAAAGAAGGGCAAACAAAGTTAAGATAACAGAAACAAAGTCCAATTCTGAAGAACTGCAAAAGGTATTGCCCTGGCAATAAAATAGCAGATGAACTTCAGTGTGAATAAATAATACACATGGGTAAAAAATGATCTAGAGCTTTCTGTATGAGATGATGACCTGATATGACTTTATCACTCACGAACAAGATCTTGGGGTATAATAGGTAGTATCTTTGTAAAACTTGTCTCAGTGCTCAACACACTTGGAAAAACAAATCTAATACTAGGAGTTTTTAGGAAAGGGATAACGAACAAAGTAGATGAGTATGTCTCTCTCTGTATAGCACATCTTGGTGTACAGTTCTGCTCCCTGTGTCTCAAAGGGGATATAATAAGACTGGGAAACTCAGAGAAAGGCCACAAGGATGATAAAGGTATGGAACGACTTCTCCGCAAGGAACAATTAAGCAGATTAGGAGGCCTCAGGGACTATTGAGGGGATATATGATAGAGGTCTATAAAACCATGAGTGGCCAGAAGTGGTAATTACTATTCCTTGTTTCTTCCAAGAAAAGGATTAGTGGACATCGAATGAAGCTAGCAAATGACAAGTTCAAAGTGTACAGAAAGAGATGGCTATTCAGGTGTTGTGTGGCTGAGCTGTGGAGCGCCATACCACAGGTTGTTGTGGGTGTCTTGTGGATTCAAGAGCTGACTAGCAGATTATGTGGATTCAGAGGGAAACAGGAGGAGTTTATGGAAGAAAAATCCATTGAGGTCTACTGAACATAAAGATGTGACTGCTGTCTCACAAAGAGTTTGTCCTGCTAACTGTTGGCAGGTAACAAAATATTTGCCCCCTATGTTTAAAACTTTTCCCTAAGAACCCACTTGGCCACTTGCAAAGGCAGGAAATTGCTGGAGGTGATCTGAATCAGTACAGTGACTCCTATTTTCTCATGTTCTTGTATTCCTGGAGTCCTACAATTAAAATGCTTAGCAAAATGCTTTGTAAAGATGTCCACAGTAAAGGTGTCCATAGCAAAGATAGTAAAGTTTGTGTCTTCTCACCCACCAAATTTGCTTAAGGAGCAAAACACACATAGTTTGGGAAAAGTGTCAGGTCCTGCACTTGGCTCACAACAACCCCATGCAACGCCACAGGCTTGGGGAAGAGTGGCTGGAAAGCTGCCTGGTGGAAAAGGACCTGGGGGTATTGGTCGGTAGCCAGCTGAATATGAGCCAGCAGTGTGTCCAGGTGGCCAAGAAGGCCAATAGCATCCTGGCTTGTACCAGAAATAGTGTGGCCAGCAGGACTAGGGAAGTGATCGTGCCCCTGTACTTGGCACTGGTGAGGCCGCACCTCGAATACTGTGTTCAGTTTTGGGCCCCTCACTACAAGAGAGACATTGAGGTGCTGGAGCGTGTCCAGAGAAGGGCAACGAAGCTGGTGAAGGGTCTGGAGCAGAAGTCTTATGAGGAGCGGCTGAGGGAACTGGGGTTGTTTATCCTGGAGAAAAGGAGGCTGAGGGGAGACCTTATCGCTCTCTACACCTACCTGAAAGGAGGTTGTAGAGAGGTGGGGGTCGGTCTCTTCTCCCAGGTAACAAGTGATAGGACAAGAGGAAACGGCCTCAAGTTGTGCCAAGGGAGGTTTAGACTGGATATTGGGAAAAATGTCTTCACTGAAAGGGTTGTCAAGCATTGGAACAGGCTGCCCAGGGAAGTGGTGGAGTCACCATCCCTGGAGGTATTTAAAAGATGTGTAGGAGGTATTTAAAAGACTTAGGGACATGGTTTAGTGGTGGACTTGGCAATGCTAGGTTAACGGTTGGACTCGATGATCTTAAAGTTCTTTTCCAACCTAAACGATTCTATGATTCTGTGAAATCAGTAGCAGAGCTCCCATATTAAACTCATCTGTATTCAGTTACTAAGCACGCTAGAGTAAAACTTACAATCCAGCCTAGTACAGGACAGAGCACAGCTGCACTGCCCTAGGGGAAGGGCAAGAAACAGACTGTCAATTAAAATTGACGGTCAGAATAGAGCACAGCAGGTTTGCTAGATAGAGTTGTTATCCCTTATTACTTAAATAAAAAAGGAGGGCACTTCGTATAAGAAAGGAGTAGTTAATTGTAGTGCAGTTCTGTTTTCTGACACATATAATCATTACTAATTTGTCAAATTAGAAAACACAGACTATCCTATGCAAGTTATCTTAAAATCTGCCCTTTTTACGACTGCATGCCTTTTTTTTAGGATAGGTTGTGATAGCTATCAGATAGCTGAGATCTATCACAGCAGAGCCTCTCTCTGCTTGTGAGAGCAGACGTGCTCCCCTGTGACTGACCTAATCTGTCCTGCCCCTCCCCAGGGGACCCCACAGGCTTCCTCCAGGGATGAAAACTGGCTTTGAATGTTACTGTGCTTTTTGAGCTTTACAGACACATTTCTCTCTAGATAGAAAGCCCCTTTCTTGGCATGGTTTCCTCAACTGAAAACATCTGCAAGCTTTGTGGCCAAGTATGCCTACCAATGAAGACAAATCATCAGCTGATGGACACTCAGTAAGGCTACTCTGAACCCAACTTAGAGACAGCAAAAGTCAGGCATGGGAATGGAAGACGTTTGGTGAAGGTACCTCACATACTTAAGCTTCCACTTGGTGTACTGTAGATTGACCTTGAGCTTTTGAGCTCCTCCATGGAAAAAGAGCTTTTTTTCTGCCTAAGAAGATCCCAGGACACTCTCACTGTAGGCCTTAAACAGTGGTTAAGACAATCTTGTGAGCTTCTTCAATCCTGCTCTGGGACATGAGCACTAGGCTGCATGAATCTTTGGGGTCTCTTCCAGGCCTATTTTGTGCAATTCAAGGATTTTCCAGATCAACCCATTCAATGTATATTTTAAAATGGAATTTGACAAAAATCTGCTTCTATGTCTCTTCAACACTGACTATACACTCATGGATTCTTTCTTTCAAATCATTTCAGTTTTATGTGCTTTCAATTAAAATGTTATAAAACATTTATAGCTGCTTGCTGCAAAGCACTGAGGACGTTTACATTATAAAAGACACTATCCATACCGAGTTTGTGGTGGTGCTCACTGCTGTATTGCTTGCAGTCTTGCCTGCAGTTCTGTATATTTGCCAGCTGTTTGCAACACAGTCCTTGGATTTCATTGAATGTTCCCATATGGATGCCTTTTGGAGCTGAACCCTCTGAGTTTGAGCTGTTTGTTAACGAGGTTATGTAGAGACTAGACACGATCTGTATTCCTAAATACAATGAGGTGATGAACAGTTTGGTGACAAAGGATTTTAAAAAAAGGCATGGGGCACAGGCCTGTGCTTGTTTTGCCACAGCATTTCCATATGGCCATATGAATTTGCACCTTAGTTCCTAATGGGGCAGTTCATGTTCTCCTTCCTCAGAGGGATTTCATGGGGATGGGCACGTCAGGACCAAGGGGCTGGCTCTGGTGAAACAGGGATCAGAGGAGGACAGCACGTGGCTGTGCCAGCTGATCAGTGCCCGAGTAAAGAGTAGTGCAAAAAACTGGACACCATGATACATGTTGTATTCCTGGCCTCTCTATACTGCTTGCCTATGTCCTTTTTCAAATCAGTTAGGTCCAGGTCCTCAGAAACATTTAGGCAATGAATTGACGGAAACTTTGAGAAGCTAGATTTTAGGTCCCAGTTTTGAAACCTTGAGACCTAAACACCTTCTGGTCTGACCATTCACCAGAGATAAATAACAACAGAGATGCTTTCCCATAGAAAACCAAATCTATGACCATTTTAGAATCCCACTCAACTCTTCTCCGACATACACTCACCATGAGCTTCAGCCAAGAGGCCTCTATAAAGCTCCATTTGCACATAACAAGGTTCTGTGAAACTGCAGCTACAAACACCGGTTCTCTTGAAAGTGCTTTTGTTACTTCTAGCTGTCATTTTCCTGCCAAACCCACACCCTGAACTATCCCATCTAATTATGCTCACTGGCCATCTTTCCCTTTTTTATTGGCAATATTTTTCTTGTTAATTGTGCCTGCTTAGTTTTAAAGAATGGTGTCTGCCTTTCCTTATGTGGCTCTGCAAGGAATATTTCTGCATCCTGGGTAGTTTCTCTGACATGTTTATGCCTTGCTGGTTACTGTAAAAAATGCAAGACATATTATGTACTTCTGAAAACCAGGCTGGCACTTTGCAGTTTTAACGTTGTGCCTTATTGTATAGTTAAAATAAATGTACCTGATATCAGCTTTATTACTCCTTTTAGACGGTCTAATGGCTTGATGTGCAGGAGTTCTTCCAGCAGGATGTTAAAGGGAAAGCACCGACTGCTCAGCTCAGCCCCGGTACTCAGTAGCACCCAGGGAGCAATCAGGGATTGCAGAGCAACACATGATGCTCAGCTGGGGCTGTGTTAGGGCTCTGAAGTCAATTTCTTGCTTCCAGATCTACATTTAACATGTGATAGAGTGTCAAAAAGAAGTTAGCACGACAGAAAAAAGAGAGAAGGTCCACAGATGCTGTTTGTAGTCACTGTCCATTTCTACTTTTCATTAAAAATATTACATTTTGGATGCTGTAAAGGGTTCCCTCTGAGTGAAGCTATAGCAGTCACACAGGACAGGTTTATTCAACACTGCTGAAACTTTGTTCAATAAAATGCCTGTGCAGTTTGAAACATGCTACCATCATTCCTGACTGACAGCTATATAAAGGAATGAATATGGCAATCCAGATCTCAGTACAGTTTGGCGTCTCACGAGCTTCTGGCACTCACTTATCCTGACAGTGCCTGGATGGGGGTATCTACAGCTGAGCAAGCCACCCTGGGGTTGCTTCACAGACTCAATGGTGTTTAGGATGCAGTTCACCTCTGTGCGTGCCTATGTTCCATATTTGGTTAGATGAATCACATCAAAATATCTGTTGACTGTACTGACTGAATATCCATTGACCATCCACAGACCAGATACTACCTGAGATACGGATGCTTGTATCAGAGACACCAAACGTTAGGCCAGGTGAGTCCTGCACAACACGTGGGCTTTGACTTACATATATTCACTAAAGATTCACTTTGATATAGTTGTCCTTGACTCTCTTTGACTCTAATTTTAATTGAAGTGAAGTGAATACACTGGAAACACCTCTATTTGGTCAGAGGAACCCTGCTCTGCATGTCTCTTTGGTGGAAGGTGGTACGGAGGCCTACTGTTATCAGTGCTGAGGAATATACTGAGGAATGGTGAGAGAGGGTATTGAGTTGTCTAGCCCAAGAAGATCTCAAATGGGTTGCAATCAGAGCAGCCTGATACGGATGTACCTCAAAATTTCTCCTAAGCAGAACTAGTAGCTTACCATTACTTCTTAACAGAGATGCTGAAGTTTTGAGAAAAATGTTCAGAGCCACATGACAGCATCAAGCACTCTGGGGGTCAACTAGTCATTTTTAGCCAATATGTTTTTTTTTCTGCTCAGGCTGGGTCTAGAGGTGAGAGGAAAGCTTCTGTTGGCCATGTGAAAAGCCCCGTGAATACTCATCCACATGTGCACATCTGCATTCCCAGGTCTTGGGATACTTCCTAAGGCAGAAGGAAAGAGGGAGCTGCCATGTTGTTAGTCCAGGGAAATGTCTGACTGATAAGCAGTAATTTATATTTCTAACTAACATCTCTGGAGGAGCCCAGCAAACAGGCCCCAGCATTGAAAAGAAAAGATTGGTTTTACCATTCAGAGCAGTGCTTCTGAGCCTAGGTTCTGCTAAGCGTTTTTATAAAGAACTAATTTTGTTAATTCTACCACCTTATCCAGGTTTTAATCAGATCCTGTGCTCAGTTGAGCTGTTTTAGCCAGTGTAACTCACTGGCCCAGGAGAGCTCAGCTCAGATGCTGTGTTTGATCTGCAGTGAAATTGTTCTTTTAGCTCAATTTCCCAGCTGGGTTGCCTCCGGCACAAAGGGTCAAGTGATTTGAGTGAATTGTCCTTCGCTCATTCAGGATCAAAGCACAGGTTTTGCCTGGTTCCACTTCTTTCCTCCACCCACACTGTTAAGGGATCACTGAACCTTCGGTATCCAGTCCCCAATAAGTGCAACAGGCAGTGATAAGTGAAAGCAACAAAATACACTCCAAGAGATTTCCTTTGGGAAGATATCAGTGGATAAATTGAGGCCTGAGAAAAGATTAGAGGTAGATAAGGGAGTGCTTCAGTCCATCCCAGCTGAAGAAGCAGGGAGAAGCAGCAGATGCAATGTGTGTTTCCTGGATGGGCATGCTGCTGGAGGACAGGGAGTTTGTCTGTAGTGCCAGCAGACGGTGGAGAAGGAAAGGACGTGCTGGTTGGTGCTACGCACGTAAGGAACTCTGAGCTCTCTGCTTTGGTTAACACTGTCTCAACTTGTGTTTATGAAGGCTACTAAGCAGAAGAGTGAGTGTTTCATCCCAGCTTAACTTGTCTCATTGTGTAATTCTGGGCAAGACATTGATCTTCTGTCATTCCCAGGAAAACCAAGAGAATATTTCTGTGTCTCTGAAGTAATCATTGTCAGTAAAGCATTATGGGACTGTGAGGAGAAGATTCATTGCAGGTAGTACCCCTATTTATTTTGTTAGGCTCTGTAGTACAAACACTGGAAGAACTTTATGTTATCTTTTGGACACTGCAGTGGTCACATTATGCCCAGAGAAGGGTCAAGTGTAGAACACTGAGAGGACAGAGAATCTTCAGAGAGAGGATTGAATACCTCATGCCTTCAAAGTACAGCTAGTGCTTCTGGATGAACTTTATGTCAAAACTCTAGAAAGGCCATAAGTTTTCAGAAAAGGAGGAAGAGAAAATTTACACAGATATGACTAGGCTCATTTCTGCCATATTCTACTTTGTAAATTACATTTTCTTGTCTAAGCTGAGGGACTGAGGGACAATTGAGATGTTTTGCAGCATCCAGCTTCTAGAAGCCTTGATAGAACTGAATCAGGCACCTATTGCTGTCATACCTCCCTTCCAACCATACCAATAACCCACTTGCTTCAGTTGCAGTGGATTTTTGGGAAACACAGGCCTAAGTTTTGTCCTTTGCTTTCTCGGCTGGAAACATTAACCACAGGCTCTAGAGATATTTCCAACATTTTTTGCTGTATATTTATTTAATTTATGCAAGAAACCATTTCAACAGGGAAGACCTCCTCAAAATGCTGTATTGGCCAGGTTCAGCATCTGCATCTGCTCTGGGCAGTAGAAGATTTTGATTCAAGACATACTCCAAAGCAAACAGAGCAAATCTGAAGATCCCAGATGTCAGTAAGATCTCTAACTCATCAAGTTTCATCAACGTCCTGCATGTCAGCCTTCCAGAGAGGCCTGATCCAATAAGTGTTTTCTGAAAACACTAATGGAGCTGGCCCTAAAGTCAGGCCAGTCAGAGGAAGTAGACATCTATCTCCTCTGTATTATGAGGACTTAAGTGGATACACAAATGTTCAGCAGCAAAAAAAAAGCAGACATCTGGGGAATTTCAGTTCTTCCTGGGTGAGCAGCAGCTGCATGTGGACTTAAAGGATCTAATAAGTATTTGAAATAGGTGGACGTGGATTAATATTTTCTCAATTTCCAAAGATTTTAAGAAGGCATGATGAAACTTGCCTACACCAAAAGAGGGTTGTGATACCAAACACACTACACTTCCAAAGCACAGAATGATTTTCCAGTCAGAAGGTAAAAAGTTATTAGAGTGACCTATCTGAACTGTCAAAGCCTGTGTGCATTTGGTCTAGAAAATATCCAGGAATACAATATTTCATGAGGTTTCTTATATTTTCTGCATGTAGTCACTCCCTTTGCAAAAAGAGCCCTCTTTCTGTGGTGGTGTGTATTTCTCTGATTCTTGACAAAACGTAAAAGTAGAAAGGCTCATGACAGTGCAAGGAAAAGATCAGTAAAATAGTTTTGACTCTAAAAGTTCAGGGTGAGTTTGTAGTGAAAGTTTGTGAGTGGGAAATGATGCATTTCTCATTAAGTCCAAACCAGTTCTCCTGTCCCTGTTGATGATCTGCCCTTGTTTCAAACCAATTAAACTGGAGCTAATCTCTCTGTTGGTTTGAGACATGCTGTCTTTGTTACATATAGCTCCTTTTGTGCACAAAGTCCTAATGGATTTTTTTTGTAACCTACATCCATATTGGAGAATAATCATCTTTGTACAAACACAGAAGATCTGGTTCCTGAACCAGACAACTTTGAACTTGATTCAGGGCCAAATGAGGGAAAACTGAAAGGCTCCCATTGACTTCACTGCGTATTAGATCAGGCTGTCACTGTCTACATTCAGTCAAGGACATATAGTAGCTCATTTAAGGCCTATATTGTGAATGGGCTGAAAAGCACAATGACAATGCAGTACACATTCTTTTTAGCACCTGCCTTTGGTGAAGCATGGCTGAAAAGCTTTATGGAGGAAGAATTTTCGTAAGAAATTCGGAAGAATGAGCATTCAACATTGCTTGACTTTAAAGGAGTTCTCAGAGGCATTTTGGGGGGGGAATTGGATAGAGTATTATTTTAAAGAGGATTATTTAAAATAGGTTGTGAGGAGGTGAATCAGATGGACTCTCATTCATCAGATGGACAAATAAATTAAATTCTCTGTGTGTAACTCCAAATACTGCTGTATATGGATGTACCTGCTGAAAGATACATGTTGTTAGAAAAACTCTAGGATATTTTTGACTGGAAAGCCACACAACCCCATAAGCAAAGCAGTTAAGCAGTGAGTATAATTCTGAGGTAAAGTGGGCTTAGAGGGCTTACTCTGTAAGCATCCTTGTAAAGGCGCTGTGATGTAAATTTCCAGCTCCTTTAACCAAGTATTCAGTTATTGGGAGTCAGACCTGAACATTGAACTCATGGTGATACACCACCACCATGTGGTCGTTGTCAGGAAAATAAACTGCCATTGAATAGTTGGGAGCAACTTGAGCTGATGTTTCAAAACTTGGGAGACACGTAGTTATTACGGTAACAGAAGATCCTACAGCACTTCGCAACCAACACTGCTATAATGTGAGCATGTAACACCTGTGTGGTGTTCACGTGTCTGTGAACACCAACACAGAAAAAAAATATCTGTGCTTTGTCTGAACTCTTGTTCCAGGGCTGAAGTAAAGCCAAGCACAGAGGGAGGCACTCATGCACCGTCAGATGAAGCAGTACTTCAGCAGTTAACCTGTCTGGATGTGCCTGTTGTAGGTTCTGATGTGGCTGAGACATGACGCATACTGAGAGTCGTGTAAAGAGATTGTCCCTGTTGCTGGGAATAGCATGGGTTCTTTTTCTCAGGGCAGAAGTTATGTTCTTTGGAAAGCATTCTTTAGTACATGCTTTAGAGGAAAGTACTGCAGAGTATAGCAAAGGATGACACAGTTTTGTTCTGGCTTTCCTGTAGAGTTTCTAATTCATTTTGAGGAGGTTTTTTGTGGAAGGGAAGTTCCAGTGGGATATCTGGGAGAGTTCAGGGATGTTGCCCCTTTCATTAGGACTGGGTGTGAAGCAGCACCTTAAAATATCCATTTCTGAAACAGCATTGAGGTCATTGTGCAGAAGGCTGAGAATTTCTTTTTGTTTGCATAATGGGAGGGATCTCATTCCTTATTCTGCTTTTGCCAAACTATTGGTTTCATCCCTACTCAGATCTGTAGGACTTTTCCAGAAGGGAAACAGTCTTTGTAGTAACTTTCTGCAATGTTCACTTCTGCCAGGTCTCTCTTGTGATTAGTAACTGCAGAAGGACCAAACTCCTCCGGTCTTTGGGGGACTGCTCTGCTTGGGCCTTAATTGTCTGTGCAAAGAGAAGGCTGTCGGCTCCTTGTCTTAGTCTTCCCCTTCTTCTTCTCACAAACCTCTTCTTTATCGGGAGTTATAATGAACCCCCGAATGTGAGTCTTGGTAAAATATTTTGGTAAGGCACTTGTATGTGATGGTTCCAGATGTGGCTACAAAGCAGACTAAGGCAGCTATTGCTATATTTCAGACTACGTGTTGTATAAGAGCCTCTAAGCAGAGACCCTGAAGGAAAAGCACTCTGGCATGCTATTATGTAGTAGAGCCATGCAGGGATTTTTTTACCTCCCGCAATACTAACCACTTGTGCAGGTGTATAACAGCAAAGAGGAGATAAGTAACAATGCTCCAGGAATATATTCAACCACACCAAGAAATGCCTCTGCCTAAATTATTTTTCTGGTCTTTTAATAGCTTATTGCTCCAGAATGTATTTTCTTCTCATCTTTATCAGACTAATCCTGGAAGGTGCTGAAGCACTTGGTTTTCACACGCCTGAGGGTGTGGAGCCATAATGAAACTTTTCTCTGCTCTAATGGCTTAAGATCTCTTTCTCTCTGTAGCAGTGGTACAATGTAATAAAAGCGCTTAGCCATGGACAGAAAGCTCTTTGAAGGGCCGTATCACCTCAGTTGTGTTTTCCTCTAAGTGACCCTCTTAGGAAGATGCTCCTTCATGACACTGAGAACTTCAGTGTGGCTTCTCTCTCCAACTCTCTGAATTGTACTTTGTGGTGCCTGCAGATACCAGATATTCATTTTGGATGTAAATTAAATGGGACAGGAACTAGAGCACTGCTTTTGTTTATGGTCCCTCCCCAGCCTTCAGTTGGGTCAGAGATTAAGTGTAAATCCCATGGAAGTACACCAAGGCTCAGATTATCCAAAATTAATCTCTTTTCTGGGATATTTTCCAGCCCATATATTGAATTTTTGGGAAGTTATGGATCTGATGAACCTACTGTGCAGTAACTGGCTTTCGCAGTAGTTGTGACATTTAGGAGCAGTGTGTTTGGGTCAGAGTTACCAAACAGGGACCATATCGTCCACAACAGGCACTCTGGAAAAAAAAATGGGGAAGAAGGAAGGGGCATTGAGCAAGAAATCAGGCATGAAGTCCTGGTGTAATTGTCTAGTATAAAAATACTAGAGTAGGAGTAGAGGCGTTTTGCCTCTGGCACCTTTTTAGATGCTACAGGGATCCTCCATTCATTTCAATTGTCAGGGTTTTAAAAAGATTGTTAAGTGAGACAAGGTAGTAAGGAGCCATAAATGCTCTTCAAAGGCTGAAGAATGATGCTTTTCTTGACAGACTTGAAGAGCACTATTTACTTAGTTTATCCAAAAGGAGATTGAGAGTCCTGGCAGAGCATCTTTCTAAAGGGCTCAGTCAGGGGAACACATTAACTGATGCAGAGGCAAGAGGAAGAGAGCGATGTTGCACTTCATAGAGCTTTCTGTCCATGGCTCTGCACGTGTGCTACCTAGTACCACAACAAGAGACATGATTAGAGTGTGTAAACAGTGCTCAGGGGAGAAAAACACCAGGTTTCGAAGTCTCTTTTGTAGAAAAAAGCGTAGCAAGAACTCATGGTTGAGTGCAAAAACAAGATGAATTCAAATTATAATTAGACAAGTGCTTTTAATAATGAAGGAGATTTGCCACTGGAATGAGCTGGAGAGAACAGTAGATCTGCCAAATCTTGATACCCTCAAATCCAAAATGATTCTCTTTGTGGGAGACAGACAGAGGCTGAAGAGAAGTCACTAGATAAAATTTAAAGACAACTGGGAAGAAAAAGCAGTATTTGGATGCCAAATGAGAAGAACTGACATCTCCTAGCTTTAAACTTTATTAATGCTTGAATATTCTAGAAAAGGTCTTCAAAGTAGAGCATTTTGAGCAATGCCAAGCTTTTATATTGTTGGTAACTGCCAAAATAAACACCACATGTGCATCTGCTTTTCCTCTGTCTCAGGATTTTCAGGGAAATAAAGTTAAATATCTGAGCAAGCCACAGGGGAGACCTACCTTCATTATTGCTTCAGCCACAGGTGACTCTCTCACATGCTCTTTTTCTCACATTAAGCAGTACTAAGGCAGTCAATGTTGGAAGATCTGGAGGTCTGTAGGTCTCTGCAGAGCTGTAGGTCTCTAAATCAAACTTCTGGCTACCTTTTCTTTTCCTTGCCTCCACGAACAATTCTTCTCTTCTTCCTCCCAGCTTCCAGCCATGGGTGATAGGAAACCCCTGAACTCAAGGCCATCATGTTTCCATAGATCTTGATGGACCCATCCTTTGGGCACGCGTCCAGCTCTTCTTTAACCCAAAAAATCCTGTGGCAATTAATTTCAACATTTAATGGGGGGTGGGGAGCGTGAGAAAAAGGATCACTTTCTGTTTTTAAACCTGTGGCTTAAAAGCATTTGGTGCCCCTAGTTCTTGTGCTATGAAAACCAGCAGATAGTGTCTCTCAACTACTCTCTCCACTTTTCCATGATTCTGTGCACCTTTGACTATTTAATTGTTTCTTGTATGGAAACTATTCTATGCTGTTGATCATCTCTGTCATGCTTCTCTGCATGCTTTCTGGTTCTACTGTCTGTTGTTGAGCTGTGATTACCAGAGACACAGACAGCTCTAAACACACCAAAGAATTTGAACGTAATGATGTTTTGTTTAACCTACCCTTTCTTCAGTGATTCAATTTGCCTTTTCCAGAATCACTGCATGAACAATCACTACAAGATCACATTTCTGAGTGGTAAAATCTGATTTAGAGGCTATCACTGTATCTAGATAGAGTTGTGTTTGTTTTTATTTCTGTTCATTGCTTTGGATTTATCTAAGCTGAATTACATCTGTTATCACCCAGCCACTCAGCATCTTATGATTCTTCTGCAGCTTTTCCAGGGCTTATTAATTTTAACACAACACCATGTGAACAAAAGGCATCCTGTTTGCAGTTTGCTTCTGTTCAACCAGGGCATAGAAACTTGCAGCTACCTGCATTGCTCTGTGTGCGTGTACCTTATAAAAGCTCTCAGTATACCCTGGTGGGTAGAGAACTGTTGGAGACAACACCACCAGCTTGGCGTGGGAGAACAACAGAAGAAGGAAAAGCCTGAACTTATGTAAATATTTCTATTTCTCTCTAATTTTCCATTTTTCCCAGGCAATCTGGCCTGATCAGTGGGTAGTTGATGGGCCCCTTTGAGATTAACACTCATGATCTAACTCCAGAGGCTGAATGGTTGAGTGATTAGAGGGAACTCTGAACTGCTCACTGTACTCCACTAAATTCTGAATCTTTAAGAAATATACTCTGTAGTTCATCAAATTAATCTGCACAAGAGACACGCACAGATTCTACCCTGCCCAGTGCTTATTTTGGTCACCACAGATGAAACATGCATGTTCCCACCATGGCACCAGCAGACTTTTCTGGCAGCATAGGATGCAGCTCAGACAGGGCAAACAGACATCATTCCTGGCATGACAGAGCTGACAGGGTAGCTGTGTCTCACTGTGTGCATAAAGCTTAGTAGGATCTCAATTATTTGAATTCACAAGATGCTTCAGCCTCTACAAAGCCCAGACGATAAATGGAAATATAAATTAGCCAGTGGGAGAGAGGTGCTATCAGTCAAGCTATCCAACTAAAATAAAGCCTGAAAATAGGACTATGCCACTTGAGCTGAGCTTGTTAGCAATGATGGTGACCTTTTGGCGGGTAAAGTGTGTTCATCAGAACATTTTGGTAAGAAGCATCCTTGCCATTAGAGGGCACCAAATCACTTTAAAAATCTGACTTCCCTTCCATAAGTCTAGGATTCGTACCTAACCTATGCAGAGCCTGAGCCCTGAACTGTCCAGCCACAACTCAAATGATTTTGCAGTCATACTTGTTGTGTCTCAGTGTCCCGAACCAGATTGCTACCGTTTTGGCCCCAAATCCCATCAGTGTAGCTGACAAGTTTTTATAACTGTCAGATTTCAGAATGGAGGACGTGCAGCTGCCTGCCTGCCAAGGGGAACGTAGGGATAAACCTTATTTACATACATTTCTTCCCCTGTCAGGCATATAGCCTTTGGGGGTGGAAGCTACACTGTGCAAACAGCAATAAACTTGTGAGTTCTGAAGGGCATGACAGGGAATGTCACCCATTGAAAGATAAATAGGCTGAAAAATATGGGAGTGGATGGAGTACAGCTGTTCGGACACTGCCTTACTGCTGTTATCCTTAGAGTTACCCTTCTCAGCTAGTACTCACATTTGCCACTGTTTGTCTGTGTTTTACTTTGATCGCCTTACTCTTGGGTGCATTTTTCTGTTTCTATTGTTTTGCTCACCTTACACCTTGTAGTTTCTTCCTGAATAAAAATCAGCTTCAGTTGGAGTGGAGCTGCTAAGGGGCTGCCAAAGGAAGGGATAAGCTGCACAGAGAAGTTTTCCATGAAAACTTTTCCATCTGGGCCATGGCTGAGGATCTTGGGATAAGATTCAGTCAAAGCCTTGAGCTGGGATTAGGGTTAGGACAGAGACAAAGCCTAGAGCTGCAGCTGGGGTTGGGCTGCAGGGCTGCTGAAGGATTCCCAGTTTGTTAAGCATCTTCTGACAAGTGATACATAGGCTTCTGTTACTATTTGATAGAAAAAGAAATGGATGCTTCAGTCTTTAGGGAAAGTGGAACAAGGCCAAGCAATTAGTTAGACTGCTGGGAACCTGGAGTAGCTCTACTAAAATTAAATGAGTTGCTGTGGCTGTGATTTACTCTATTTCACAATCTTTTAATTCTGTTGAGTTTGGCAGGGTTATCCCAGATCTATACCTGGGTGAAAGGTCCTTTGACTCTGCTCTGGGAGCAAAATCTGGTGCAGCTAAGCATAAGGAGAGCAGTGTGTATTGTTATGGAACCGACTTGTACAACCTCTAAATTATGTCACCTGGTGTGGATCTTCTCTGTAAATTCTTAAATATTTGAATAAAAAGATACTTCTGAAACATTTCTGGCTCACTGTGAGGATCAAAGTGTGATGTTGACATTAGTATTCTTTGAAGGGGGCAACTCATCACAGCGTTTGGGAGCTTTTTCCCTTGCCTCCCTTCTTGTGGGTATATGAGATAAAGCAGTGCCAACTTCTTTAAAAAGGGAAAAGAAAAAAGAGAACCAGCAATTGCATGAGCATCTCTGAGAAACTCTGAAGAATTTAGGTTAATCCCAGCTGAATTTGTAGTACTAAAAAAAATCTCTTTGGGGAAGGACCAGCTTTCCTCTTAAAGTTGCAACCAACAACTTGCAGAGGAGGAGAGACAAAAGTATGGGATACAATGGTGTTGGGACTGAGTTAAGAGTACTTGAGTGCAAGGAATTATGGAAATTTACATTTTAGCTTTTAATAACAAGAATCCAAATGACAAGCTTTACCCTTGAGTATAGCAAAAGATTTAGCTAGAAAGTGTCCTTTCTTTGGTGTTTTAATGAAAGTGACATCCTAAGGTGGGATTTATATCTGTTAATTTTAGGTGTATACAATGCATAACGTGTGAGGTTAAGGTGTCTAAGCTCCTCTGAACATTGGTGGAGATCTAGCCAATAAAGTCAATTGCATTTAGGATGTGATTCACTGGAGCAGATGTGAGAGTGTATTTTACTATGAAAGCATACCCTAACTTACAGTGAGGAACTCAGCACTGACTAAAAGCTGCTTAGGCAATGAACACAGATGTAGATGCTTACACTGTAAACACTCACATCTAGTCTGATGAAGCCTGCTTTTAGTATCTTTGAAGCTGTTGATTTGGAAGAAATACCAAAATTTTTTCAGTATTTCTTACACATCAGTTTTACAACACAGTGTAAATAATAATGTCAAATACATTGCTGAAGAAAATGGTTACTAAGGATACTATGGCTGGAGGTTAGATGTTTCAAAAATGTAGCCTAAATTCATGTACTTGGACAGCATTCAAATCAAAGCCAGATTGTCAAAGGAGAGGGTGCCACTTGCATTCAGTCATGACAGGCTCTTGGAAATGGATCTGGTAAGCTCTGAGATCTGAGTAGTAACTATAGCCATAATGTTCTTTGCCACTGAACAAAAATTAAAAAAAAAAAAAAAAGAAAAGAAAAGAGACCTCTTGAACAAAGACTTTGAATTGGTAGATCTTGGCCTTGAGGCTGACATCTTCATTCTCTTCCCTGAACACTGTCAAAAAACTGTATCTTCAGCAGATCTACACTGCTGAAAGCCAGGTTAATTCATCCACCTAAACATCTTCCAAGGCCCAGAGTAGTCATCTAACCATTTCAGTGCATTATACCAAATACCTTTCGAGACTAAGAAGTGGGAATTGAAGTGTTGTCATATTGAAAGTCACACAACATGTGAGGAGTCAAGCACTGTGACTTCAAACTCTTAGTCCACTGAATTACAATGTTATACCTAGAAAAAAAAAAGCACGACACTGCTTAACTCCTAATACCATTGCAAAATGGAAAGACAACCTGGCTGTGTGACTCTTGTGCTCATAAAAAGGGTTCATGTGTAGGTAGAGTTTGTCTTTTCTCAAGGGTAGACAAAGTTCTACAAGTGGTCACTTGCCCAACTTGTCAAGCAGGCTAAGTTCTCTCTTTTGCTGCGTTTTTAACCTTCTGACTTTTCCAATACTTTTCTCTACCCACGCAGATGCTGGTAATGGACATGACAGTTGGTTTCAGACAGGGAGATGATATCTATCAGTTAGTATCTTGAAGCATTCCTTCTGAAGAAAATAAGATGAACTTTTTTTCCTGGTATCTCAGCTTTACTTATTCCTAGGAGGACCATGGCTGCACTTTTTCTGATTGTGTGGATTCCACTTTGAGAAAAACATATGCTGAGTATAAAAAAGCAGAACTGGACAGTCTTGTAATGTCCCATCCCACATCTTGTAAATCCTGTAGGCTAGGGAAGAGCTATCTGTTGTCTTGTTCATGTGCAGATGCAGATAAAATTTCCTTTGACCAACTGACGTCAATGGATTGGTTCACTTTAGGGCTAGAAACCTCAGAACATGGCCTCTGGAGTTTATTTCTACACAAACAACTTTGTTGATAAGATAGAACAAGGGTTAAGATGTTGGTGGTAGAAAATGGAGGCCAGTTCAAGGAGCTGTTCTAAATATGTAGGCTCAAAAACAGCTTCTAAAATTTGAGAGAACATGATGGACATATTGGCACCTATTTTCTAGAAATGCTGAGTACCTGCAACTTTTATATTAGCACTCTAGAAATTAATGTCTTGAGCTGTGCAACCAAAGTCAGGTGCTGTGTAAAAAAATTGTTGAAAATCTCTCCTTCTCACCAATTCACCATCCTAAAACTTATAAACCACTCCGTGCTTCAGGGTGATATGTTGTGGCTTCACAAATCAATATTTTTGAGCTAGGTTGATACTATGGTAGAAAGACAAATCCTATAAACTAGTGACTCCTAAGCCATGTTAGGATGAGAAAGAGCATGACAAAAGTCCTGTGGGTCCCCAGTTTTCAGGCATGCTTCCTAAGATGGTGCATACTAGAGTGCCCCCAGAGTTAACATCATCTTGGAAAGGTGCTTCTTCCTCTTCTGATCCCCATGATACCTGCTTTTTCCTGACTCATGCAATGCTCTTGATTATTCTTTTGATTCTCTGGAGAACATGCAAGGAGCTGAAGCATTTACAGTCCTCCTGCTTATAAAGTCAATACAGGCCTGGAAGAAGACTGCCTTCTTGTTAACCAGCAATGCTGAAATCATGCTGAACTCGAGATAAGGTAAGGTGAAACACAAATAAATGTATTTCTTCGCCACATTCTA
This sequence comes from Mycteria americana, assembly GCF_035582795.1. Lineage (NCBI taxonomy): Eukaryota > Metazoa > Chordata > Aves > Ciconiiformes > Ciconiidae > Mycteria > Mycteria americana. The sequence continues at coordinate 163,895,643 of NC_134366.1, forward strand.
CATAGATAACATAATTTCAGAGGTGATAAAGAAATGACAGCAATCAAACAAACCAGCCCTCATTTATGGTCTCCAGATATTAAAACACAAAAAGCTTCCTGCATTTTGTCTCTTTTTATCCAGCTGTCTCATTGTGATTTTCCTGACAGAGGGTAAGGAGAAATTTAAAACTGTGTTAAAACTGATTCTTTAGGGCAACACACTCCTGCACTGTGCTTAGGTACATTTGTTCAGATCACCTCCGACAGGCCATTAGTTTGTGCCGAGACCCAGTGGGAGGCTAAACTGATGGGCACTGGAAGTGGCCAGCCCCTCCAGCACATCCTGCAGGCAGGCTCCCTGGGAAAGGCACTCCGTTCTCCTGGCTTGCCCAGTGCCTGCATACACATGCATATTCATGACTGGCTATTCTTTTGGGCAAAAAAGAAAATTTCTTTAGAAAATTGCAGCAGCAGAACAGGGCTGTGCTTTCAAGTATTTTGTCTTTCCCAAAAGAAAATAGCTGATGCCATGAAAAGTTTTGTGCAACCGTAAATGTGCTCAACTGTGCTATAATGTTTCATGGAGGGGGAATTCTCCTTCCCAGCCCAGCTGCTGAATAGTTTGTGCCTCCAGGCTCCATGAGGAATTGAGAAATAGGACCAGGCATCATACTAATTTTTATCATTTTTCACCCCATTTGCAATAATCTGGGACACGGAAATTCCCCCACGTGACAGAGCATTCCCCCCTTCCTCCAGTCTGAAATCACGTGTGCAGACACACGTACACACAAACACACATTTCTGTAACTCAGCTCTCCTTCAAGACATTTTTATGAAGAAGTATTTTGGAGGAAAACCTCCACACTCAACTTCACACAACAATCCAATTGATTGTTTTTAAAGGGCATTGCTGTCAGCTTGGGACTAGTGCTGACTAAAATAAGGTAACACTATATAACTGAACATGCACCTGTGTTTAAGTTTCCATTTTCTGCTTATACATATATTTAACGTGGCTTTTTGTTTTCAGCAGCAAAATGCTTCACTCAGTAAAAGGGATCTGCTAATATGGAAGTTGGGAGATTTGGGATTTTCCCCTTATGATGAAGACATCCCAGGAGACAAGGAGAACATTTCAGAACTTAGATTTGCCCTGAAATGTTCAGGTCATCTAGTCTGATGTTCAGCCATTGACAATGGAAAGCAAAACCTTCTGGTGTTAGAAGCAAGTGTAAAACTTTTGTAATAGGCAATTAATTAGGCACTTACAAGCAAATAAGAAAAGACTATTTTCCTAAATTCAGCTGAATTGTATTCCTTGGCCTTGAGGATAAAACTACTTAAGGTTCCAAGAGTCTCTTCAGCAATGTTTCCTGTGAGTCCTTGCTTACTTTTTCTTTTTTCTGTTGGGATGATGTTCTACTTCAAGGCCAAGGTTAATCCTCCCTCCTATCTGATCCCCTGCTTTTTGTCATAGCTGTACCTGGCAGCTCTGAGTTGCTCATTCTCTCTGGATGCGGAGGGACAGCCGGCTTGATGAAAGCCATTTTTAGTGTTATTCTTTGAGTTTCCATGTTCCTCTCATTCGTGGGTGATGAGGCTGGGTGAATCAAAATGTTTATTTTTACCCTTTCTGTATTTTTCCTCATTTGTCGTGTTTATCTTGCTGTCCCTTAGAGACTGCAGGAAGGTGCTGTACCACAGAGCCCGGGAACTGCATCACCCAATGCACCCTTACCACTGGAAAGGGCCACAGAAGTTTCTCCTTTCTTTTTGGCCTGTTTTGTGGAAAACACTGTTTTGCACTGATACTGATTTTGAAACAGCAGCTGATGTGGGTGATTTCTTATCTGCCTCTCTGTACTTTGCTCCAGGAGCTGACCTCTGCATGCACTGCAGGAACACAGCTCACAGCTTCACGAGGTCTCCAGACAGGCTGCTGCTCATTCCTTCACATGTGGCTTGTGGGGTCTGAGAAAGTAGCTTCACAGGCTTTTGCTTCAGATCATCAGGATCTCTTTTCTCCATCGTTAGAATGACCTTGGAGCTCAGGGACACATTCCAGGGAAGGCTCCTGATGCTGAGGAACTTGTCTCTAATGAGAGGAAGGAATTTGTCATTGCCTAACTAGGGTCTCCTTTGCAAGTTGAGACTTATTGCTTTGGGATGGTATGTTCTAAGCCTTTCACATTCCCCTACTGATTTTCACACCTAAGAACATGACAGAAGCAACTGTCTCTTGCCCTCAAGATTTCCATCTATAGTAGGAGGGTGATTGTATACGGGAAGACTTTAAAATGACCAGAGACCTGCCAGATTATGTCTTGATCCTGACTCTCTGCATGAAATTGAGTTATAATTTTCCACATACTCTAGCACTGATCAAGGCAGTTGTATTATAGAACCAAGCTTTATGACATAGGTCTAAGGAAAGAAACAGATAGGGCTGAGAGGTATGTTCTTTATCTGATTTGTAACATCTTGAACTCACACATTTATAATGGCATCGGCTATCACTATAACTTACCAGAGAACAAACACACTAAAATATTTCATAATACAAATGGGTCCCTTGCTAAGTCTACATCGGCTACTCACTGTCATTGGGACTACGCTCTTTGACCTGAGCTGCATGTGTCATTACAGCAACAAGAGGCCAGCGGCCCTGCTGCCTACAGCTCCTATACTGACTTCCTTCCCTTTACACTCAGCCCTTGTAGGAAAGATCCCAGTCCACTTCTCTGCCCTGTATTGAACATGTGATGCTGCTTGCGAAGGCTGATGTGACGTGGGAATGAAGGACTCAGCCAGGATGGCCATGGCTGTACCCAGGCTGCGCCCAGGGTGCGTTGGCACAGCTGGCTCCGGGCTGAGGGAGTCTGAGAGCCTCTGCTTTCCTCCTCTGGTTACTCTGCTCGAGCAGGCTTCTTTTGAAACAGCATGTATGCGAGGTGAATATGAACTCAGATTGTGCTATGGAACAAGCTTAGATGACAGCGTCTTCATACCTTCAGTGCCAGTGCTGGTACTTCATTATCTGTCGACACAAAAGCTTTCCTGAAGCAAGGTTTGCCTGTGAATACTTAATGTTGCAAGGTATTTCTAGGGTGTATCTGCAGGAGGAATATAAATGCCTCCCTCAACAAATAGAAATGACAAATTCAGGTTTAAAAATAAAAAGGAAAAACTGTTTTCAAGTAAAGTGTGGAAGTTTATTTGTCTGGTGGCTGAAAAAACATAACCACTTTCTTGCTGTTGCAAGATGACAGGGGAACCAGCTGCATCAGGGCCTCTTCAGGTGTCTGGAAGAGAAGATGCTGAAATATATACAGGTTCAAATATACAGGGAAAAGAAAACTATCCTGAAGACCTGCAAGGATGGAATTCGGCTGGATCATACTTCTATAAACATTGGAGCTGGAACTGAACAAATCCCTTATCTTTCAGTTCTTGGGGAACAGCCCCATGAAAAGGCTGTGATCTACAGCTAGTGAGATTAGCAAGAGCTTTGGTCAGGTCCTTGCAAACCTCGCTTTGTGCCTAATGTTACTACAGAGAAGAGCACAGACACCTGTGCCGGTGGTCCTCTGAGGACAAGGGTTATCCCTGGACCAGAAGTGGCTGCACTTTGGTAGAAGTTTTGGTAAGTACAAGGATACGTTGTTAGAGTGCCATAGGGTAAAAATCATGCAAGTGTCAAGTATTTTCATTATTCTGTTTTTCTATAGAGTACTGTTACCATCTAATCTCTAGCTCAAAAGCTTTAGTGGTTTTTTTTTTCTTTTTTAAAACTGCAATTAGAAAATTGAATAATCTTTGCATGACACTTCTTGTTTGGGAAGGCCAGCATGCTACAGGACTTGCATATTCCATCACTAGTGTAAAATGTATGTCAGCCTGATAGCAGGGGATAAAAAAGGGAACTGGATATCTATCTAGTCAGACCACTGTGAATCTATCAAATGTTCTGAAGACTACTGTACCAAAACTGCCTGAACCAACATTTGGTGTAATCAGCAGAAAAACTGTTATTGGATTCTGTTGGACACAGTCCATAATTCAATTTCTTAATTTCTGCATTTCTCCTTTTTCCCATTTCCACTTTGTCCCAGAGGGACAACTGCTGAAAAGCCACAAGAAAAATTACTTTTCTGCTCTTTTAAGTACTTGGGGGACAAGAATTTTCAGTAATTTGATGATTTCTTCCTTGTAGTCCCAAACCACTCACCAAAAATGGCCCTTTACTAATTTTCTCAGAGCCAAAAAGTTTGAGTAGGTTGGATAAACTTCAGTTATGCATCAAGTTCACAGGACCAAGTAATAATCCCAAGGCCCTGTGATGAGCAGTTCCTATACAGTCCTGTGCTAAAGTGGTGTGGCTACATACACTGTATGATTAACTGCTGTCATAGGAGCAAATCATACGTAGATACTCTTCAAGAGCACGCTACCTGTTTTTCAGCATTATGATCTTTTCTATGCCTTTGCCATTTTTTCAGCATCTGAAGAATACTTAAAGCAATTTTAGGTCCATGCTAACCGAAGGTTGCCATCTTTGATTTCTTCTGTCTTTGCTGCCTTGTGTGTTGTTCCTGAGAACTCTTCTAATGTTAAGAGACAGCAATGACATGAACAATACTCATCCTCCTCTGATCATGGTAATTTTCAGGATAACTGTGACTTTCAGATCCATAGATCCATTCTCCCACTACCTGATGTTTTTCATTGTTTTTTTCTTTTTTTCTTCTTCTTTTTCCTTCTTTTTTTTTCTTCTTTTTTTTTTTTCTTTGTGAAGTGGCTTTTAATTAAATGGTGCATTTATATGGCTATGTGAGTATCAACAAGGTTTGTGGACCAGTAGGAGTGAATCTACGTAATGAAACAGTTAGTACTAAGGACCTAATGTCCATACTATTCATATTTCAGGGTTATTCTACTCTGAACTAGCTCTAGTCTGGTCTTGCAGAGCCCTTTGTTGTGCAGTGCAATGAGGTATGCTCCTAAAGCGCACTTTCCACTTCAGTTTCGTCTGACAGGAATCTGGCTCATGGTCTCCAAGACAGATTCGTGATGGGAACCAAAGCACAGTAAGTGGGGATAATGGGAGATTTGCTTCAAAAGTGTATTCTTAATCCAAATAAAGCCCTAGTGTAGATACATCCTGAGTGATCCACTGGAAGGATTTGGAAGGGATGAATGAGGTGTCAGGCCTTAAACAGCTAACGTCCAGGATGGAACACTGTCTCAAACAGCTTGCGTTGCTGGAGGGAACACACATAAATTTTATGCCCAATGATGCACTCTGAGAAGCCACAAGGCATCCTACGTATTCACAGCAATGAAGTCCCCAATGAACCAAAGATGTTAATCTATTTCCTTCCCTATTGAAAATACAGTCCATGTTAATTTTCCTCTCAAAAATTCTGCTAGCAAACTGAGGAAAATGCATGGTTACAAAAAGGAGCTCTGCTGGGATGCAGGTGTTGCATTTTCAACTAGGCAGGCAAATATCTTACAGTGTAGGGGTCTAATGCATGGTTGGGCAAAGTGATTTAATAAGAATCCAGAGTTTCACAGAGGGAGACTATTCTGAAATAGTAACTGACACGTACAGCAGCTGCACTCTGCTTTTCAGTCATTTTTTTCCACCATTTTAATGAATGTTTTATGTTATCTTTTCTTGCTGCCCGATTGTCCCAGCTCCTGTTACTGAACACAAGGGCCGCCTTTCACAACCTGTATCACTCCAGACTGACATAATATACTTATAATTCTGGAAATTCCAAGGCACATATACACTTCATGGTAAATCCCAGGCAGCTAAGCCCTCTTGGAGTTAGTAATTTTACTGTATTTCATTCCACAAAGGAAACTCTACTCCCAAAGGAAGCAGTAAGCTTTGGCCACCCCTATAGCTGATAACAATCCTAGACTTTCATCACATTTTTTTGACCCATTCTTGGCTTTCAGGAATAACAACAGCTGCTGAAAGCAATACAATTTTTAGTTGTGCTTCTTTACCTTCCCCCTAACAAGCATCCTTATGAGAGGCTGAGAGATTAAATAGCCTTGGGGTAAATCAATCTCCAACAGCTGTTGCCTCCAGCATTCTTGACTGTCAGTGACTTCATTGAAAACATATGAGTGATCTTTCAACATGTTCACAAGTGGAGAAACGTGTCAACTGGGAAATCTCCCTCCCCGCAACCCCATCTTCACGAATGTATATGGAGGGTTGAATAGTTTCTCAAAAATCCCAGTGGTTCCATGACATTTCTTTCTTTATCGCCTCGGTTTTGTTTGTTAATCTTTTCTTTAATGCAAAGATAGCTCTAAAAAGGATGAGCATGACTTATGTTTTGTTAGCCTGAATTTCCCCTTCGAGGGCCATTTGTTTGGATATGTAAATCAGCTTTCATAATTCAAGAGGCTGGGGCAGAACTGACTTGATGAGGACTGAAGTCAGGAATGTGGACTGAAAACCAAATACAAAACTGGAGACCACCACAGGCAGTCCCCGTTTCTCATTAGTGTAGGCAGCTTTTACTTTAATAGTTGCTCTGTACCACCACTGTTCCTGAGCACTTAGGACACAGATGGCACGTGCCCTCTCTTTCCCTAAACGTGACCTCCCAGCACTGCTAGCTGGCACTACGTCTACTCAACTCCATGTTCAGGATCAAGGCCCATGGCTGTGGGAATACCTCCAGCCCATGGTCCACCCCTGCTTCCCTCATGCTGAGGCAGCATCCGCACACCCTCTCCCACCCTGGCAGTGGGGACAGGATGGGTCATGGAGGCAGTGCATCAAGTTGATGGAATGAGGCTGTTTCATAGCAAGGATGGAAGGTTTGCATAGGCTTGCCTCCCTAATCCACTCTGAAATAGTGATGTCTGGGGATTCTACTCAATTTTTTTTGCTGCTTTAATCACTCTAGTACCCATGCTAGCAGCTGCATACTTTGTCTGTACCTGAAGCTGCCCCTGATCCCATTAATACCTTGATCAAACTCCAACTTAAGTTTATTCCCATTTTTCTTACTTAGGAGGCTGTTAAACAAACTTATTCCTTTGATGGCCGAAACTTGCTTCTGCTTTCTAACTAAATGTATCTACGCACAATTTGCATACATTTTTACTATAACATTATATTTCAGCCTAAGTGACTTTTGTCCATCCCTGATTTTTGGTGCTGGCTTTTGTGCATCCTTGATTTTTGGTGCATCAAAGATCACTCTTGCTTTGTCTTGTCACCTTGTGACAGCCCATTTTCAATAGAGCTGCTATAGTAAGTTAGACCTGCAGGCTGGAACTGAGTAGGACTTCTCATGGGGGTGAATCTCTGGCCATAGGAAGTATTTCTTTGAGCTTGAACTGTGACCCCAGACTTCAATTTAAATTGACAATCTGAGAATTCATTCCTATTTTAAACTTGCTGGTTTCCTCTGTGTGGGAAATAAACTGGACATAAACTGGACATGTTTCACTTCCTGAAGATTTTGAATTGACAGAAAGATTCTTACTCGGTTATGGTTTTGCTCCTTCCCTTCTTCTGTTAAGGTAAAAGTCACTTTGAAATGCTCACTTAGGCTCTTGCTTTTACTAAAAGGCAATATTGGATGCATACTCCCTTCTGAATTCAAGAGAATGTAAAGGATCTTTCCTTCTGTCTCACTTATCCAACCACATAACTTGCCATTGATATTCTGTGCCTGAAATCCTGGTCCCACATCCATTGGCAGTGAAACACTGATTAGCTTCAACAGAGTGAATATTTCATACTGTAGGTTTAACAGATGTGAACACTGCAAGGTAACTAAATCTCTTGTAAAAACGACCAGTCCCTTTTGCTAGAATCATAAATCATTTAAGGATTTGGAGGATGATTATCTCTTCTAAAGCACTTTTTATCTCTATGCCTTTAAGTAGCTTGAAAAACAGACTGGAGCATCATTTCTTCCATTCTGGAGTCAGGGAACTGCTGTGGCCAGTTTTGGGGAGACTGTGTCAAGCAGTCCTTCCATAATGCTTGGCCAAACTGAATTCCCAGTTGTGCAAATTTTTTGTCACCTTGGAAGTGTTTGGTGTGATTCTGCTGGAATTACTGGGTTATCACAGCACACAGAAACCTGGTGCAGTCTTTGACAGCTGTATGAAGTGTGCTGAACCAGAGTGGATCTGTACTCTCTTGGCTGAAGATTTACCAGGCTATTATGCTTATCATGCTGCTGCACAGGAGTGAGACTTGCATGCTGGACAGGAGGCAGATTTGTGATCTGAGGAATGTCTCTTGAAATCACCTTTATTTTCTACTACAGTGTGCTGCTGAGGTGAAAAAATGACAAGCTGATCAATGAGAGAGACCCGCACTGTCCTTTATTAGGAGATTTGAGGTCTTTTGAAGCATTAATGAGGAAGGGTCAGCTGTGCTAATTTATACTTCCAGTTCACAAAACTGCCCAAGCATCTCCTATACAGTGCTTCAAAAGTACCCTGAAGGCTGAATACGAATTGCTCAGGAACTATTTTGACCTCTTGACTGCAAAAAAAAAAGAAGGAAAGTATAAACTTTTATGAACAGATATCTTATGCCATGGGGCAGAAGAATTATACTGACTAAATGATGGAGCAGAAGGAAAGGACAATTTCGTGCATTGATATAATATGACTGCAGTAAAATTTTGCAGCAAACTATTTATTATGCATAGGACTCTACCTGATTCCTCTGCAGCCAGAGCACTGTCATCCTTGACCACAAGATTCCTATTGCATCGTATCACAATTACTGGGTAAAGTGGAGAGCTGAATTGCCTGGCTTGAGGTCATGTTGCTGATCAGTGGATGTTGGAGTTATTTATAAGAAGCACAAGGAACTGCTCATTATGTTCCCACTAGCACAAAGAGCTCCAAAGGGACTTACAGCTTGCAAGTTTTGCTCTCTTCATTTTGTTAAGCCAAGGACTTGAAAATTTTGTCCTTGGGATATACATTTACACTTCGTTATTATGTTGGGAACAGGAAGAGACATTTACAAACTTTAGAAAATATGTCCCAGGACTTCTTACATGGAGATTTTAATTTTTGTATTTGACACCAATTAAAAAGCAAAGGCAAAGTCTTTGTGGAAAAGAGATATCTTACCTCCATGGTTCAAATGAACTGTCTGCAGTATATCAGCAAACAGTGCTCTTCCCAAGTACTTTCACGAATGTCAAGGTGACAATATCTTTCACCCAATTAATCCCACAACTCCCATTTGACTGTGCTCCCACCCAAAAGACCTTAGGACAGCAGGCCAGATTTCTTCTAGTAATTAGCCTTTAACCCTCCCAGTCTTTGCTTTTTCAATTGCTACTGACTCTGTGTCAGACAGGAGTTTTATGCTTCTCCTAAAGCCTATTTCACAATGGCTCTGGCTTGACCTTTGGAGTATGTGCATTTATAAGGAAATTGTTTGAGAGACATTTTAACTGCTATTTAAGAAAGTGAGTGCTGGGACTCCCCTAGAAAGGTAACATAATGCTTGCCTGTATCTCCAGATGCAATTTTGTCCTCCTGACCACTTTTTATTTTGTTCTTTTCTTTATGAAGTATAGAAAACTATAAATCTGCTGACAATTGTTATAATCAGTCTGTATATATTAGAAGAAAATAGCAGTCGTTTTGCAAGTTCAGAGATAGCCTAATACTGTTCTCTAAGTTCAACACCAACTAGTCACTCCTGTGCCTATGTCGTAAATTAACTTGTGTATATGGAGAACATTCTTCTATATTAGACAGAATCAGAACAATTCAGCTATGTATCCCGCACACTCCATCAATAACAGTTTCCCGCAGTTATCAATGGACAGCAGCAGAAGCGGACCTGTGGAGATGCATTGCCTTTCCAAAGGCTGTGGTCAGCAACATAATGAAGTCCCAGATGACCATCAGTTTCAATGGTGGGTAAAAATCTTCACTCAGAAATCCCAGTGGCATTTAGGTCTCCTGGTTTCAGAAGCAGCCTTTCAGGAAGAGAATTAGTTTGGCATTTCAACCCCAAAGAAACCCAGTTTGAAGCAATTGCAGAATGATAAGCTAGCTTTTAGATTTTTATTTCATTTGACAGGGTCTTCTCCAGCTCTAGATGCAGTTCTGAAGGTTGCTGACTGAAGCTGCTGAATCTAGAGGTGGATCCAGATTCCCAGAAAGATGATGGAGATCCCTGGGCACCCAGTTGAACTGGGCTTGTTTGAATATGGGGAGCTGACGACAAAGTTGGTGTGATGTCCTTCCACAGTTCCCTGACACATTTGTTCACCACACTCAGATGATTTCTGGGACTCTCACATTTCCCTGTATTTTCTCTCTATTTCCCTAAATAAGACAGATAAGAGTCAAAATAAAAACAAGTGTGTAAGAAGAGCAGAGGGCTTTATACTCATGGAGCTTATATGGAATGCTCAAATAGGATTTTTTAAATCACTGCAAATTTCCTCATGCCTGAATTCAGCCTCTACAGAAATCTCTACAAGTGATATGGAGGCTCTTGTAGGAAGGACCCTGGACCTCCTGGTCTGCGATTAGATGCCCTGTCCACAAAGGCTGGTAGGATACCTAAAGGCAATTGTGCCCAAGCACAGAGGAGCAGGACCCAGGCACACATTGAGTGTACACTTGCATGTGTCCTAATGTCTTGGTGTACACTCCTAGAGGTTGCTTCAGAGCTGGTCGTGAAATTACTACAGCAAGGAGCCAGTGTGGTTCGAGGTCACTGATAAACTACAGCAGGAACGTAGCTTCTGCTTAAATGAAGCTATAGAAGCCTCTGTTCTGCAGAGATGGATAGTTCATCCAGTCCTAAAGTTCATAGCCAGATACGCTCCTGTCCTTGAAGTACTTCCCTAGAGCAGAGAGGATAGTTTGGGAGGGAGAAGGACCAATGAATGTGATGCTAAACTGAACTACAGGCTGAGCCTTCTCAGATAGAAAGTACCCAGGAACCCCAATTCATAAGGTCATAGGATCATAGGAGATGATCTGGCCTGTTCTGGCCTGTTCTTGAAAACCTCCAGGAGGAGGCTGCACAACCTTGCTGGGTAACCTGCTCCCCTGCTCTACTGTCCTCATGGAAGAGGTTTTTGTTATACCTTGTCTGAACTTGTCTTGTTTCAACCTATCCCTGTTGTCTTTTGGGCTTCCACCATGAATCACTGTGAAGAGTCTAGCTCTGTCTTATCAATGACCTTCCTGTAAGCACTGGAAAGCTGCTATTAGATCTTCCCGATGCTTCCTTTTCTGCAGGCTGAGCAAGCCTCTTCTCACAGGTTGAGCACTCCAGCTTGTGACCTGGGTTCTGCTCATGGTGGTGTCCTGGCTGCAGATCTACTCCATGCAAAGTTTTCCCCAACCCAGCAGAATTGTATTAGTAGCTGTAAGTGACTGCACAGAGGGTTTTTTTTTTTCCCAGACAATCCATAACCACAAGTAGATATCAATTGCATTCTGAGATGACAGAGATTCTGATCCTGAAAAAACAGAGCTGATCTCCCAACGGAAGGCATAAGTAAAGAAAAAGTCATGTACAAAGCAGCTGTTGCAACTGTGCATTTGTCTATGAAGTCTTTAGGTTGCAGTCAACCATTAGCCATTAGTCAACAAGCAAATTGGTTGGCACTTAGTTATTTTCTTCTGAATTGCAGGTATGCTTACCTTAACAATATAATAATAATAAAAAATAGAAACTGTTCTTGCTAACTACTACTATCACTCACAGAAGGATTCAGAATTATCTGCACAGTCCTGGAAATTATTTCACTCCCTGAAGCATTTGAAATGGAGGTGGGCAAAACCTATACTGTGGTTTGTGAAGGAACTGCTGAAATTAAACTACTGAAAAATGGTGGTAAGCAAGAAGTAAATTAAGTCCTATAACTGCAGATAAGTCTTTATCTTTAGCATAAGTTCTTTTGATAACTTCAAAGACCACTCATTTTCTTAGTTAGTGTGCTTGCTTTTAATGACTCACGTTTCAAAGTAACAATAAAATCATATATTCCAGTGGTTTTAATGATTTTTTTCTTTTAAGTCCAGTGAAAAATGTGCATAAGTAGCATTTCATTTGCTTAGAAGTACATTTGTTGCCCTTGAGTTTCATTTGTCTTCATTAATACCATTTCAGACTTTTGCAGAATAAAGTTAGATGCATTTTTTGCTCTAATAGGCAAGTTCTTCTGAGTTTGGTGTTGTATATCTGATAAAATGCATGAAATGCACTTGTCCTAGATAAATCTGTTTTTGCACAACTTAATTTGTCAAAATACTCCAATTGCCAAATGCATATTCCTAAATATTTAGAGTGAAGATGAAGCTATCATATTTTCAGAAAGCTCTCTTTCTTTTTTTTTCTCTGAGTGCTGTATTTCTCCTTCTACTGTGGGACGGGTGAAGGAAGGAGAATAAATGAGGCAGTGTCTCAAATTGAAAATCTCTCCCGTAAATAAGTTTCTTTCTATTCTTTGTTTCGCCAGTAATGGAATTTAGTGGAATTATTTACGAGGTGCCTAGTTCACCTCAATATAACCACAGACATTATTTAGACAGCGGCATAATTGTGAATAGCATTTTCAGAGAAGTAAAGGTCACTGTCTCTAGCAAAGAGCTTCTCACCTGAATGAAGATGTGAAAAGGGAAGTTATCAACCGGCAGCCATTCTATAAGTGACTAGAAAAGTGAAGCCATATGTACAGACACTCTTGCAACTCCTGCCTCTGGTTTTAAAGGAAAAACTGGGAGAAGGAAATGCATTTTGGAGAAGGAACAATGCATGGCAAATTGCAGTAACTGCGTAGCAGAGATGCTAAGGCACAGGTATGGCATGGTGAGGCAAAGGCAATTTAGCATTTTGACAACTGGTAAACTCTGTGCGATTGCAGTGTAGATAAGCCTGAACTGGTGAGCCCTGATGCTAATTCAGGGCAAGCCAGCTTTCCTCACTTCTGAGCTGGATGCTAGAAACCCAAGCTAAACTCCAGTTTGAAACCCATGCTAAAAAAGTTTCCAGCTAGAAACCCAAGCTAAACTCCAGCTAAACTCCTCTGCTGTGGGTAAGCAACCTGGTCTGTTTGCCCAGAGCCTCTTATGAGTAGCAGTTCAGAAAGCACTGTATGCCAATCCATTTCTCTTTAACTGGCACATCTTTCCAAAGACTATTCAGATCAACATCATCACTTCCAGGAAGTTTATTTTCTTTCCTGAGTAATTGTTAATGCCTAGAATGGCAAAATGGTCCTTTATAGTTATTAGCTTATGAATCAATACAATCAGGATTTTGAGACCAAAATCTTTCCTGATTCACAAACAACACAATCTCATTAAAGCCAATGAATTTCCATGGGGAATCTATCAGGAGCAGTTTTGGCCTTGAGTTCTCATATTAAGTAGAAAGCAATGCCTAGAGCAATGCCTCTTGGCAGAGTCCAGCATTCCATCAAAGAGACAGACAATTAGCAAATGATTAGTATTCACAAACCATGGGAAGAAGCCAAAAATTCTTTTCTAATAGGATACAATGACCTTATTGGGGTAGATTTTTGCTGGACTGACAGTTCCAGTGGTCAGGCTGATTGCGCTGGGGGCCATCTCCTGTTGACTTGTCAGAGACAAATCCTTCGCAGGAGGGTGACTGTGCCTTTACTTATGGCAGCAAGAGGCAGGCAAGGGCTCGGTGCTGTGACAGTGGGCATGGGATGTTGCCCAGGACCCAAATACTCTTCTATCGTGTGGCCTATAGGGTGGGTCCTTCCGTTGAAGCATCTTCTTTTGTGACTGGGTAGCTCTGTTTATCCACTAATTAAAAGGCTCCTTATATAATATAAAGTGCAGACTAGACCCCAGAGGGGACTTAGGCACTGCAACGCTTGGCAAAGTGATTAGTGCATATGTCTAGGTAGTGGCTTCTGGACTACAGAGCTTGCTCCGTGGGTTTGTATATGCATTTTACACTGAATACTCCACTGACAAAAAAGCATGAATAATCATAGGGATGGCTCCTATGACTGTAGGGTTGGAATAGAAGGATACAGGCTCTTTAGGAAGGACAGGCAGGGGAGATGAGGAGGGGTGTCGCCCTCTATGTCAATCACCAGCTAGAGTGCATGGAGCTCTGCCTGGCGATGGATGAGGAGCTGACCGAGAGCTTATGGGTCAGGATTAAAGGGAGGACAGGGACAGGTGACATTATAGTGGGGGCCTGCTACAGGTCACCTGACAAGGAAGACCAAGTAGGTGAGGCTCTCTGTAGACAGATAGGAGCAGCCTTACGTTCACAAGCCCTGGTCCTCATGGGGGACTTCAACCGCCTTGATATTTGTTGGAGGGACAACAACAACACAGCAGGGCATAAGCAATCCAAGAGGTTCCTGGAATGCATTGAGGGTAACTTCCTTCTCCAAGTGATAGAGAAGCCAATGAGGAGAGGTGCTATGCTGGACCTTGTTCTCACCAATAAGGAGGGGCTGGTGGGGAATGTGAAGCTTAAGGGCAGCCTTGGCTGCAGTGACCATGAAATGGTGGAGTTCAACATCCTTAGGGCACCGAGGAGGGCACACAGCAAGCTCACTACCCTGGACTTCAGGAGAGCAGACTTAGCCTCTTCATGGATCTGTTTGGTAGAGTACCATGGGATAAAGCCCTGGAGGGAAGAGGGGCCCAAGAAAGCTGGTTAACATTCAAGGATCACCTCCTCCAAGCTCAAGAGCAATGCATCCTAACAAAGAGGAAGTCAGGCAAAAACGCCAGGAGGCCTGCATGGATGAACAAGGAGCTCCTGGACAAACTCAAACACAAGAAGGAAGCCTAGAGAGGGTGGAATCAAGGATAGGTAGCCTGGGAGGAATACAGAGAAGTTGTTCGAGCAGCCAGTGATCAGGTTAGGAAAGCTAAAGCCCTGATAGAATTAAATCTGGCCAGGGACATCAAGGGCAACAAGAAAGGCTTCTATAGGTATGTCAGTGACAAAAGGAAGACTAGAGAAAATGTGAGCCCTCTCCAGAAGGAAACAGGAGACCTGGTTACCTGGGATATGGAGAAGGCTGAGGTACTCAATGACTTTCTGGCCTCAGTGTTCACCAGCAAGTGCTCAAGCCACACCCCCCAAGTTGCAGAAAGCAAAGACAGGGACTGGGAGAATGAAGAGCTGCCCACTGTAGGAAGATCAGGTTCGAGACTATCTAAGGAACCTGAAGGTACACAAATCCATGGGACCTGATGAGAGGCATCCGCGGGTCCTGAGGGAACTGGCGGATAAAGTACTAAGCCACTATCCATCATATTTGAGAAGTTGTGGCAGTCTGGTGAAGTTCCCACTGACTGGAAAAGGGGAAATGTAACCCCCATTTTTAAAAAGGGAAATAGGAAGACTTGGGGAACTACAGGCCAGTCAGTATCACCTCTGTGCCCAGCAAGATCATGGAGCAGATCCTCCTGGAAACTATGCTAAGGCACATGGAAAATAAGGAGGTGATTGGTGACAGCCAACATGGCTTCACTAAGAGCAAATCATGCCTGACAAATTTGGTCATCTTTTACGATGGGATTACAGCATTGGTGGATAAGGGAAGAGCAACTTATGTCAGCTACCTGGACTTTTGCAAAGCAGTTACACTGTCCCTCACAACGTCCTTGTCTCTAAATTGGAGAGACATGGATTTGACAGATGGACCACTCAGTGGACAAGGAATTGGCTGGATGGTTGCACTCAAAGAGTTGCGGTCAACGGCTCAATGTCCAACTAGAGACCAGTGACGAGTGACGTTCCTCAGGGGTCGGTATTGGGACCAGTGCTGTTTAACATCTTTGCTGGTGACATGGACAGTGAGATTGAGTGCACCCTCAGCAAGTTTGCCTATGACACCAAGCTGAGTGGTGCGGTCAACACACTGGGGGGAAGTGATGCCATCCAGAGGGGCCTTGACAGACTTGAGAGGTGGGCCCATGTGAACCTCATGAAGTTCAACAAGGCCTAGTGCAAAGTCTTGCAAGGGGGTCAGGGCAATCCCAAGCACAAGTACAGGCTAGGCAGAGAATGGATTGAGAGCAGCCCTGAGGAGAAGGACTTGGGGGTGTTGGTTGATGAGAAGCTCAACATGACCCAGCATGCAACAGCCCAGAAAGGCAACCGTATCGCAGGCTGCATGAAAAGAAGCATGACCAGCAGGTCGAGGGGGGTGATTCTCCCCCTCTACTCTGCTCTTGTAAGACCCCACTCACAGTACTGCATTCAGCTCTGGGGCCCCCAACATAAGAAGGACATGGACCTGTTGGAGCGAGTCCAGAGGAGGGCCATGAAGATGATCTGAGGGCTGGAGCGCCTCTCCTGTGAAGACAGGCTGAGAGAGTTGGCGTTGTTCAGCCTGGAGAAGAGAAGGCTGCAGGGAGACCTTATAGCAGCCTTCCAGTACCTGAAGGGAGCCTACAAGAAAGCTGAAGAGAGACTTCTTACATGGGCATGTAGTGGTAGGACAAGAAGTAATGTCTTTAAACTGAAAGAGGGTAGATTTAGGTTAGATATAAGGAAGAAATTCTTCACTATGAGTGTGGTGAGGCAGTGGAACAGGTTGCCCAGAGAAGTTATGGATGCCCCATCCCTGGAAGTGTTCAAGGCCAGGTTGGATGGGGCTTTGAGCAACCTGGTCTAGTGGAAGGTGTTCCTGTCCGTGGCAGGGGGGTTGGAACTAGATGATCCATAAGGTCCCTTCCAGCCCAAACCATTCTATGATTCCATGATTCTGTGATCCCTAAAAGAAAAGACTGGAACTCAGGACTCCTCTGCCAAGTGAGTGACCTCACAAGGCTGTGGAGCCAAGTTTATTTCTGTTTACTTTACCTCGCCCAAGAGTCTTGAATTCTCTTCCATGCAGTGGGCCAGCTTCAACAGGAAGCATGAATAATATGTAAGCTCTAAAATAACCTCTAACCTCAAGGCTACACGGATCTGTTTTCCTCAGAAAAACTATGCCATAAAAACTAGGCTGAGGAACACTTCTTCCCTGGTGGGCTGTAGTCTTGAAGCAGAGGCCACGCTGCACAGCTCCAACACAACCAAGGTCCTTTTGGACTCCAGGGCTCCATCGACATGAGTCCCTAAAGGAAAGCCAAGTCATGTACCCAGGCACTGGGACTTGAATCTCCACACTGGTCCTAGGTATGGTTTAGATGCAGCTACTCTGTTCTGGAGCGTGTGAGAGTTGGCAGAAGGCCTCTTATGTGCCAGTTGGCCTCAACAATTCAGAGACCCTGGAATATTTAATTATATGTACATCTAATTTTGATGCTGAAGATGGACAGGCTGACTAAACCGCTGAAAGCTTTCTATTGGCTGTCAAAGGAACCTAATGGGTTAGCTGAGACTAGAGAGCTAAGTTTTAGGTGGATAAAGTTGGATGAGATAAGCTTCTATCGATTATCGTGGAGGCTGATTGGGTATCATGAGATGATTGGTGGGCAGCGGCCACAGTCCCACAGCAGCCACAGTCCCACAGCAGCCACAGTGCTGTCAGCTTTGTGTTCAATCACAGATTAAAACTCTGGCAAGAGCTGATAGCCTGCCATGGAACACTTTAATTTTCTCTAAAGGAGTTCCCCAGAGGCATGCTCCTCGCACAGTGTTTGCTAGCAGAAGCACTTGGCCACTTGGGTGTGAGACAACAGTACAGTAAACTTTAGCAATGCACAAATCTCAGGAAACTATCAGAGAGCAGTTGGAGCTGGCAGCCAGGAGGAAGATGTGCAGGATATAAAGAGCTAATGGAGAAACCTGAATAACATATCATGTAAATTGGGGCTAAACCAAACACATAGCAGTGAAAGTCAGAACATTTACACACAGCTCCTCCCTGAAGTCACTTAAGCTTCTCCAGGAAGTTAAAAGCAAAGAAGCTACTCTGTTTGGTAGCTTAATAGCCTTGAAACGGCATCATGGCTGAGTCCCATTTCTTTAAAGTCCCACAGATAAACCAGAAGACAGAGGCACTTTGAGGATGCTGCAAGCACATGCCCAGAGACTGTTAACTTGAAGAAAGCAGCCTCGGCTTGCTGGCATATTGCCTTCCCTCTCTGGATTGGTAGCTGAAAGACAAGCCAGTGGAAAGCAACAGCATGGAAGAGAGCAGAAAATATTACAGAAAATATTATTTCCTCACCCGGAAGTCTACATCCTGTAGTAGTGAGATATGGCAAAAGGTGGAGATGGGGAGAGGCAGAGGTAGGTGTCAGAAATTATCAAAGGCATGGAAAATAGTCCACATGGGGATGGAGGGACAGATTCACAGAGGATGTCATCCAGCATCTTTCTATAGACTGTGAAGGAGCACGTAGGGACCCTTGGAATAAAATGAAAATGGGTGCTCATTCTTACCGCTATTATTGGTCAACAGTATACAGACTTTCAATGGCATGGAAAGGCAGTGAGTTTGAAACTGATAAAAGAACATTTTCCTGAGTTATATTGAATGCTAGAGGGAGACTGTCAGGGTCACATGACATCACTGACCCTGCCAAATTAAAATAAATAAATAAATAAATAAATAGACTTAAAAAAAAAAAATCCGTGTGCTTGGAATTATGCATCTGAATTCAAGCTCAGGCATTTGCATTAACTGGAGGTTTTAACATCCATGTTCAAAAATACTGGCCTGAAAATAATTTGATAGGAGATGATTGGCAATTCGGCTAGAGAAGACAAGAGTTGTTATTGAGATACAGAACCAGCATGTTCTGGGTTAAGGAGGAATTTATTTAGGGACAGAATTGGCTTACCTGTGTGGCCGTGTTCCCTAACACCTACAGCACAGCCTGTCATCACTGCACTCTGTTACTAGCTTGCTACTAGCTCCTTACCTCTTACACAGTGCTCCATTGCCAGCACAGCCTTGCTGCCTTGCTAGCTGGCTGGGGCATGTGGAGTCAGCCCGTCACACACAAGCTGTCTGAGCCTCAGGGTATTCAAGTATTAAGCAGAGAATGGGAAACACTTGAAGTTTACTGATAAGAAACACTATATAAATGCAAGGTATTAGCAAAAAGATGGAGACTGTCAAGACACTGGCTGGTGCCAGGCCTAGATCAGCTGTTATTGGGCTGTGCAAGTACTGTCCCTCTGAGTGTTTCCAGAAGCAAGGGGAATGTAACAGACTTGAGGATAAGCTTCCCTTTGCCACTTAGTGACCTTACCCAGCAATTCAAAGGGATCCTGAAACATCTATCCTATTCTTTATACAAAGTATTCATATCCTTCCTAATTACTGATCTATTCCCACAAGCATCTTGACTTCCTTTTCTTAATAACCTTCTAGATAATTTCTTATTGCAGCAAATAGACACTGAAACAATGACTGCTGTCACTTTGTGCTAGGTGCAGTATAAAAATAGAATAGGAAGCAAACCTTTCTTGGAAGACATCAAGATCTAAACAGATTAAAATAAATTGTGGAAGGGGAAACGCTGAGGAGGAGGATGAAGTGACTTGCCTAATTACCAAATCAGTCAGTGGCAGAGAAAGGAAAAGGATGTGCAGATTCCTACCCTTGGGTATCAAGTATAGTTTATCATTTAACCTGCTTTGTTTCTGGTACTCATTGTGATGAACACATGTTCCCTTCTTTCCCCAGAACAAGTGCATCTACCCAATGTGCCAACAATTCCACAACATTTTCTGCCTGAGAGGAAAAGACTGACTCTTCCTTTTTCCCCCTCAGGTTGTGCTGTGCAGCTGTGATACCAGATCTTTAATCATAGTGACAAGCAGAGAGGCTCTATGCAAACGTAAGCAAATAGCATTTGGCATTTATATGAAGATGATAAAGACAAACATTGGGGGCTGTTTTGAGGGCGGAGAATGTTTACACTGTTAGTACAAGAGAACATGGAGATTTAACAAAGCAATACTCCCAAGTCTGAGCTGACATGATTTCAAAGATGGAGTGACCTTGCTGGCTAAGTGGATGATCCACAGGCTGTTAAATACATTAAAACTGAAGAGCAGCATCTGGCTTAATATCACTCTTTGCAGGATACACCTGCCTTTGTCCTCCTTCTTCCACCGTCTTTTCTAACAGATCTTGTGCATCATGTTAAACCTTGTATTAGCATTTTTTTTGTCAGTTCCCCCCATGTAAATTTAAAGAGAGAGACAGAAAAGAGTTATGAATAGCTACTGCTTGGAAATTTCAGGACATCTGTGGCTTGGTCTAAATTCTATCAAAGCATCTTTCTGTTGACTTCAGCAGGGACTACCTTATCCTATTTATACAGCATCTAACACAGTTGTAGACAAACCTCAGAGGAAATATGTGGGCCATCCTGTAATACAATAGCAAAAATAAAATAATAATAACCTCTCTGAATTAAATATATTTAACAGTACTAGCTACATGGGTATGGGTTGTCCCGCTGCTTTTTTTCTGTGGATGCTGCTGGTTGCTGCATTTCTGTTTCTAACCTGAATTTGAGGCAGAGAAGCTGAATACTAAAAGAATGTTTGCACAAGTATTTTTGATGCACCATGATTAAATGCCCCTCTGTCACCAGATTAAAACCCTTTCTGATTCAATCTTTCTTCAGAGATAGTTGCAATGTATACCCCTGCATTTGGAATACTGTCCTCCAACTGGTGAACAGTAGAGGAGATATGAGGATAAGGCTTACACCAAGATCCTCTCAGTTTTGTGAAGCCCGCGGGGCACTCTGGGTCTTGTGTGTACAAAAGTAAGTCTAAGATAACTCAGTTCAGTGAAATGACTTTATTACAGTTTGTAATGATTGACTGGCATTTGTCTAGATTGTTTTATTTCTGTTATCACAGATGAGAGAAGAGTTTAGTCATGAATCCTGCGTCATCTTCTTTATGTCTAGAGATTCACCTGTTTTTCTCCAGCTTACTTTATTAAACTCTCTTTCTCAGCAGCTTATGTATCATTTCCTGCAGAGATGGACACATTACCTGGGAAACAGTAAGGTGCTGTCAGTTGTTGGATATTTAGATCCTTATCGTGGTGCAGGGTCCTTTGTCAGAAAGCGTTTGCTTTTTCTCAGGGGATGGGTAGAACAACCAAGTGGTTGGAAAAGTTTTGTTCCTTTTTGGCAAAGCCAACGAAATAAGCTACGGCTGGATATTCATCTGAGGATATTATCGTCCTCGTATGTTTTGTGTAAACAAGTGAGGATTTATCATCATAGAGTCACAAAGTGTGAACTATCCTAGCTGATTTGCAGGAAACATTTGTGCTGTTTCTAACCATTTATCATGCAAGTTTCCCTTCCTGTCGGTCTTTTATACCCTCTTTCTGAATGCCCTACACAATTCAGGATGAAAAATAAGTGCTGTGGAAATGATCAGGGTGTAACATACACAACAAATCTTATTTATTTTTTTAAAAGTCCATCTATTTCCATAAGGTGGACTTTTAAAAGGTTTTATCACTTATTGCCTGGGACATGTGTCAGCACAAACAATGGGTGAGCATTCCTCTTGCATTTAACTGTCTTATCTCTTCCGTATTGCTCTGGTGCCCACTGATCAATGAAGGCAGGTGTGTTCCTGAACGCACACTATGTCATTGCTTTAACAAGTCCATGTGTAATGCACCTATGGGAATGTGCCACCAGCTACAAGCAAGAGATAGGCCTGGGAAGAAAGACAAATGTAACTCCCGACTTCCCCAGACTTCCAGACTAGCCTTTCTCTCTCTCTCCTGTGAAACTGTGACAAAGTATAGGTCCTCTGCTTGGGCTCTTTTGACTTTAACACCTAAGCAGAATTGTGTGCATTTCAAGCAGCTATGATTTATCATCCAAGGAACTGCTATTCAGTCAGTACCAAAGTCCTGGTCATCATGGTGTGTAAGCTAGCTTGCAAAATCCATTCTGACCGTGCAGATGAGATCCCTCGTTATATACACGGAGTTGCTAGCTAAGAAAATGGATCTATAATAATATAATAAATATACTATATGACTCAGCAAATGTTATGGAATCTGGTTTTCTGAGGTATGTTGAAAGTATTGTGTTGACTGCATTGATTGCATAGGAGAAAGAGAAACAGTGTACCAAGCTAGAAGGCAACTGTGCTGGTTTTGGCTGGGATAGAGTTAATTTTTTCTATAGTAGCTTGTATGGGACTATGTTTTGGATCTGTGTTGAAAACAATGTTGATAACACAGGGATGTTTTCGTTATTGCTGAGCAGTGCTTACACAGAGTCAAGGCCTTTTCTGCTTCTCACACCACCCTGCCAATGAGTAGGCTGGGGGTGCACAAGAAGTTGGGAGGGGACACAGATGACCCCTACTGAGCAAAGGGCTATTCCATACCATGTGATGTAATGCTCAGCATATAAAGCTGGGGGAAGAAGAAGCAAGGGGCAGACATTCGGAGTGATGGCACTTGTATTCCCAAGTAACGTTATGCATGATGGAGCCCTGCTTTCCTGGAGATGGCTGAACACCTGCCTGCCCACGGGAAGTAGTGAATGAATTCCTTGTTTTGATTTGCTTGCGTGTCCGGCTTTTGCTTTCCCTATTAAACTGTCTTTATCTCAGTCCATGAGTTTTCTCATTTTTACTCTTCTGATTCTCTCCCCGATCCCACCTGGGGGGAGTGAGTGAGTGGCTGGGTGGTGCTTAGTTGCCAGCTGGGGTTAAACCATGACAGCAACTCAATGGTTTAGATAAACAACACCCTAAAATGCACTTGAGGGCAATAATAGGACAATGACTCACGGACCAAAGTTAACACCGAGGCTTTGAGTTAATAGATTGAAGGACTATAAAGAGATAAAAGCAACTGAAGATATAAAAGCAGGCATTCACTCCAAGGTGGCACTTATCTTTTCTTATAGAAATCCACTTCCAGAAAGCAATTCAGCCCATGCTGGATAAGGCAGGTGAAATGAATTACCCTGTAGATATTCCTCACTTGCTCTTTAAAATAGTGTGAACCTTGACAATTAGCTTTGATTAGACAACCAGCTTTAAGGTATTAGATCTCATGAAGAAGGATGATCAAAAAATACTGAATGGTATTTGAAGAATATTCAATATGAAGAAAGGGCAGTGACCTATTCAACTGGAACACATGTAAATTCAAGAAAAATAACAATTACAACTAAAGGTAGTTCACTCAATACACCTTTTTGCGTGGCTGTGTGACTATTCTTTCAAGGTTAAGGCTTAGCGATGCTTTTTTAGATCATTGACGCAGAAGAGCTTTGCAATATCTCTAAAGTAGCTGTTAGAATCTATTACAGTAGATAACTTAGGGAAACTTTAGTTCACAAATCAATGTCCCAATAAAATCAAACAACTCCTTTCCTAGTTGTCATAGTTTATTGTGTCAAGGTCCTACTTAATGTAGTTTTAGTTGGTATGTCATTGATCCAATTGATTGGAATGACTTCTCTTGAGCTTTTAATATACACTAGATCTTTGTGGAGGAGAGGCATTCAGCCTGAGCACTGGAATATACAGTAAAGAGTAATTCTAGTTAGTCAGGAAAGTGATTTATTTGGGTTTTTTTACATCTGATTTCAATGACTGTGAGATCACATGTATGGATTAAAACCAGTTGCAGCTTCACTGAAGGCAGAAGCACTATCGGTTGTTGGACTAATAAAAATAAGGTCAGAAGAAAGTATTGAGTCTTATGTGCAAAAAAAGATTCTATTAACCATGACTTTCTTTACACAGGGATCCATACATCAGATACAGACCCTAATTGTTCTGCCCTGCTCTGATGGACCAGAGCAGCTGCAAAAGAAGTGTATCCGGTTCCCTAGAGCAGGGAGGGAACTCGCAATGATGTTGGATATAACTTGCATCGTCATCTAACTTTGTCAGAAAAAAGACTGGAGCTAGGAGGTGGAAAAGGGACCTACAACTGTTTTGTCCTTGTATCTCTCAGGTTCATCTTGGATGTGGGTTGTGGCTGGAGTGGCAGGAGGATGTAGTGAGCTGTTTATAACAAACTTTTTCTTCAATGTATTGGTTTAGACATTCTAACTGTGGATTAGTCAGTGAAAGCAAAATCCTTAGGGCCTTTGGGGTGCTCTGGGTTTCATTGACTTAATGTTGTTGTGTACACCTGCAGAACTTCAGAAGCAGATGAAAGCTCTAGGAAAGATCTCACAAATGGTTTTCGTTCCATCAGTCCACAGCTGAAGTAAAATGCTAGATGCATATAGGTACAAATACTTTCTTGTATTACTCCTAGCAGGGCCAATTATGTGAACGGTTATTTGAACAGTTAAAAAGCTGGATGTGTGGAATTGGGTATAGGCTAGCTTGGATTTAGGTATGAGCCATAAAGACTCTAGGAAAGTCTTATGATATGACTCATCTCACCTGATTTAAGCCATCTGCAAGTTAAACATCTAGTTTGTTAGTCATCTAGACTCCCTGCAGACCTTCTGAGATAAGTAGCTATGGCTGGTGACAAGAACCTCTCTCTGGAGGTGTCTGTTTTCTCTGCACTGATGACAGAGAGAGATTAGGCATCTGGCTTTTAGCCTTCTTTCAAAAATGAATGATAGACTTTAGTAACTCAAACTAAAGACATGCTCCCACAACAGGTTAGAAGCATATTGCATTTAAAATAATTTGCTTCCCGTTCTGGGGTGGAAGAGGGTGGGATGAGGCACAAGAAATGTGTTTAAGCACAAGGCTATAAAAAAGTCTTCAGGCTATTCCAGATAACTTTCAAGCACAGGT
This sequence comes from Mycteria americana, assembly GCF_035582795.1. Taxonomy (NCBI): domain Eukaryota; kingdom Metazoa; phylum Chordata; class Aves; order Ciconiiformes; family Ciconiidae; genus Mycteria; species Mycteria americana. The sequence goes on from NC_134366.1 coordinate 163,920,366, forward strand.
AAACAAGAATATTGGAAAATCCTAATTTCTTACAGCTTTGTTGTCTAGATAATGAAAATTTTTAAAAGTTTACTTCTTTTTAGATTTTGAATTTAGTAGTTCAATTGGCCAAATTCCCTGCAGCAATTTGAGGGGCCAGACCTAAGTTAGGCAGAATACTTCAAAGATTGCTTAGACTGCCTTAACTTTTGATCTGTAGAACTTCAATTAATAACTTAGAAATTCTTTCTTCTCAATAGCAGCAGAAGGTTATAAAAGCAAAAGCTGTAGCAAAAGCTATATCCTCTAGAGATGGCCCACTGCTGACAGGGGTAAATTTGTTTCAGGCAGCAAACAAACATGAAATTAAACCAACTGCACATGTTAATTACTTGGCTAGTTCCATCAATGTCCTGAGAACAGTGAGAGAAAGGATGGTGGGAAATAGATAACGGATTCTTATTTCATATAATTAATAATCTGTGAGGAAAAATGAGAAAAACATATGAAGAATATTTTCTTCATAGAAACTTCTTCATGAAGGTTTCCCAGCACTTACAAAAATAATGAGGATGTGACAAAGGACAGACAGCATCCGTTCAGGCCCCTACCCCTCATAGTACACTGAGCAAAAGGGTAAGAGAATTACGGAATAGCTTGACCAATGGGCTTGTCCCCTAAATACGTCAGCCATTACTGGCTGACCATCAGAAACTTGTACTCAGTAGACATCTTCATGCTCTTGAATGTTCCCTGTTTTGATTCTCATGCCTTTGTGATACCAGGTTACCAGGAACAATAGGGCTCAAAAAGTATGGTTCTGAAGTCCTGCAAGATATACGACTTCACAACATACTTTTCCTGGAGGGGAAAAAGAAGTAGGTAAAACCTTGGGAGGTTGATTTGGCTACCTTTCTGAAGTCAATTCAGCTGCCAGACTTTTGTTGTTGCTCAACTGATATTTCAGCAAGGATTGTATTTATTGTAAATATATGAAGTGGATGAAGGCAATGACTCTTGGACTAGATTGGATCAGAAAAAAAAGAAGGTCTTGTCATTCGGATACCTCTGAAACAGTTTACACAAGACAATTGTTAGCAGTATGTTTTTGATTATGCAATTTTTTAAATTTTTTTTTTCTTCATTAAAGAAGTCCAAGGAACAATAGAACCAGGAAGACAATAGACGTAATGGACATGTATGTGGAAGAATGTTATGAGAAAGGAAAACCACACAGTTCTGGAAAGAGAATTGTTGGACCTTTTCCTTTACAGGTTTTGGAAGGCCAGCAGAGAAAAACATTGAAGATTTACACTAGTGAAAGCCAGAGTTTCCTTAGTCCTTTAGTCTTGGTCATCGATGAACTTGACTTTCATGTTTATTCCATGGTTTTATCTGAACAGTAAACTCATAGAACATAGAGTCTAAGTTTTCAGGGCAGAGACTGACTTTGCTTTATGTAAGACCTACCAAGTCAGCCATGTTTGGACCTCTTTAGAAATTACTGTAACAGCAATAGTAGTATTGACATAGTATATGCCAACTTGCTTTCCCAAAATCATGGCATTTTTAGAAGTTCTAGACAAGTTTAAAACAAATTCTAGCAGATCTTTTAATTTATTTCAGATTTTAACCCTTTAGGGTTTATTCAGTTCATATTTTCCAGCTTTTTGTGATAATTTCAAGATCAATACATTGAGTTTCTTTCACTTTATTTTATGAATGACAGCTACAATTCTTGCTGTGTTCACAAGACTCCAGGATCCATGGTATTAAGCAAAATGCCAATATATCATCATGAAATGGCAAACACTGGTAATTATGTGTTGGGAAAGCAGAAGAAGATGAGGACTCCTCACCTTCAAATTACTATATATAAATGTACATTGCAAAGAGGAAGTGTTAACTGCTTCTAAATATCAAGATGAGTTCAATGCTGTGATTTTGTGTCAGCCTTAAAGGCAAGATCCACTCACTACTGTATATAACATTTAATCAAGTACAAATGGGTTCATGCTATTCCTTCTTCCTAGCTCTCTGTCTCTTTGCTTTATGCCTTCGGGATACTTCCCCTCCTCTGCAAGAATATTAAAGTAAATATATATTCTCAGATTTCAGAGAGCAGTAATTACAGAATAGAGAGATCAAATTTCCACAGCTTGTAATTTTCATTACTTCATCTCTTGCTCAGTGATGTGAACAGACAAGCTTCGAAAAACAGCTGAAGCCTAGTGTGGAGGGCTGATTTTACCATGAGAAGAGGAGGGGGGATTAAGTGGGGTGGAAAGGGCTTGCAAACGGATTCAGATGCACAGAGAGGTGGGGAGAGGCAGAGGGAGAGATACACCAGAAGGAGGTAATTTTTGACATAAACCTAGACAATTAACTTCTCTTTTGATCACCAGGGCCATCAGCACCCCAGTTAAACTGGTTTGAGGATAAAAAATTGGTGGTGAAACAGCCTCCTCCCTTTGCCCTTTTGAGGTGGTGTAGGGTGTCCTGTTCTCCTGTTCCCAAACGTGACAGTGTTATTCCTCAGAGAGAAAACTAATAGAACTGGGATCAGCAGAGTTTTAGATATATGCATTTGAAAATGAGTAGAAATTAAAAGACAATCATCACCTGTCTGTAAGCTGCTGAAATCCCACAGCCCTCACTCTTCCTTTTGAATTCAACAGGGTTAGAGGTTTCCATACATTTCTGTGTGGTTGTCCCCAAGGATCAGATGGGACTAGATGGTGAGGAGAGATTTAAGCCCTTGGTTCCTTCATTCCCATCAACACTGTCTGTGAAGAGACATGATCCCACCAGATCTCTACTTGCTTCAAGGCGTTCCTCAATTTCTCCCTGAAAGTCCTGCTCTGTCCAGATTGGGAGGACAGTGCACACAAGAGAACTGCTGTAGGAGGATGAGTCTAATTTAGCCACTGTGAACATGGTCTTCCTGTGGCCTCAATCATCCCCACTCATTTGGGAGTCCTAAAGGACAATGGGCCGTGCTGCATTTAAACCCCCAGAGACACTGTGGAGCAGGGCAGTACTTTTGAGGGTTCTCATCAAAAAAAGGATAAACAATTATTCAACCTAGCTCAAAACTCTCCATACAAATTTGTATTGCATTTTGAAATGCCTGTGAGTCCTCAGTCCTAGACCTCAAAGTCCCTCATCACCAGGCACTGACAAGCAAAGGAAAACACAGAACAAAAAGACCATCTCAGACTGAAGCTCAATGAGTCCTTTAACACAGAGAAACCCTGTGTTTGGACAACTGAGTCCTTCAGAGGAAGAAGTCAAGGTTCCTTCCTGATGAAGGGTCTGAAAAATAAGGTAGAATTTCCTGCACTGGGGAGCATTCCTCCTGTGTAGGCCTACATGATACCCATCTGGAATTTGGAATGCTCACCTCTGGCAAATTCCACTCCATGAAACACCAGTAGGCACCACAGCACAACTGATGGCCCCAAATACCCTTGTCCCGTCTTCCCTCTTGCTCCCCTCAATGGAGGCTTCCTTCCCTTTGTGTTGCATTGGGTTTGTTACTTGATGGGTTGGCTGGTCTGGGTGAGGAATACTCTGTTTTCCTCCCTGATCTACATGCACACCGAGGTTTGCAGGATGGGATCTGCCAGCATATCAGCTGGAGTTTGCAGCTATGATTTGCCACTCTCTCCAGGTTCAGTCTTGCTCGGAAAACTGTTCAGAGTTCACAGATGGGGGAAAAAACCGTTTTGCTTTATTCATTAGTCATAGAAAATCCCTCACCTCAGTTATCCGCACTTTGCATTTCGTTTGAAAGCTTGGCCCATCAAGAATGAACGTTTTAATGTGTATGTACACTTACAGGTAAAGTCGACATCCATTGTGTCATGCAGGACTGTCAGGCCTCTTGCAATGGACACGCAAGATCTGTTTGACTAGTGCCTCACTCTTGCACATAAGGCAACACCTCACATCTTCCCAGCAAGGCAATATGATATCTCCTCCTATGCCATACTTTGTTGGACAGCAAGTTGGATGATGAAGTTGGAGATAGCTCAAGGCACTGAGCTATTGCTGGTCGTCTGCCACTTTGAAGGTCCTTGTGCTTAAGAGCCCTGTTGTAGGACACCATCCTATACCTCACTGTGAGTTCCCACGTAAGCCAATGTAGCACACACATCCCTGACACCGTGTGTCTCGGGATACGGTTTGGTTCCTGCCCTGATACTTCCTATTGTCTCTTCAGTCAAGCTGGGATCGCTTGCAGTTCAGTTACCTGAGTAACCCGGAGTCGGGAAGAAACCTGTCTGAAAATAAAACAGACTGACACACCTAAGCGTCAAACTGCAGACAGGGAAGCAGAAAGGGCTGGACTGAGTGGTGGCGGCAGGAAGGGGCAGGAATACCTGAGCTGGTATCACCAGCTCCCATGCTGGGATGTATGCAACACCATGGTGTCAGGTACTGGCGGGCTTGTCCTGTGTAGTGACCTCCATTCTGTATGAGAGACATAAAGGGGGTGAGTGGTTGCGGATGAATGTTCAAGGCTGTGATTTCTCAGATACTTTATTTAAATGCACCAACTTGCCTTGGGTGTCCCTCCACAGCTGCTAAACTCTCACTGATCTGGGGGGATCAGCAGCTTTGAAAAGGAGAGATGAAGTTGGGTACCACGGGTGGCGTCACTTAAAAATCTTTAAAAATTCTTAAAAATATTTAAAAATCAGGTCTTTGTCCATCCTTGCCAAACAGAGGGAGACACAAGCAGGAAAGGCATGCTCCCCTTTCCCGTCCGTGAACCCCTTTGCTGCAGGGAAGCCGGGCGGGGGGGTTAATTGGGCACGAAGGAGCTCAGCTCAGCGGCCAGGGCTGCAGCGCCGTGAGGCGGAGGGGCCCGCTAGGCCGGCGGGCACCGCACCCCGACGCCGGGGTGCTGCGGCGGGGCAGGCGGGCAGACAGGCGGGGAGGGCCCGCGGGCAGGCCTGCTGCTCTCTCCCCCAGAGCATCCTCCGTCCCCCGAGGGAGCGGCGGAGGGCGGCCGGGGGGCCCGAGCGGGGCGGGGGCACCCCCCCCGTCCCCGGGGCCGGCGTCGCCGCTGCCGCTGGATGGCAGCATGTCCCCGCCGAGGGACCCGCAGCCGGGCCACCCGCCCGCTTCCTTCCTACCGGCAGCCAGGGAGGCGGGAGGGAGGGGGAATGAAGAAAAAAGTCAAAAGTCAGTGTTTTCCTTTGCCAAAGTCCTCCTTAAAAGCAGAATGAAAAGATAATCGCTCTAGATATTTTTTTTTTTAAGTATTCAGTGTTAAATGTCACGAAACAAAAGAGCCAACGAATGTGGCAGATTTTTGGACGCTGCATCCCCAAAGCACCGGCTTGGGTCTCCTTCCTGTGGCTGCTTCTCCATCGCTGATAGCCCCTGACCTTGCGTTGGGTGGGGGGGATCCTGACACACAGGCCCCTCTGCCGTGGCAAGCGGGTGTGAGAAAGGACGGCTTTTCTCCTAAACTGTGCTATGGAGCCAAGAGCCAGGGTTTCTCCTAAAGAAACGTGCCCTGCTTGCAGAAACCCAGCAGGCCCCAGTCTGCTTCTTACGCTTGGGGCAAGAAAGAAGGAAGAGGACACACAGGCCTTTCTATAACCTTTCCTCTTCCCCTTGCTCTTAGGCAGCCTGGGGCTGTCCAGATCTTAGAGCAGCTTTGAGAAGAGATTAGCCAGAGCACTCCGGGCTGCAGCTGCAGCTTCCTCCACCCCCAGCCTGCCTCCAGGCTTTCCCAGCCAAAGTGGGGCTAGGAGCAAAACCACCCAACATCAGCTCTGTCCTGGGTCACTCTGCACCCTGCAACGGGAGCACTGTGCTAGGCAGGACCAGCACTGGGACACATTTGCTACCCCTCATCCCCTTCTCCTAGCTGTCACTGGCACTTTTTGCTCACCAGAGACCACAACTGTCATCCCAGACCACACAGTAAACCTGTTTTGCTGCAGGGATATAGCAGCAGCCAGCAGGACTTGAATATATTTGTCCTGACCCTGCCCTTTAGTCAGGCATTGAGAGGGTCAGCATATTCTTCCTTGCCTGTGCCCTTGCCGCAGCCACCTTCTTACGAGCTGTTTCTGTCCCCTTGGCTAGGTCATCTTATGTTGCCAAAGCTGCAGAAAGGGTCTTTAGTGCAGTTTGAAAGCCAATCCAAATTATCCTGTAATTACCATTTGTGCTTATAACAACATGAAGGAATGCACTCCTTTGCCCCTGGGCCGTAGTCCAGCCTGCCCCTTGCGTCCTCATCTGCTGCCACCCTCCAGTCTATCAGAAGTGGCTGCCAAAAACAGGATGACACAGGAGCCATCCTGAATTTCCCCCTGAACTCTGAGGGCTGGGGGGATGTGTCTTACAGCAGCTGCTTACATCCAAGGGCATTAAACTTAATTAACTGCAGTCTCGGAGGGCAGAAGCTGGAGGGATGGGAGCAATGGATCACCTTGTTGATACCTCTCCATGTTCAAATCACCTGATCTATATGGTTCCCTTTTTACTTCTTGCACAGACAGACGACTCGTGACAGTGCTGAATGAGGAAATGACAGCATGGATTTCTATGTCTTGCACCATTCCAGTCAGATCTGATGGCTGGAGCCACCCTTCTGGCCTTAAATCTGCACAGTGGTTTGGGATGTGAGCCTCAGTCAAAGGAGCTCAGAAGCCCTTGCACACCTTAGCTTCACCCATAAGGCTTGTGTCTCATGCTGGGAGAGCTGGAGTTGACAAAATTGGCCAAATATTGACCTGAATGAAATGGGATTAGTAACAGCATATGGAAAAAGCCGTCATCTAGCCGTCATGCTAGCCATCATTGCCAGCAACCAAATGCAGACCTCGCCTTTGACGCACAAGGCAGTGCTATCTGTTGTCAAATCACAGGGAAAGGCTCACTGATGAGTGAGTGACTACTCACGGTGGGAAAAAAGAAATAAATCACTGCAGCGTATGCACTGGAGGAGTGGGGCCCCATTGTCAAGATGGAGCAGACCAGATAGATAGTCCACAAACTGGATAACCAGGTCCCGGAGCAGGAGAGAGGCAGTGGAAGAGAGGAGCTGTGCTGTAAATGCAGGAGGCACAGACAGAGATGCCAGGAGGCAGCAGTATCTGGGGGAGGAGGATTTGGCTGTGTGAGTCTCACACTTGGCACATGAGTCTTGGCAGGTCTTGAAGGGGAGCTGAGTGCTGCCTATATACGACATATCTGAGGACAGGGCTTGGCTCTAGTGAAAATCTTCCGGGGTGTGGTTCAAACACTCTTCTCCTGTAAAAATGCAAGAGCACTCAAAAATGCTTCATCTGGGTCCTCTGCAGTTTCTTTTGCCACCGAAATGCCAGCAGTAGCCTCAAGGGATAGTGAAAACTGAAAGGAAAATGTTGCAGCTTTTTAAAAAATACCAGCTGCAGTTTGTAGTGGCAGCTAAAATCTTACTACTGCACACACCCGGCGGTGTAAGGTGCCTGCATACTCATTATATAAAGCAGCTATGAAATCATGGAAGAGTGAACAGATGAACAGAGGGAGCATGTTAGACTCCAGGGCTGCAAGCTCCAACACGTTCCCAGCCCAGCGAGGCAGCTTGCTGAACAAGGGATATTCAAAGTTTCAGTCTTCTCAGCACCCTCCTTGCAGTTGTTTCAAATGAAAGACTTGTCATGATTTTTAAGCTGCGAGACATTTTCTATTTGTGGAGGTTCCCTCTCCCTCTTTCCTGACCTGGTGTAGCCTTATAAAGTGACAGGCTCAGCATTAAGTGGACCCTTTCTATTCTGTGGCTCTGCCCCACTCATGCCAACTGAGTTGATTGCATTAAATATAGCTCTCCAAGAAAGGTATAACAGATAACATTTAACATCTGTGCCCCCAGATTTCCTTGCTGTAAACATTTCTAAAATTTTGCCTAAAAGAGCCTGCTAATGTCTCCCATCTTTGGCACTGTATTCTTAGGGGGTGAGTAACTGGAAATCAGAGCTAAGAGTTTTCTCCAGCCTGTACTAAAACAGCAGGTAAATTAACAAACATTAAAAGAAAGAGTCTGGAAGGGAGGAAAATGGGTCTGGGTGTTTCTGTATGACTGCTAATGTCAACTATCAACTACTGACTTGAACTATAATGCCGTACTGTTTCAACCCGGACATATTAGAGGGACTGCTTATATTGACGTTGTCACTCAGCTTCTTTAGTCCCCCTGTCCTGCTCACCAATGCCAAAGCTCAGCATCCCACAGGAGCGAGTCTTACAAGAATGTAGTGGCCATAATTTCATTCTGGGTACAGTTCAGATTTCTGAGTGAGACTCTTTACTCACTTAAGTGAGAATCAACTAATTTCTGAAGCATTTAAATTTTGGTTATGACCCCTCGCTGCTTATCTCTTGAAAGGAAAGTGCATTTCCATATGTACGAAGGCAGATTTCAGGTGACTTCCTAGGTCAAAACTGAGGTATGTATAGAGTTTGAGATGCTTCCAGGTGGATAACAGCTGAGCAGAGGGTGTGAACTGTAACCTGTGAGTTGGATCCCTAGGTGGGATCCAGGCATGTGCATCCTTTGGTGGTTGTGATGCAGGGCTATTTGCCACTCCTGAGGGCAAATGTTTGAGCATTGCAGAATGCAGTGACAAGGATGAGAGCAAGAGCTGAGTAGTGATTCCTGTGTCCTCTTCAGTTATTTTTGTTTTCTGTGTATCTGTATTATTTATGATAGTTTGCAAGAGGAAGATTTTCTGACGTTGATTTTCTGCTCAGCCACTGATGTCAGCTGAGCAAGGGGATAAATGGTGATTTGGAATGGAAACCAGGCAAAAATCCAGCCCTAGCTTTTTTTTTTTGTCCTATTTGGAAAAGAAACAAAACCCAAATTACTGGCATCAAAAAGAACTACATCCTCTTGGAACCTCAGCACAGCGTACTGAGTTAAATTCCCCCAGGTATAATACATTAAAGTACGTACTGATTTGCTTATCAAAACAAAGAATGAGTATGCACACGCCAGGGGTGGGGTGCTGAGTGGTGAAGGTGTCTTGCTGTGGAATGGAAACTCTGAGTTTGAGTCTTGCAGAAGACTCGTGCCAAAGGCCACTCTCTTCTTCTCTCCAGCTGTTCCTGGTCTTGAAGGGTAGGAAAGTTCAAACAAGCCAGATGCTGCACTAGTCACATAGTTCCCCTGACTCCTCTTGATGTACATTAACATTTCTAGCCTGCACTGTATATAGGCTTGAGACCTTTGTCATGGAGGCTGAGCTAACATGAATAAAATGACCTTGAATTGCCCAGAGCTGTAGTCTCCCTCCTTCTTGTAGCGTGAAGTCGGTGCTGCTTGTGCCTGGCACAGATTGATCTCAAGCCCTTGCTCTTCCTTGACAGGCTCGTTCTATAGTCACATACCTCCTCTTTTTTCATTTCCTCTGCTTCTGCTCCTGTGCCTGGCCCTGGCGAAACACAGAGCAAGCACAGAGCTGTGAACAGCCATGTGGGGAGAAATCACTGGAAGTTTAAAGCAGAGAAACCCGTGCTCCCTAATCTCTGTTGGATTTCTGCACGTGGCGTTTGCAACATAGGCCATCCAATTCACTGTAACGTGTGGGATGAGACTGCTCCAACTTACACTTTTCCATGTAATGGAATTTTACAGGATGAAATGCTGGTCCTCCATGTAGCGATTCCTTGTGCACAGGCCTGGGCCATTGCTACTTGCCGTATACTACAGACCTCCCTGATATTTTGTTCTGATCACAGATAATCCAAGGAGTTGGTGTTATAACAGTCCCCGCTTTCAACTTCACCACTGACCCAGTTTGGCAATTACAACACTACTGAGTCTCTCTTGGGTTTGGCAATGGATGTCATGTGCTTGAGTGATGAGTAGCCCCAGCTGTTGTGTTTCACTTTATTTATTTAACGTGAACTCATGTGAATTCAATAACATCTAATCTACCAAGCACTGAATGAATCATGCAGAACAGTTTGTAAAAATCCTGGATATAGCTTCAGAGTACGCAAGCTATTTTCCTGGAAGAAGTTGCGTAGAATTTCATTAGCTGCATGAATCTGGTAGGAAGCTCTTCATGTATGATGTATTGTTTCTCTGGGATTTTTAATGTGTTGTGAAAGTCTGCTGATGCAATGCTCGTCCTTTAATTTGACATTATAAAAAAAAGAAAGTTATTTTTATCCTGAATGGTTTTATTTGGAAAATATTATCACCAACTTATTATTCTTGTATAGCATCTTCAGATGATTTTATGTTGCTAAACACTTCTGTGAATATACTCTGACATCAGAGCTTATATATTGAGCCTTTGCAAGATGAGTTACGGATACCCTGAGAGGATCCTTTAGAGGAGAGAGGTGGCTCATGGAAAAATATCTCATCCTCCACAACATGAGTTTGCCTTAATAGAGACCATAGAGAACTTGGAGCGAGAAAACTAACCAGGATAATTCAAAGCTTTTTATGGCTCAGGACAGGACATGATGTATTGGACAGTGGTCCATTTCCTACACTGTGCTGTAGATGTTCAGCAGTGACCACCCACAGTAAAAGTAATTTTGTTTGTTTGTTTTTCCTAATGTTTCAGGGTTCAGCGCTGTTCTTCCTTTTACTTGTTCTATAGCTCTGATTTTTTTTTTTTTTTTTTTTCTGGTGAAATCTTCCCTCACAGAGATACCCCTTATTCTTTAAAAGGTGGGACGAGGACTGTAGGTCTTAAATGTCTGCTTGCCAAGCCTTTGCTTGGAAAACCTCTTTTGATTCCAGTACTTCCTAATGAACAGAGCCCAAGTAGCCAAGACCGTTTTTTCATCTCCATCGAAGCTGCATCCATCAAAGTCACAGATAACCATAAGTTGCCTTTCAAATGGGAGCACTGACACAACTATCCTTTCACCTCTGCTCCCTCCTTGGGACCTGCAACAAGTCCAAGTTGCCAGTTAAGAAACTGGGATTTGAAGAACCAGTGTAGGGTGACAACTTTTGTGTTGGGTCATGGTGTGGGTCATAATTTCTGGATTGCTTCAGATATTTGTACCACAGAAACCCAGGCTGAAACAGTAGCTAGGACTGTGTTGTTATTTTTGGGAAGAACTCTGATGGAAAATAATTTCTCCCACTGACCCAACAGCATCCAAGACAGCTGTTTTAAAAGCCATCCTTCTGACTTTCACCAAGAAGCTCAATAGCAAGTGCCAGACTGCATGTATTCCTAGTAATATTGTCACAGAGAAATAGCTGAAAGATGGCTGTAGATTTCACAAGCCAGGTACTCTACCAAGTACATGGGTGGACCACAAGGCAGGGACTGGGGGAGCAAAGTCCCTCCCACTGTAAGGGAAGATCAGGTTCGTGACCACCTGAGGAACCTGAACAGACATAAGTCTGTGGGACCTGACGAGATGCATCCCAGAGTCCTGAGGGAATTGGCTGATGTAGTTGCCAAGCCACTCTCCATGATATTTGAAAAGTCATGGCAGTCAGGTGAAGTCCCTGGTGACTGGAAAAAGGGAAACATTGCACCCATTTTTAAAAAAGGAGGACCCTGGGAACTACCAACCTGTCAGCCTCACCTCTGCCTGGGAAGGTCATGGAACAGATCCTCCTAGAAGCTATGCTAAGGCACGTGGAGGACAGGGAGGTGATTCGACACAGCCAGCATGGCCTCACCAAGGGCAAGTCCTGCCTGACCAACCTCGTGGCTTTCTATGATGGAGTGACTACGTCAGTGGACAAGGGAAGAGCTATGGATTTTGTCTATCTGGACTTCTGTAAGGCCTTTGACACAGTCCTCCACAACATCCTTCTCTCTAAATTGGAAAGATACGGAATTGATGGGTGGGCTGGTCAGTGGATGAGGAATTGGTTGGATGGTCACATCCAGAGGGCAGTGGTCAATAGCTCAATGTCCAGATGGAGATCAGTGACAAGTGGTGTCCCTCAAGGGTCCATATTGGGACCAGTACTGTTTGATATCTTCATCAATGACATAAACAGTGGGATCGAGTGCACTCTCAGCAAGTTTGCAGACGACACCAAGCTGAGTCGTGCGGTTGGCAAGCCTGAGGGACAGGATGCCATCCAGAGGGACCTGGACAAGCTGGAGAATTGGGCCTATGTGAACCTCATGAGGTTCATCAAGGCCAAGTGCAAGGTCCTGCACCTGGGTGTGGGCAACACCCAGTATCAATACAGGCTGGGGAATGAAGGGATTGGGAGCAGCCCTGTGGAGAAGGACTTGGGGGTACTGGTGGATGACAAGCTGGACATGAGCCAACAATGTGCACTCGCAGCCCAGAAAGCCAACCATATCCTGGTCTGCATCAAAAGAATTATGGCCAGCAGGTCGAGGGAGGTGATTCTGCCCCTCTGCTCTACTCTGGTGAGACCCCCCCCCGCAGCACTGCGTCCAGCTCTGGAGCCCTCAGCACAGGAAAGACATAGACATGTTGGATTGGGTCCAGAGGAGGGCCACAAAGATGATCAGAGGGATGGAACATCTCTCCTATGAAGAAAGGCTGAGAGAGTTGGGGTTGTTCAGCCTGGAGAAGAGAAGGCCCCAGGGAGACCTTATTGAAGCCTTTCAGTATTTAAAAGGGGCGTATAAGAAAGATGGGGACAGACTTTTTAGCAGGGCCTGTTGTAATAGGACAAAATGTAATGGTTTTGAACTAAAAGAGGGTAGATTTAGACTAGATATAAGGAAGAAATTTTTTACAATGAGGGTGGTGAAACACTGCAACAGGTTGGCCAGAGAGGTGGTTGATGCCCCATCCCTGGACACATTCAAGGTCAGGTTGGACGGGGCTCTGAGCAACCTGATCTAGTTGAAGATGTCCCTGCTCACTGCAGGGTGGGTTGGCTAGATGACCTTTAAAGGTCCCTTCCAACCCAAACTATTCTATGATTCTATGGTTCTATGACACTCCCATTTTTTGAGAGGATTTTGAGGGACTGGTAGTCTTGTAATCAACATTGAGGCTATAGGCCAGTTTTGCCCTTGTCTACAGAACACTGGGTACATGCTTCAACATTTGGCTGGGCAGATTTTGTCATTTAAAAAAAAAAATCATTTTTAGAAGTAGCAGGGAAGAAATCAATTCCTACCTAAGTACCTAAGTAACAAGGGGTGTTTTCTCAACAACGGTGCTTTTTAAATAGCCAAGAAACATAGGCAGAATAGTCAGGGACAAAGCTTGTCTGCAAGGTACCAGACTGGAAAGTTGGCACATTAGTGCTCGTTCCTATCTCAGCTTTCAAACAGTTTCTGTCATAAATGTTTAATTTAGTTTTTTCTTTGACTACATTCTTGCATGGATAGACAAGGAAAAAATGTCAGACTTGCAACATATTTTGACATGCTAATTTCCATGGGATAAAAATCTTGCAGAAGGCCTCTCTGGAGCGAGTGTCTTCAGTAACTAACTAAACTGATGGGCTTTTAAAGAATTAATGATTTCATGAACCTATTTTTCTAAGGCTGGCTTTTGATATTTTGTTGGGATGTCTAATGTATTTTTTTTCTTCCAAATACCCTAGGTTTAAAACCAGAGAAATGTAAAATTTTTAAATTATATTTCAGAATAATTTGCAGATATTATGTCCTTACGTTTTAGAGATACTTTGTCCTTGTTGATGAGGAAATGAAAGGCAGAAAAAAAGTAAGTGTCTACTCAGGAATGGGAAGTCAATAACATAGTATGATACAGAACACCAGCCATGCTTTAAGTTGAACACCTCTCTCTGTACCAGACTCCTCTAGAAAATGTAGAGGCTCTCATGAATTTTTGAATATCTAATACCTCTTCCAAAAGACCTCTCCAAACCCTTCTGTCCAAGGAATGATTTGGGGCTGTAATGATTTATATTTTCCAAGTGCACATCTGTAACTTATGCTGCTTGTCCAGTTATCAATCTGTCACACAGTAACTGTGTGACACTGTGAAAGTAGCCTGTTCTGTAGCAGTGAATGGCTCATCCCATTCGATGCTTTTTGGTCCAGTCCACCACAAGGACAGACTGGCAATTCACAGAAACACCTGGAGGAGCAATGACTTTACATCTCACCTCCAGCTACTCTTTTGCTGTGGAGCACAGAAAGCTCCTCCTATATTCTGGTTTCTCAAAAGCAAACAGCTCATCTCTCACCTTTGCCAATATCTACCTGCTATGCAGTATAGACAGACTGAACTGTTGTCGCTTCTATTCAGGTGGTCCCCAACCATGCCCACTTCACTGTACAGAAACAAAATCACCCTCCAGAAAACATCATGCTCCAGAAATTTATGCTCCAGAAAACATCATTCTGGGTGGTAAGAGGCCTTGGGGAACAATTGAAATTATGACAGTCAGAAATGGAAGGACTCAGAAAATACATATCCATCCTTCAGCTAAACCCATATAGCCCTTTTTTGGCAGGTTTCATGTCCTCTTTAATCCATCTTTAAACCCAGATGACCAAGGAGATTGCATAGTTTGCTTGTTTCATACTCTCTAAACTCTTGGATTTAATAGAATGAAATATGAATGAAATGCAAGAATTCAGACCCTGCATATTTCAGCTATGTTTCTCCCTGGTGTTCTGGGGTTATCTTCCACGTGTTATAATTCTTCTGCTGAATGCTATGTTTGCTTCCATTTTCTACTCAAAGTAACACAACTCACTTTCAAAGCACTCAGTGACAAGGACAGTTCATGAGGACAGCCATGCTCCATAAAGACGATTCAGCTACGTAAACCTAATTCGGTGTGCATAGAACTGGAAACTTTATGTCTGAAGGAGCTGGGGGTAGAACTACATCCTACAATGTGGTAAACAAATGCAGAATCTGGACCTTCTTATGATTAGTCCTTTGAAGAATTCTGTTCAACTTAAATTTTGGACATAGACAGGAAAAAGGAAGGCATGATTTAGTATTTTCTCATAACTCAATACTGTGTTCAAAAGAGGATTACAGAGAGAAAAGAGAAAAAAATTCTAATTTAGTACACCAGAGGCCTCATTATACACGTTTCAGTTAATAAAACAATGAACACTACAGAAATCAATGAGGTAATGACCACTGCAAAAAAAGCAGACTAGCCTTAGATCTGAGCTTTTCTGTGGTTTGAGTGAACTCACTTTGCTTCACAAGCAAGCGACACTAAAAGTATACATGGCTAGCTCCCATTGCTCAGCTAATAAATGATAACCTTTAATCAATAAACCAACAAATCAGTTGGTGTCATGCATTAATTTTTCCCTTTTCCCAATCCATTGACAGAGCCAGAGTCCAGTCAGGAAAAGCCAGGCATGGAAAAAAGAGAGATTGAATTAACTTCTCGGCTGAGGGTTTTTTCTTGGGCAAGATTGAGGTGCATAAGTAAGGTAGATAATCTCACAGTTTCCTTGCTCCTTGAACAATACTGCACTTAAATCTCTAATGCAAATAACTTTTCCTAGCAATGCATTCCAGTTGTACATCATGCAACAGATCAGACTTTGGATCTAGCCTGACTGCTGGCTCTCTGGTTACACAAGTAAGCAAATTTTTTTTTAACCTTGGTCTATATACATATTTCCACATTTGATGGAAGCAGCAAGTTATGGCCAAATTAGGGAGAAAAAGAAGTTCTTCCGATACGGTCTAGTTCAATCTCGTTCAATCAACATGGGCTTGTTGCAGTCATTCCAGTGCGAAGTTTTATGGTGTAGGTGATCGAAGAGGTCACAGTCTGTAATGGTCCTTTCTAGCCTTGAAAGTCTGTGAATCCCTTCTCTACTCAGTCACTCAGTCCTTACGGGAATGTCTTAATCTCTTACTGTATGTAACAGTCAAGAAATGGATGGAATTGAATCCTTCTATCTCAAAATGTAAATTTATATATATATCATGTATGATTTATGCACAAAAATCACACTCCAGATAAAATAAAGCGAAGTGTAGACATTGATAATTTTTTTCAAGCAATTGCTTATAAATTTAGTAAGCTGTCTGCCTTTTTATATTTTTCAGTCTGTTCTCATTACAGACATGGCATAAGGCTTTGTAGTAAATTTGGAATTTGCTGAGTGAGAAAATGAAGATTTATACAAAGCTAAATTGAACAAATGGTGAATAATTGATTTAACTGACCTGACAGCTCACACTGTGCTTGTAAATAATACATAACTTTGTACTATACTGATAATTTAGTATTCTGTGCTTCTAGATTCCTTTCAGTAAGTTACTGCAAGGAGCAAATGATCTTTGACCACCCTAAAAAGGCAAAAATATGCTTACCAAGCATATTCTGGTACCCCAGTTGTAGATTGCAATAGTGTGATACCATGCTGATAAAGCATCTTCTTAAAGACTCTCTGCCCTTTCGTCTTTTGTCTCTAAAATATTGTTGGAGAGATAACATCAATATAACTATTTCATACTATTCCGCTAGCCACCAGCTCCCGGAGTCAGATAGTCTCTGTGCAAATTTACCTAGCTCCACTGTGGTGAACAGAAACACAGTGACTTGTAACAGCAAATGCTCATGCCTATCCTGTATTTCCTTTTCTTTCAACGTAGATGTTTGAACTCTTAATCAAATGCATAAGCACATGCTATTGTTAAACTGGTTTTTGAAGTACACATACAACCCTAAGCTGATATATATGTCTGATAGCTTCATTGCCTTGTAACTACTCTAATAACCTATAAAAGGGCGTGAAAGACAACCACTAGGATCTGGCAGCCTTCCATACCCACCTTGCAGGAGCGCAACTGGTTACAGAAAAGCACAGAGCAGTGGAGAGTTTCGCCTGCTTTGTATTAGGATCTGTTCTCTCACCATTAAAATGCATCCACTCGGAGAAGGCAAACAGCATCTCTTCAAGACAGCAGGCAACATAAGGACTTAAGATACAGTGATTCTGCATCACATACGAAAATACAAACCACTGTCAGAGTGACTAGCTGAAAGGCCTGAGAGCTGCATGCTGTCCATGGATCCAAAAGAAAAGTTCTCTATAAAGCCAGTTGGAAGCACATACTTTTCCAAGGATGGACTACAGATCTCATTCTTGGAGAGGGGGCTTCTACATGTAACCACTTTGCTGAACCCTTTCTAAAACCTTATCTGTGGAAAGTCACTGTTAATACATTGTGGCTGTGAGCTGAAGCACACACATACCTAAGAAATGTGAAATTGCGATTCCCAGTGCAATTTTAACCCAAACTGCTGCACTTCTTTCATTTTAATACTGTATCATTTTTACATCTTAAGGTTTCTGTGCACTGTGGCTGAGTTATGATAGCTGCAGAAAATTTCTGGGCTTGATTCCAGCTGCTTTCTCTGAAAGCAGAAGACACCATTCTCCTCTCTGTCAGATGTAAGGCTCTACCTACTGTTCCTAATGCTCCTTCTACCCTCTGACTTCTCAAATTTATCCAATCGTAGCATGTGAAAGTCCTGAAGTAGACTGCACATCTGGTGTGTGCCTAGGTAAGGAGCCTGGCACTGGGTGCAGCAGAGGAGCATGGCTTTGAGGACTCGGCCCCATGAACAGGGAGATGTTGCCCAGCTGCAGCCCAGTGCCACAGCATCTCTCCTATTTGTTCCCCAGGCAGATCAGGATCTGACAGATGAGTCACGGAGCAGAAGAGAGGCTGCAGCGTGGTGTCATATAATCACATGAACTCTAGTCTGAAGAGCAGGCAGAGGGAGTTCATTGCTCAAGTCTCATCTTCAGTGCTCAAGTCTCATCTGTTCGTCACTCTTTGGGTTTTTTTGTTCCTGGCTTGTCAGATTTTTTCTTCTCCATTCCAGCCTGGGTGAGGTTTTCCTTTAAACACCCCGAGAGATGGAGAAGAACATTAGGACTTACAGAGCTAATCAATATCTAGACTCAGTGACACCAATGTGATGCTGGTAGAAGATGGAGCAGCCAAAATTAGAATGACCAGGTTTATGATGAGCCAGATCACTGCAAGAGCTTTGATTAAATGGGGCTAAAGCCCAACAGGCTGGACCTACAAAGCAATGGATGAGGAAGAGAAGAAAGGCAGAGAGAAGCTCGCAGAAGGGAGAACTGTAGATATCTGTGCTCCCTGTGTGCACCCCACAGAAACCCAGCTGCAGAGTTCTGCAAATCCTGTGCTGAGCCAGACCTTCCCCCTCTGGCAACAGGTTCTCAAGGGAAAGTCCATCAGAAACTAGTATCTCTTTTGCCTTTCCTTTTATCATGGCCTGGGTCAAGTAGATTGGGCAACAGACATGACAGGGCCAGCTGACTTTGCAATGATGAATTTTTCATGCTGATTTCTCAGCAAAGATTAGCAAAATATTCTGGGTTTGTTGCAACAACAGCCTTTTATTTTATGTACATACCTGGCGTTCTCCAGTACAACCCCTCGTATAAAGATTCCTGCTCTCACAATAAAATAACATTGTCTTGTTATCCCATATCCTTCCTTGTGTCTGATTTCATGCCTGATTTTTAGGCTTTCTGCTGCAAAGGCAGTTCTTAACATGGTAGGTCCCTCGCTCCAAGGTAGCATGAACAGCAGTAGTTGCTGGTAGACTCCAGTGTGAATTGCATGGGTCTAATCCAGAGTTAGATCAGTGCTGCTTGTTTCTCTAGGGTTAGGTTTTGCTTTTATCTTGTAGGTGTTTATGTTTCCTGATTCCCTGTTTGCAGGCGGGAGAGAATGAATAAAGTCCAGATCCACTGGACTCTGACCCCAGAGGAATGACTGCTTTCCCTTTATACAGAGAGTTTGCAGTAGCCCAATATTCCCTTCCTTCCCCAACACTAAGGATGGTATGTGCTACTCTAACAAAACAGATGTTTTATCTAAAAGCTTTTGAACCTTACAAATGAAACCCAAATGCATCATCTACCTCAACTAACAAAAGGAGCTAAAACATAAAGAGAGTCCTGAAGGGGGAAATGCACCACTTTGATACTGCTGAGAGAATGACAGGGAAAAGGGCCCAACACTATTTTAAGATCACAGAGGAAAGGAGAGAACTTGCAGAGGTTTTCTGCTCAGTTTGGAACAAGGCAACAAGGATTTAAGAGGACCAAAAAAGTCTTTTTGCACTTTTTAAAATCCTTCCAGAAAAAGTACAACACACCCACTACCTTTTTTCTCTGCATACAGAGAAACTGAAGCAAAGCACAGGCAGCAGACAAAAGCTTTGGTGTAGACAACCACTCCTGCACACGTGCATTGGTGGCAGTAGTGCCCACACTGAAAGTCTATTTCCAGGGGTGAAAATTATATTCCCTCCCTTTGTTGTAGGTGGGGAGATGCTTGACATAGAGACCTGGCCAAAATCCCCTTTCAGGTGCTTCTGTCCTTCATATTTCCCAGGGACCCTTGCCTCTTATTTCAGTCTGGTTCTGTTGAAATAACTTACCTGGTTCAGGCTGCGACACAGCCATGCTTCTGTTTTCTACCATGCAGGATGTTTGGGGCAAGCTGATGATCTGGATGAGTCTGTCTACTCCAGGACAAGTATACAACCCCCCAAATCCAGATGCTTTTGTCCACTCTTCTTCATTGAATCACATCACTCCCTTGGAGGCTATTGGTCACCTTCTCTCTCAAAGCTCTGAGAGATGTTTCATCCACTTTCTTCCTCTGGTGCCAGCTGCCTTCAACCTATTTGCTAGTTCACGGACAGGGATACGTTCCTCTCCCTCCCTGCTTGGAGGGGAAGCATCCTTGTCCCATTCTTGCTCAGGGGTCACCTCTGCTTTGAGAATCATAGAATCATAGAATCACAGAATGGTTTGGATTGGAAGGGACCTTTACAGGTCATCTAGTCCAACCTCCCTGCAAGAGCAGAGGCATCTTTAGCTAGATCAGGTTACTCAGAGCCCCATCCAACCTGACCTTGAATGTGTCCAGGGATGGGACCTCCACTACCTCTCTGGGCAACCTGTTCCAGTGCTTCACCACCCTAATTGTAAAAAATTTCTTTCTTAAATCCAGTCTAAATCTGCCCTCCCTTACTTTAAAACCATTGCTCCTTGTCCTGTCACAACAGGCCTTGCTAAAAAGTCTGTCCCCATCTTTCCTGTAGGCCCCCTTTAAGTACTGGAAGGCTGCTATAAGGTGTCCCCGCAGCCTTCTCTTCTCCAGGCTAAACAACCCCAACTCTCTCAGCCTGTCCTTGTAGGAGAGGTGCTCCAGCCCTTGGATCATTTTTGTGGCCCTTCTCTGGACCCATTCCAACAGGTCCATGTCCTTCTTGTGCTGAGGGCTCCAGAGGTGGATGCAGTGCTCCAGTTGAGGTCTCACCAGAGCAGAATAGAGGGGCAGAACCCCCTCCCTCAACCTGCTGGCCACGCTTCTTTTGATGCAGACCAGGATACGGTTGGCTTTCTGGGCTGCGAGTGCACATTGTTGGCTCATGTCCAGCTTGTCATCCACCAGTACCCCCAAGTCCTTCTCCACAGGGATGCTCCCAATCCCTTCATTCCCCAGCCTGTATTGATACTGGGTGTTGCCCACACCCAGGTGCAGGACCTTGCACTTGGCCTTGATGAACCTCATGAGGTTCACATAGGCCCAATTCTCCAGCTTGTCCAGGTCCCTCTGGATGGCATCCTGTCCCTCAGGCTTGCCAACCGCATGACTCAGCTTGGTGTCGTCTGGAAACTTGCTGAGGGTGCACTCGATCCCACTGTTTATGTCATTGATGAAGATATCAAACAGTACTGGTCCCAATATGGACCCTTGAGGGACACCACTTGTCACTGATCTCCATCTGGACATTGAGCCGTTGACCACTACCCTCTGGATGCGAATGTCCAACCAATTCCTCATCCACTGACCAGCCCACCCATCAAATCCATATCTCTCCAATTTAGAGAGAAGGATGTTGTGGAGGACTGTGTCAAAGGCCTTACAGAAGTCCAGATAGATGACATCCATAGCTCTTCCCTTGTCCACTGATGTAGTTACTCCATCATAGAAAGCCACGAGGTTGGTCAGGCAGGACTTACCCTTAGTGAAGCCATGTTGGCTGTCTCGAATCACCTCCCTGTCCTCCATGTGCTTTAGCGTAGCTTCTAGGAGGATCTGTTCCATGATCTTCCCAGGCACAGAGGTGAGGCTGACAGGTCGGTAGTTCCCAGGGTCATCCTTTCTACCTTTTTTAAAAATGGGTGCAATGTTTCCCTTTTTCCAGTCACCAGGGACTTCACCTGACTGCCATGACTTTTCAAATATCATGGAGAGTGGCTTGGCAACTACATCAGCCAATTCCCTCAGGACTCTGGGATGCATCTCGTCAGGTCCCACAGACTTATGTCTGTTCAGGTTCCTCAGGTGGTCACGAACTTGATCTTCCCTTACAGTGGGAAGGGCTTTATGCCCCTGGTCCCCAGCATGTTGTCCATTGAGTCGGGAGGGGTGAGGAGAGCGGTTGCCAGAGAAGACTGAAGCAAAAAAGTTGTTGAGTACCTCAGTCTTCTCCTTTTCTGTTGATACCAGGTCACCAGTCTTGTTCATCAGTGGAGGTACGCTTTCTTTAACTTTCCTTTTCTGGCTAACATATCTGTAGAAGCCCTTTTTGTTATTCTTTGCATCCCTTACCAAGTTCAGCTCCAGCTGCACCTTGGCCTTCCTGACCCCATCCCTACACAACCGGGCAGTGTCCCTATACTCTTCCCAGGATACCTGTCCCTGCTTCCACTGCCTGTGCATTTCCCTCTTGCCCTTTAGTTTGACCAGTATGTCTCAAGTCAGCCATGTGCTTCCTTGCCTGATTTCCTGCATCTGGGGATAGAGAGCTCTTGCGCTCTATGGAAAGCATCCTTAAAGATCTGCCAGCTCTGTTCTCCTCCCCTGTCCCTGAGGACCATTTCCCAGGGGGTCCTGCTGACTAACTCCTTGAAGAGCTGGAAGTTTACTTTCAGCTTACAGTTCACAGGCGAGGAGTACCTCGCCTGTCCCATACCCCTCAGCTCCCTGAGAGCCGATCTTTGTGTTGGGCAGGGCAGCAGTGAAGTACTCTTCTATTCATGGTAGAAGCCCCTGTAATTTGGGGACCATTCTGTTTCACTGCATCTAAAATGCTTTCCTTCCTCACAAGGTTTCCCTGGGTTTCCAGACACTTCTACTTAATTACAGGCCTCTTCACGGATGGGATTTTATTCTGTGTTGGCAGGGTGAGATTACTTCTCGGAACTCCATTTTTCACTTGTAAAGAGATGGTTTATTAATTAGTGTAATTTAATAATTATACAGCCTTCTAGAGGTGTCTGGTGATTTGGCAACATAAAAAAGGCAGTCTCTGGTCTTAAATATTTACAGTATATTTTTAGATGACACTGTAATAGATTATAAAGAAAGGCCAAGGCCAAGGCCAAGGCACAATCTGAAGTATGAAAATACAAAAACATGGAGATGTTGGATGTTCAAGGCATATGTCGTCTTGGTTTTATTCTTCTTTGTAATACAGATTTGTGGTTTATTAAAAGGTATTTTAATGTGCATACATCGCTTAGGAGAATAACTGAACATAAGAAATGTGTCACCAAAGCAAAATAAAATAAAGCTAGTGTCAAACTTCCAGAGGTTCTAGCACAATAGAGAAAGTAATGCCTTTAGGAAGAAAAATCCAGACGACCTAAAGAGTGCATATGTTTCCACAGTTCATGAAATCCTTTTAAAAATGGTAAACTTTTCCAAAAAATTACTTTTGGGTGCTTTTTATTTGCACCAGGTCTTCTGAAGCAGTGTTACATTTCATAGCTTTACTGAAAAAGCCTGAAGTGCAATACCCTTTTTTTTTGCTCTGTAAATAGGAGTGGTGATTCCAGGGTTTATATGTTAATCCAACCTTCAGGCTGTAATGAAAACATAAAGTTTATGGGACTATCGGTAACATTCTTGCAGTGCTGAACACAGCATTGTGGGAAAGGAAGAAATATATGTTACACATAACTGAGTGAATGAAAAAGTAAAACTAAGTCAAGCGGGAGTCTGAGTTAATCGGGGGTAAGTAATCAAGCAAAACAAGGCAAGTAAAACTAATGGCAGCTGTAGAAGAGTTAGCAAAGTAAGTTTTGTTGCGAACAAACAGCAAGGATGGGACAAATTTAACTGAGCTGAAGAATTCCTGGGGTTCATCTGGAAATCACGTCAGAAGGTATTTAGAGTGCACAGCCAGAATGGAGCAGTGAAGAGTTCTGCATATTTTAAAATTTAAAATAAATAAGGTATTCAAAGACTTATGGGATAGCATAGAAAATGTAATACAAATTGCGTAGAAAATATTTCCTGAAGGAGAAATCAGGGGTCATTAAAAGGTTACTTTTAACTAATGCTGCTTGATTGGTTGTTAGTGTTCAGCTTCCTCTGAAGTGACAACGCGTTAGGGTGACCGTTGCCCTTTTCCAGCAATTATTGGTGCTCTGGCAATTGCACTCAGTTTTAATCAATTAGAGTCCTGAATGGTGCTTTTCTTGGTTTCAAACAAAAGAGCCAACTGTTGGACCAGAGATGTCCACTTCTTTTTGGCAGCTTCCTCTTTTCTTTCGGAAACTTTTTGAAGACCCTGTCGGGTTCAGGAATGATCATGATGAATCCCTTCTCAGTTAGTATGGCACTCATTATGTGATCTGCATTCCAGCAGAGATCCATATAGTCAACAGAAAGCAAGACGACAAGAGCTGCCATCCTGGAGCAGAGCAAAGGTCCATCTAGCATCTGGTTCCAAATCTCCACCAAGGTGTGGGGATGGCTGTCTTAGAGAAAGGTTTAAGGTTCTCATAGCAGGGAGGTAAGGGAAAATATTTCTCCTTTTCTCCCCTCTCTTACTTTCGTAGGTCTGGTTTATATCTGTAATATTTAGATTTTGGCTTAAACTTTGAAGAATGAGGTTGAACAACCAGGATGTATCGGTTAGCAATATATATAGCTCTGGATACTATTGTTATGTGTATGAATATAAATCTTATCATAACCCCACTTATTCATCTCTGACAGGAGTTCCCAGGTTCAGGTGCATGTGTCATTAATGATGCATAAGCTATCTCAAAGACAGAACAAATGCTGGCTCAACAGCTGAACGTCCCCGTGGAAAACATCCATGAGTAGCCTTGGATGGACATGGTAGTGCTGCACCATTACCTGTGTCAAGTGGTGAGCCAGGAGACTCCTTATCAGAGGCAAACACTCTGCAACACTAGTTTCAGGATACAGTTTTCACCAACAGGATCATCTTGAAGTATTATTATTTTCCTTCCACGTGTTCCTGCCCCATATTTTAGCATGACATCTTCTCAGCTATGATAATGCAGCAGCTTGTGTGGTTGTGTTGTGAAGTGGCTCTGGGAACTGCTACAGCTTGCAGAGGACCAGGCTCGGAAAAGCTGGATTACTTCCCCGTTCCAGTTCACAGCACAGCCAAGCAAACAGTTGTGCCTGGACAACTAGCTGAGACTAGATGGCTAACTACTCCGCTGCTGTTGTTTCATGATATGAATCTCCTATTGTTTCCCTCCACTCACCCATCGGTATCCGTCTGTTTGTTGTTGTATTTAGAGTGGGAGAGGGCCCTTTCTGTTTGTGTCCATAGCAATTCGAGGACCATGGGGTTCGGTCCCTGCTTGAAACTCCTTCAATTCTTGCATTAATAGCAGTAGCTGAAAGACTTACCTTAAAGCTTATTGGAAGGCCATGTGTTATAAAACCAAATCCTTCCATAAAAGTCTTTTTTTTCCTTACATTTATTAAGCTAAATACTGTTTTCTGTGTAAATCTCTAAGTGAAAAAATATTTTTTTTTTCCTATAAAAAACCACTACTTTATATAGACCTAGATATACAGTATATGATCATAGATTAGACACACAGGAAACAGGACTCAAAAAAATGAAAACTCAAGGTAAAAGCACTACAATAGTAGATCTGGCTGAACATTTTCTGCCAATGTTTTTATTTGATTACCAATTTCACAGAATCACAGAATCGTATAGGTTGGAAAAGACCTTTAAGATCATTGAGTCCAACCGTAAACCTAACACTACTATTTGAAGGGGATATTTTGTTGTTGTTGTTAAAACAAATATTAGTTTTGGGATTGAGGAACATTTCAAAACTCTTTGAAAGACTAATTTTAATTCAATAACAAGGAAAGCTTTTTTATCATATGTTTCCTTACGTTCAAAGAATTCTGGTGGACCTCTCCCATCAAGATGAAATGAGTTTTTAAAACTTAGGTGAAAAAAAGAGAAAGTTTTGAAAATTCAAAAAGAGAAATATTTACCAATAAAATGGAGTCTGCTTCTGAGATTTCTTCTGGAATATACTAATATACAAGCTAAAAGGAGCAGAGAGCTGCGGAGAAGTTGGGTTTGATTTTTACCAGTTCGAGGATATATTCAGACAAGAAGTGCCTGGGATGACAGCTGTAATTAGGCAGTTTGCTGCAGCTCCGCTGGGGCACAGTTTCACAATTACCCTCCCTTACCCTCAGCCACTCACCAAATTCAGGTTCTCTTCCCCCTATTTCTTCTGTTGGCACAAGTGTGTTTGTGGAGGTGTAGAATCAGATAAAGTGGCCTGAGTGTAAACTATTCTGGCAGAGAAACTTGTGGTAGGAATTGGGGGAAAGAGATGAAGAATGCCATGAGAGAGGGGTTTTAAAGAGAACCCTTCCCTCAAGGACCAGCCTGTGTTTTGGATGGCTTGATGTGACTGTGGGACTGCTATGATTGGCCCAAGTGAGAGTTTTCTTCCTGCCCCACGATAGCTTAAACTCCTCTGCTGAGAAGTGGCTGCTCCTTAAAGCACAGTGACTCAAACACTGCAACTCTGTCTATAGCTGAATTCAAGACCAAAAGCATCATTTCTGGGAGTCTTGCAGGAGGAACCATGTGTCCAAATTTTATGGTGCTGTGGAGTCTATATAAACTTATGAGCTTGAACTTAAGATTTAGTAAAAATATAGTTGCTGTAGCTCACATTTAATGGATGAGTAGCTCACAAGGCAGCGTATATTAGGGATAAAAATCAGAGAATAGGGAATTCACTTTACTCCAGAAATCAAAAAAGCCTGTTCTTCTTCCTGTCCTCCAGCACACCTTTCCCACCAGATTCTCCCTTGCCACACTCCTGGGATGCAGCTCTTTTATTTTGTTTCTCCCCTGAAGTATTCATTGAAATTGATTTAGTGGTGTAAAATTCAGTGGCACCCAACTCACAGGTTCATAGCATTTAGAAAGCTGGTGGTTAAAAAAAAAAAAATTAAACCTCAGAGGTTTAAAAACAACCTTTGACAGGGACAATCTCCAGTCTCTACGTGTGAAAGATTTGGTAGGTAGCTGCCAGAACATTCAACTTCATGCACTGAATAGTTAAGATGCAGTGATCTGTGTTTCAGGGAAGGGAAGCCTTTAATTAGTAAATGAGTCATTAGAGAGCTTTCGATGGACACCTGGCACCAGCAGGAACACACCTGAGAGTGACCTGGACACTGTTTCTCCAAGGTGAACTGTGAAGTAGTGAAGAGATCTTTTTTGTTGCTTTACAGCATACAAGGAGGTCTTGGTACCTGCAATGTCATAACTTGTTCTTCAAAAAAAGTCTTCTAGGGAAAGCAGGACAAAGGAATGTCTAATTGAAAAATAAAATTAAAAAAAACCCAACCTCCAAAAACCTGGTAAATTTTTGCAAGAGGAGAGGGGGCTGGAATTGAAGGAAGAGATGATCAAGATAGGTCAGTACTGCTGTGACACCAAGACAGTTCTTATGCTATCAGTAAAATATGGGAACCTCCTCCCAGAAGAGCATACAGTCAAAATGCAGAGTGGCATGTCTGCAATACTAATTAGTGCTGCATTGTAGGAGCAGATCTGGACAGCGTGACAGGTTGCACCAAGGACTCAATGTCCACACTGTTCGCATTTTGAGGGGTTACTTTAGACTACCTAGAGTCTGTGGACTGAATCACAGTACTTAAGCTGTGGGTGAATTTTCCTTAGCCTTTGGTTCAAGGTTTCATACCCCACGCTTAAGGCTAGAAGGCACACTCAAACACAGAAAAGGCACTCAAGTAAGCATTTCCTGCCTGTGTTGGTTTTTCAATCAAGACATCTGTGTCTAAAGAGTCCCTAAAGAAAATAAAAGAAAAGGAAAAAAAAAGTTATATTGATAAATAATGTACCCTTCAATAGGATAGAAGAGGGGAGCCTTTTAAGGATTGACTAAGAGGTTTCTCTCTGCCGTGTAATAGGAATTGTATCTAGGGGATAGGGAAATCCTCTAATTTTCATACAATATCTGAGCAGGCTTACCTTTTCTCCACAGATACTCTGGTTTTATGCCACAAAAAATCACTGGGTCAGATCCTGAAGCAATCACTGCAAATTAGCAGTGATCCAAGACTCAGTCTACTGCGCTTGTGCATGAAGGTGGTTTTACCTTACAGTTCATGATGCCATGTAACTGCTTTTAATACTAAAAAAATAAGTATTTTTATTTATTGTTTTTATTTTACTTATTTAAGGTCCAATTCTCTTTTCAGCTTCAATGGCATAAATCTAAAATGGAATTACTCTACATTTACAGCCACCCTCCTGGGTCCTGAATTTGTCTCGCTGTGTTTGTGTGAGGAACATCTATTACATGCTTCTTCAAATCTCTTTTTCCTCCCTAGATAATGTACACAGAAACAATGTGAAAATTTCAGTGGACCTTTTCTGATTTATACTATCATGCTTTTTTTTTTTCCCCTGTGGAAATCTAGAATATTGCAGGGTGAATCAGGAACTTAGAGGAAAACATCAAACAGCAAATCCATGGGAGAGAAGCTGAGTCCGAGTCAATTACCAAAGCTGTGCAGATGTGCCCATGCTGCATAGCTCAGTTTTCAGAGTCATACACCCATGCCGTGAAACCCTTAGACAGGATTTTCCTTTACATTTTCGTTGACTTCTGAGGGCTTTGGATCAAGCCTGTGTGCCGTAGCTTACCATGTCTTGGGGAAAAAATAGAGAAATACAGTGTTAGCTTGACTGCATTGGTTGACAGTCACCTTTGTGAGACCCCGTCTCTTGAAAATCAGTGAGAAGCTGCTGGCGTGACCCGCTGGTGAACTGCAGCGAGGGGGGAAGGAGCAAATATTCCAAGGAGATGAAGCAGGACATGCACTTGCATCTGATCTGAAATAACTGCTGTACAAAGGAAAAGTGAACGTAGCCAGTGTAGCCAAGCTGGTATTTTATGACCTTCTGATTGCAGAGTTCAAGATATCTTAATTTCTTTTTTGCTGGAGGCTTCTAAGTTGGGGGAGGAGGAATCAGCAGTGGTGAAGCAAGAGAGAGTAAATTTCCTTTCTAAAAAATATTCTTCTTCCGGTGGAAGCAGTGTATTGTTTCTTGAAATGGACAAAGTTATTTTCTAACTTCCCTGTATCCTGTCACCTGGCCCTTCCTTCCTCCTCCTGATACCGCAGTAAAATACACAAACATACGAGCTATGCATTATTTGCATCATGGCAGGATTTATATTCTGATCGAGGGTGGTGATTTATACTTGTCGGATTTTCTACAGACCACATTCCAGATGTGGAATGAATTTTACTGGCATTTATTAGTCACTAGGGGTGGCTGAGGATGGCTTCCTTTATACCCCTGACATTTATGCTCTTGTGTAGCTTCCCTTTTCCTTTCAGTGATGTTTTTCCTTTAAAAAGAGTAAAAACAAAAGGAAAACAAAAGGAAAAGAAGCCTGTTCTATAGCAGCACAGACCTAATGGGACAGATTATGTTTATGGAAAAGGACATTTGGAACAGAAATCCCATTCTTCTAATAAGGAAAGAAAAAAAAAGAACTGATTACCTTTATTAACAAGCTGTTGTTGATGCTTCCAAGATTTTAATCACCTTTACAAATGTTGTGGTGTCAGCATTGACTTTCTAAGCTTGTCTGTTCTAACAACTGAGCTTTAAGTTCAATGTGATAATAGTGAATCCTTAACTATTCTCTTACAAATTAACAGCTAGGTGAAAATTTTCACTTAAAGGAAAGGTGTGAGATAAGTCTTCCCGAAAGGACAAGAAGCTACAGCTCATTGGGTATTTTTTACACATAGAATATCAAAAGGTTTATTTTATGGCCAGAGCAAAAGAAACTTAGGCTTGAGACAATCTACCAGCTGCATGAAGCAAGGCCCATGTTCAGACTGCCTGTTGTGAGGAATGCAAGTAACGTAAGTTCAAGAGAACATTATTGTGTGAAATCCAACTTACATGTGAGTTTCTTGAGGCTCATGGGAAGCAGAAGGGAGCTGGGAGCTGCTCTCTTCTTTGTGAGTGTGGTCACTGTGTGTTTTTAGCCTGTTTGCAGTCTGATAGGGTGTAGAAACTGATGGGTGCCACATATGACCCAAATTTTACAAAGCAACAGAGGGAGTGATCATGGAGAAAGTGGGTGGGAGAAGGGGGAAGAACTCCTGAGAGAAGAAATTCTTTTGGTGAAATCAAACAGATTTGGTAGCTAGAGATGGGATTACAAAGCCAACCTGAGTTACACGGGGGTTAATCCATGTACTGCTATTCCTCCCAATTTCAAATTTGATTCCCACATTGCAGCAACTCTTGAAGTCCTGCCTGAAAAGTTCTTCTGTTTGCTCAAACGTGGCATGCCAAAGGCTAAGAAGGGTCTGTCATTGGGTTGAACACTGTCTGGGTTTGGTAGGGAAGGTCTAATGCAAGTTTTGCTTTCAAACTAAAGCCAAACTGTATAATTCTGATATAAATTGGGTGCTTGCTGACAGCCAGCAGATGCTTGACTTTCTGCTTCATTCTGCTGTGCCCATACTACCTTTCTTATACTGCCTTTCAGTGGGAAGATGAGCTGCCACAAGCATAATTCCCAGTGAAATGGGTAAGAGGGTTTCCATGAACATTGATGGGGGTTTTGGTTTGACTCTTGTGCCACTGACAGAGCCTAGAAACAGTGACCACAGGAGACAGGTAGACCTATTTTATGTTACAGCTTCTTTAAGAATGTACCATCAGATTAGGTGGGGTAAACCCTGTGGAAACAGAAAACAGCTTGCTGAAGTTTTTCAGGGATGAACTCAGTGTGAGAGCACAGGATAAGTATAAACAAATAAGTAAGTGAAGAAGTGGCTGGAGCAGATAAGAAGAACAGCTCAGGGAATTATTTATAAGACATGAGAAAGCAGACAGCGTACGTGATGGGTTTAACTCTGATGGACCCGTTAGCTACAGGCAGTACTGACTTTAAAGAGTCCAAAATCCCTGTGACAGCTGAGATCAATGGGAATCTGTTCTCTTTGGTGTTTATTAGATGAAGGTTAGGTTAATGGATTAACTTGTCAGATGAATTTGATAGTTGGTTCATATAGTAAATACTAGCCCTTACAGGAAAATATTAGTTGACTCTTTTGACCATGACCTAGCATATTAAAATAGGGCAGCTCTTTGCCCTGTGTTCCTTTTGACAAAAATAAACAAATTGTGTCAGCGGGTTTGGGAGTCTGATGCATATGTTTGTGATGTGGATGAGATTATTTCTCATGGCCAATAACCAAAACAATAACAGTAAGCAAAAAAACCCAAAGCAGCTGACACTGTGATTTACCCTTACACGGATGGACTCAAAACAAGCATGTTGCCGCATGGGGATTGATTCACTGATCCGCCAAGACCAGTGTGAATCCTTGTTATCATTTCAACAGGCGCTAGATGAAACCTCAGCTTCTCAGATACTGTGCTTTGGCTCAGCTAGCAAAGTTGCTTTTCCCATTACAGTCTGTGGGTCAGAATCAGGGTCAGTGTCAGGTGCTCGGCAAAGCAGGTATCTGACTGCTGGGTGCAAAAATGCTCACGGTGCTGGTGCTTAGTTTGTATATGTCAGGACACGGGACAGACAGGCTGGGGTCGTGGGAGGAGTTGGGATACCTGTGGAAGGGGAAGGAAAAGCAACACTGCCGCCTCTGTGTATCTCATCACCCCGGCTGCATCCCCGCAGCGCAGCCCTGCAGCCCTGCTCAGCCTCTTCCCTATCACACCCACCACCTGCAGCCGGAACAGCCACCTCCCACCCCTCTCCCATGGGCCACAACTCCGTTCTGTCTCTGAAAAGCCTTGAGCAGGCCTGGGTTGGAAGCTGTTGTGCTAAAATAAAAGCAGGACAGTAATGTTTGTCTGATGGTGCTTCTCACCCCTTTTATTTAAAAAAAAAAGGCCAGTGGTGTACAGTCAGTGATGAATTATTTCTTTGTTTCTGGACTAACAACCCATGTCACAAGTGTTGAGAATCCCAGTTCCATTAACACCTGGGTCAAGGTGTCACGCATTTTAATCCTGTGTGTTTTATGTATTAGCTCTACCACAGTCTGCAATGCTACAGTTCTGTTTATAGCCATCTATATGGCTGGTGTGTTTTCCATATTTTCCCCCCACTGTGTGCTGTGGTAGTCAAGATAATGCTGCCTTTAAAAAATACACTCTTGAGATGCTGAGATCTCCAAGTCCTGAAAATAAGCAGAGTCGCTAGTAGGGATTGACCAGAATTTATGTTTTTGATGTGAAAATTGCAGCAAGCCAAATGTTCTTAATCGTCCCCCGAGGACATTTCCAAGGCAGGAAGAGCAGCAACTGGCCAGTCTCACTAGGAAACCACTGGGAGCAGTCAGTCAAAAAGCCTGGGGAGAATTTAAGGTCCGAAAGTGAACACACACGAGGCAATGCCTGCCTACAGCATGCCACAGCAGTGGTGGCCTGCCTGCTGTCATGAAGCACGTTGAGGCTCCTGAGCTGGGACTACCATCAGGAGGCTGGCAGGGGGTTGTGCTGAATCCCAAACACAGGAGGAAGCAAACTAATGAAGTCTGCTGTGGCTTGCAGCTCTCTGCATCACTTCAGCTCGGTCCCATCCGCTCAGGAGATGTGATCTCCTGTGGGATATTCCCAGAGCTCCCGTTCTCCTCAGGTCTCCAAGCTCTCATGTCTGTGTCTGAACCCTTTGCTATTCAGAGACCTTGGTATGTAGATCACAGGGTTGTGAAGGCTGTTCACCCCTGTACTACGTCAAGAGTATTTTTAAAAGAAAACAACTTGGGGAAGCCAGTGGGGTTTTTACTGTAATCAAAAAGAAAATAACAATACCTGAGGCTGTGGTTTGTAAAGAAATGCTAGCAGTAGCCCAAGAAAAAACACAGGAGATTGAGCTCTCCCGATGACAGGCTCAGGGCCTGGGTAGTCTTTTCTGTATCTCCTGCAGAACATGGCAATGGATGTAGCTTTGACATCGTTGTTTGAATGGTTTATCACCTGCACCTCCAAGCACAGGCTGGAAGGACCCCAGTCTGCAAGGGGCTTTGCAAACACATAGACATCGCTGTACCAGGAGATTGCCGCAGTAGTGGTGTGTCCAAGCAGACAAGCAAGGCAGTGCTTTATTCACTTGGGCTGCCCTCAGAGTCGGCTGGCCTGTGGCATACCTTAAGTCAACTTTGTACTGCATGCTGCATTTCTTATTCCCATCAGGGGCTGCGGAGGTATAAAACACAGCCCTGCCTGCTTTTGCTAGACTTTCCCAGGCTTCCTTCAGAAAGCTAAGTGGGGCCCTTGGGGTATTACCAGAAGTAGGTAGAGTGTATTTCTCCCTTGGCGTATACAGCCAGAAGCCAGCCAGCATCTGTCCTGGAGGTGAGTTAGAAAAGGATTGTGACAGAGGAAGATGCAGAGGCATGACCCAGAAGAGATGACTAATAAAAAATGACTTAAGAGCTCTTCTCCAAGGATCAAAGGTTAAGTCTAGGTCAATTGTAATAACTGCATTGCTTCACCAGTCAGGACATGTGCAGTCTCCTAGAGGAACATCTAAAGCATGTTCTCAAATGGCACTACAGTGGCTGCCATTTGCGAAAGATTTGGCTCCCCCCAAATTTGGCAGGTGTAGTTTTACACCAGCCTGAAGCTTCTCCGTAACAGGGTCACAGGATTATTTCTTTTCTCAAAACCTTCCCAGTGAGCAAGGAATTTTCTGTGGGTAAAGCCAAGATCACTGAGTTCCCTGCAAGCACCCTTCCCTTCAGCAGCACGCCTTGCAAAACATGGCAAGAGAAATGGGGAAATGTTCCCACTCCCATGGCTTAGACTATTATTGCTGCTCAATAGGAGCTAAGCAGTGTTTATTTACTTATCCTAAAAATGGATGAAAGAGTGCAGGAATAGCAAAATGGAGGGATAATGGATGAATAAAGAAAGTAGGAGTCTGTCTGTCTGCACTATATAGAGGAGTGCTGTGGAAAGATACCCAAGCCAATGCAACATTAGCTACCCAAAGAATCAGAAGTAGGGCAGCATCCTATACAGCAAGGTTTTAAACACTAGGATCCAGTTCAACTCCCAGGCATCCTTTGTTCTCTGCTGCAAAACTTGGCAATACTGCTGCATGTTTCAGTTTCACACACTGGTTTGGGAAGTGCTGATTCAATGAGATGTTTTTCCTGCCAGTGCCTGAGCTTGCTGCCTCACTCTAAATGGGAGTTTAGTCACAGCTTTTTGCCTGACACATACATGCCCACCCCGTTGTCATTATCAGTTTAAGTATTTCCTTCTCACATAGGGGCACACAGTAAAAATATATTACAAAGGCTAAAAAGATTTAGTCATCAGCAGCAGTTCAGTTAAGCCTACATAGTTGACTGCTCAGAAGAAATAAGATTCTTAATTGGATAGTTTTCTATTTGAAAAAGCAGTATGGCCTAAAGTGGAGCTTCTCCTAATGAAACAACTGTCCAGAAGTATCAGTGGGCAGCGCAGGGTGGCTAACCAGTCACTACAAAACCCTTCTGTCCATCAGCTACTTACTGTTCTCTTTTTAAGGACACACTTTTTTCATGTGCAACATTGATTAGCCCTCTTAGACACCACTCATTTGCACATTAATAGGAGAATATGTTTCCTTTTGGTCTGACCGGATGATAACCGTGTGCATTTTCAAGGTGAGCTATCTGCAAGGCTACTTCTACCATTTGACAAAGAAGATGGGTTAATAGCTAGATGGAGCTATAGTATGGACAATTCTTCTGGGTTCTGCTTTGCACACCTGTTTCTTATGCCCGTTTGCCTTTGAACAACCTTCAATTCAGAAATTGTTCCAGCCATGTTTGTGTGGTGTGTGCTAAATGCTAAGTGCGAGGCGAAGGAGAAACACGGGTTATTCTTACTGTAAGTACTACAGACAGCATGAGGAGAGAGGTCCTATTCTGTTATTCCCTATGGGTCTAACCTGGACTGGGGACCTCACTGGAAGCAGCTCTATTTCCCTATGAAACTGTGATAATTATAATGTCACTTAAGCTTAATTCTCCTCACAGAACTATTAGTCAAGACTTTTCAGACCTTTATGTGGGGAATTTTAACTTCCATTTACTCCAGTAGAACAGTATTTGGCCAGTGCTGAGTGCTTCTGATAATCCCCCTACAAATATCTGTGAGAGGGAGTCAAGAGTTGTTGGCAATTTCTTCACCATGTGCAGCATTCATGGGATTATTCCAGATTTTAAAGCAAATTAAAATTTGGCTTTAGACATTACCATAAATGATGTAGAGAACTAGGACCATTTCCCTTTTTTCCTCATTAGTTTGGGAACAAGCAGGTATTTAGATCTTTATTTGCTATTTGAATTTATTCAAAAAGAATATTTTACTGTGCAAGTGAACACCAGACCAAAGACTGTTCATCAATTACATATGGCATGTACTCACCACAGACACTGATAATCAGATGTCAGTGTGTATATTGTTTTTCCTGCCTACTGTAACTACATATAATTTTCTTTTTTTGGTTTTAAAATTTTATAACATTTTATAAATTGGCAGAGCCCTCCAGAAACTTGATGCAAGAAATTATCTACTTATGGAGGAGGAAGAGGAAACATGTGTGTGTAGGAAATAACCAGGACTAAAAAATTTGAAGACATGTAAACCTTGTTCTTTATTCTTTTACAAAAGGAAATAGAGAATCTAGAGATAAAGTCTGTGTCTGGTTAAGCTGTATCAGTCTCAGAAGTCCTTCCTGCCTGGCAGAGGGATGGCAGGAGAAAAGCTAAAGCACTTTAAGCACATTATTTATTGGTGACCAGATTTTATGTGTGTATATTTTTTATAACAGCCTTTTCCTATAATTGCCTCTGCATGTCTAAGTGCAGTACTGTTTATGATGCCTTTTATCTTGTATAACTGTCATCCCATTTGTGGGTGAAAACACTGAAATTTCATTTTGGGGAATTTCATTTTCCCAGCCAGTATCAGGTTTGGTATATTAGTAGCTCCCAAACTAGTATGCTATAGCTCATGAGTGGACCTAGTTGCCTTTCTGCTTGATCAATGACATATTGTCTTGCTCACTGCTTCTTGTGTCTGATCTCCGCATGCTGAGATTTTTCCACTCCTTTTCCTTGCATGCCGCTCAGTAATGTCCTAGAACTCAAACATCAGGTAACTGAATGGCTTGAGGGTCATGGCCACCGCCTCAGACCCTACTTGCAGAAACACTGCCTGTGGTCTTGGGTCTCATCTGAGTGAAACAAGGGAATCTGATTATGACTTTCTGCTGGCTGGAGGGACTTGATGAGGACTTCAAGATCCTGAGATCTTCCTGGAAACTTCCCTGCATTCTGGTAAGCTTCCTGCTAAGAATAATATCCAAAGAGCCTAATTAGTTTATTTCTCTTTTCAGTTCTACAACCCTAAAACAAGGTTATAGGGAACTAGCGTGAATGAGCAGAAGGTTCTGCCTGGACGCAGAACCAGGCTGAAAGGAGGTTACCTGGTATGTACAGATACCCAAGGCAGGATCTCCTATACACAGGCCAGTCTTGGTAGACGTGCATCTGATCTGTTTTTAAAGACCTCCAGTATAGAGGCATCACAGCATCCTCAGGCAATTCCTGTGCTTTGCTATTCTTATCATTAGAAAGTATTTCTTAATGTCTGACGTAAATCTTCCTTGCCACAAGCTGAACTCATTATTCTTGTCCTGCCCACTATAACCAGAAGCAACTTCGGTAGTTACCTGCTCACTTCCATTCCCACTGAATGCAATTTTGTCCTTTAATTCTGATGTAAAAGTGGACAGGGACTATGTTTACAGGAGTGGAACAGATGTGTTCACAAGCATTCCTCAAAGCTTTACTATTTCTTGGCATTAAGGACCAAGGCCATCATCTCTAGTGCTGCTGTGTTCAAAGTGCCGTTGCCTTCACATGTACAGGGATCAGAAGAGACTTTTAAGGCTAATACAGGCATAGACAGTACAAGTGGAATAGCAAACATCTAGATAGGTTATGCCAGAAAGGTAGAAGGTAATTTTATTTTGACTGGTTGTGTACATTTGGTATCTGATCAAAAGTCTACTGAAGATAATGAGAGCAGGTATACTTTGCCACTTAAGACTGGGCCAACCAATCTTTCAGGACTTACCCGCACCTTTAAGCCTTCGTCAAACCAAACCTGCCTCTTGAAGCAGCAAGTTCTGGGTATGTTGAATACCTTAACGTGAGTTCAAGCTCTTTTTCATACAGCCTGGACTTGAACAGTCTTGAACCATTATAGACCCATCCACTGTCAGGTACCTCAGTCTTGACACTTCCTAGCCTAGCACAGAGGTTGTGGAAGGGATCCATCTCTCCTAGCGTTAGGTGACAACAGTGTAGTTCCTACATCTGAGCTACTTAACATAGAATGACAGGATGGTTTGGGTTGGAAGGGACCCTCAAAAATCATCTAGCCCACCCCCCTGCAATGGGCAGGGACATCTTTCACTAGACCGGGTTGCTCAAATCTCTGTCCAACCTGACTTTCAACATTTCCAGGTATGAGGCATCTACAACTTCTCTGGGCAACCTGTTCCATTGTCTCATCACCCTCAATATTAAAAATTTCTTCTTTATGTTCAATCTAAATCTACTCTCCTGTAGTTTAAAACCATTACCCCTTGTCCTGTCACTACAGGCCCTGGTAAAAGGTCTCTCTCCATCTTTCTTGTAAGGACCCTATATATATTGAAAGACCACAAGAAGGTCTCCCCAAAGCCTTCCCTTCTCCAGGCTGAACAACCCCAACTCTCTCAGCCTTTCTTCATAGGAGAAGTGTTCCATCCCTCTGATCATTTTTGTGGCCCTCCTCTGGACCCCTCTATAACAGGTCCATGTCTTTCTTGTACTGGTGACCCGAGCTGGATGCAGTACTCCAGGTGGGGTCTCTTGAGAGCCGAGTAGAGAGGCTCTCTGTGAAAGCAGCCCAAGGTGACTTGTGCAGATGTAGATGCCCTCACTTGAGACACCTACAATTAGACACATATATCCCTCATGTAAAATGAAGCCACAAGTATTCAACGCCAAGCCAGAGCCAGCAATATTGATAGAAAGTGTATGAGTGATAAGGTTTGCTATGCTTTCACTTGCTCTTGACTCACTTGATAGCACAGGCACAGATGGAGAATCTTTCCCTCCATTTCAGAGGGCTCTGCATAGGCTCTAGTTCACAAAATTCAGTTTGCAGAAAGTCTGTTTGTCTTTGAATGAAAAAAAAATGCTTTGTGGAATAACTTACAGTACAATGGTACCTCAGAGTCCCAGTTAAAATCTGAGAATGGATGCGCAGGTTTGAGGGCTTCATTTTGCAGAAAGGCAAACTTCACTAGCAGCTTGATTCAGAAGTTCGTTTGAGTGGTTTCTACACTGTAGATTTATCCAGGATTAGTTTGGTAAGATTTAGCTACAAAACAAGAAATCTCATGTTTGTTTACATGTACATTGCAAACTGTGACTGAGAATAAAATGGAAATATTTCATGTGGTATGTCCTCCGTGTCATCTTACTTTATTTTGTCAATGATATGAGATTGAAGACCCCAAGTTTCTGCCCAGGTATTTTTGCAGCTGTGTTTGAATCAAATATTAACTTTCTTTCAGCAACACGATGACTATGTTTTTGCAACCGTTCAGTAAGTCATGGATGTTTCCTGGAAGAGTGAGCTGGTTTGTATTTGGTGTTTGTTTAAATGAAAATGTTGCTGTTGCTCTATCTTTCTTTTCCACCATGAAGGAGTTTCTCTACTTGTCTGTAAACAGCTAGTTTGCATCCTGTTTGGTAGTTTGGGACTCGCTGCTTTTCTTCATTGTGTTTCAAAGCTCATTTTTTGCAGCATACTAAAAGTGCTGTACAAACTTCTACACTGTGAGGTAGAGTTTGCCACTGACTTATAGGGAAAAATCCCAAAGTCTAGAAATATAGATGAAAACTTTTCATTAAAGAGTTAAACAGAGCCAAGCAGAAAATCTCTGTGCTTTCTGCTTTATTGCATGCAGAGGCCAGACACACTATCATTTTGTTAATGCTGCTATTTAGATAGAACTTGTTGGATGTACTTGAAGCACTAAGTATCTTGATTCACAGATATTTCCTAAGCAAGGCTATTTCTGTGACATTGAGTTGAACTTGAAATTGGAAGTGTCAAATGAAGTATTTTGCTGTTTTCTATCTAGCTGGCTGCAATTTATCTATATGAAATCTGATCTGATCATCTAGGGACCCTAACTGGAGCAAATGAAATGTTTTATCACCAGGAATCACTTGAGATGACTTTCCAGAAGGCATAAAAGGCTGCTATGATGGGCTGTCCTCCTTGTACTTGTGCATGAGATATTTTTGCTGCAGTGAATTTGCAGTATTAGGGTGCATGCCTGTCTTCTCTTTGTCTGTCCAGCCCTATGGGTTTCTGCTAGGAGATGAAAGCTCCTCATTGCACCTATGATCTTATTTTGGCCCTGTCCAGCTGCTCCCAACCACTTCAGACTATGAAACAGAGCAGGATATGATCCCCTGACCAGTTCACAGTGTACTGCTGCCCTTTTTGGCTCTGTAAAGAAGAGGGCAGAGCTGGCTCCGAGGTGCCAAACTCCTTCCTGGCTCAGTACTGAGAAATCCCAGAAGATGCTGCAAGTTGTCCCTCATCTCATGATTCCCTTACTCTTACTTGGCTCATATTTTAGCCTGACATCCAAAACTGATTTTATCAACTCTTCTTTAACTGTCTCAGCTCAAAACACACTCTCCAGCTCCATTGTCCCCCTGCCTCTTCCTAACCAGCTCGCACAGGAGAAGTTTGGGCATGGTTTCCAGCTGGAGATGGTGGTGTTACCTCACTGCGTCTCCTCTGTTGGTGAGTGGGCACAAGGGAGGTCGCAGCCTCTTGCAATTAGCCTGGGACCCAGCTGTGCTGTTGCTGTCTGCCCCCACATTGCCTCCCCAGTGTGACACCCACAATACAGCCTAAGCGAAGGTCCTGTGGGAAGGGAGGAGGTGGGTAGATTGGTATCTAAACATCTGAATTTTGTTCTCTTTTTTCTCAGGAAGAGCAATTTCAAAGTTCTGAGGAGAGTCAGTCCTCCTGGCCACTCCTCTTTGCTGTTGCTTCATGTCTGCGCTCTGGCAAATGGTGAGCAGATTAAAATGATAGTCCCCATCACGTGCTTACCTTGGAAGTAGGTTGAGTACTTCAATCCCATCCCCAGCACTGGAGAAGGGCCTCAGTCATGACTTCAGGTGAGAGGAGAACAGCTTCAAACCTGCCTTCATGATGCTGAGCTCAATGAAAACAACATTAAACCACAACACAAAGTAAGGTTCAAGTTGCTTCTCAGCTGGAAACTCTGGAGAGACAGTAATCACAAAGCCTGCCCACTGCCAGGGAGTTGTTTGTTTGTTTTTTTCCTTAACGAAGCTGTTCTTCAGAACAGAGCCCTGCACTCCCCATCACACAATGGTGGCCTTAACCATAGCCCCTGTTGTGATAAAAACAGTGCTCGGAGAGGGGCAGGATGTGGCAGTCACCCATACCTTTGACTGTGTATTTTTAAACATCAGTAAATAGATGCTTTTCAGGGGAAAAGGAGTGTGAACAAGCACCGTTCACAATGACTTCCCTCGAGGGCAGGCAGCTGCTCCTGGCTTTGGCTGCCCACTGCAGACGCAGCATGGGGGGAACTGTGGCAGCCCTCTTTGGCAATGGTGGGCAGGTGTTTCTGGCTCCCAGGCCTTGTGTGTTTCCCACAAAGCATCTTGCTTATTTAAGAGGCCGGCACTGTCAAGTTCATGCTATGTTCCTGCCCCCTGTTGAAGTTCCCAGTTCTGCATAGAGCGAAAATTTCACCTCTCTAAAAGGCAGCTGCTAGGATCCGGGACATGCTTTCATGGCAGCAATTCAAATTTCCCATTACGTATGAGAGCCAGGGGCTTCTTCTGAGCTTAGCAAAGTCCCCCAAAATAGTTTTCTCCACCTCTAGCATCAGAAGAGAGCAAAAACTTTTTTTTAACCCTTACCCCAAATCTCTCTATGCCGGAAATAAAGAAGTTAATTTTCTTCCTGACATTCCTTGTGTCACACCCTCATTACAACACCCTTCTCTAGGACCACTCCTGTGCGTGAGAAAGAGAAAAGTGAATCTGAAGCGACTTTACTTGGTCTAACTCTGGTCACAATTTCTGCCAGCAGTTACTCCCACACACAGCCATTGCTCATAGGTAGATGTGAAACTAGAGTTAAGGTCTATCTTCTCCTGTCAAAAGGGCTCAAAAGGTCAGAATCAAAAGACTATGAGTGAGAGAGGAACACGGCGTGTGCTGGTGAGTTCGCTTTATTCACAAGTCAACAGCAGAAATCATTCCTATGCCAGGCACATAAACACCTTTTGTAAACCATCCCAGTGATTAATACACCGAAGAATGTGTCCGTCGCAGCTGGAGCCATTGCAGTGTTATAGTCACTGGAAGGGCTGTCATCTCAGGTGATGATCTTAGGGGATATTTCTCAACTCTGCTTTCCAGAGAGGTGGGCTTACACCAGTCTCCTGCCTCATGCACTCCTACCAGAGCTCCTGGCTGCCTGCGCGTAAAGGGTTGCTGACTGTCTCTTCAGGAAGCAAGCCTGTAGCACAAGGCTGCAGTGCCAGCCCCTCGGCATGTTAAATACATGGTGGCTGGACTTTCACAGATTTTCTGTCATTTTTGTCAATCATCTGAGACTTTGAGCTATGGTTGTGATGAATGCTGAATTTTATAACGGGGCTGTGTTTTCATTCCAACTATCTTGTCTTGGTAAGTTTGAAAGACTTGCTCTGTACTCTAGGTAGGAAAAGTCAACACTCATAATTTGGTGGAGATACTGCGTGCCTTCCCTGAAATAAATACTGGAAGCAGAAAGCCAGGTGGAATCTGATCTTCACCAGTGCTTGGAGGCTGGGTATGTTGTACCCATGAAAAGGGGACTGTTAGCCATGAAAAGGGGACTGTTAGATACACCAGGGGCTAGCACACGTGTAGAAGTGTACAATGACACAAAATGTTCAGGAATGACCAGTCTCCTTCAGAGGTGATATTTTTCCAAGATGTTATTTTCAGGCTGTACAAGGAAGAGGAATCTCACGTGTAGTGTGGAGAAAGCTGCCCCTTTAAAAATCAGCCTCATGATGCTGCTTGTCATGTGAAAGTTTCAGCTGAATGCTAATGAAGAAAATCTGTTTTCAGTTAAGCCAATGTAAACTCAGGGAAATTTAACCAGGATTGGTGAAGTCACTTCAGATTTGCACTATAGCATAAGTTTGATTGGAACATTTGCTTTCATGTAACTTTTGCGGCTTTATTCCATTCATTATATATGACCATAATTTATGGAGGTTCCACATGCACATGCAAGTTAAGGCAATTTGGTTTCTTTTATTAAGCTATGAGTCTGTTTTATAATCAAAGTAAATCAGGCTCATTTGCACACCA
The DNA here is from genome assembly GCF_035582795.1 of Mycteria americana. Lineage (NCBI taxonomy): Eukaryota > Metazoa > Chordata > Aves > Ciconiiformes > Ciconiidae > Mycteria > Mycteria americana. The sequence continues at coordinate 163,962,147 of NC_134366.1, forward strand.
AAAAATCTTGGTGTGGATTTCTGTCTGTGGGAGTGGAGACAAAGTATCTTGCTTGCTGACTCTAGCCAAACTATGCATTTAGCTTACCCAGTCAATTTTCATGGTGACTCAGTGCAATTCATTTGCTCTAGTGAGATATGCAAATGCTAATTTTTGAGAGCTGTATTCGAATTTAATTCTTACCAACGCACATATGAATTAATATGAAGGACTTCAGTAATGTTACACTGGAGTTTTGCCATGATAATTAAGAAGTGAATATGGCTTGACACAGGGTAGAGGAGAAGCCACAAAGTAGATCACATCACAAAGCTGTAGATTTCCACATTAGCTTTGTCCTGGCTGTTACTTAGCACACTCTGACTAGCTGACTGTCCCAGAGCAAAAGCGCCAAGTGAAGATGTCTCTGTCAGTACCACTTGGCCTCCTTCCCCCAAGGTCTGAGTACTGACATGCATGACAGGAAGCCTGAGGTCCTGTCTCATCTCTGACCCTTTAAATGCTGCATTGACAAAAGACATAAACCCCTGTTCTTTCGAGTCTGCTGCGTGAGCTAAAACACAATAGCTCTGAGCTAGTTGCAGACTCATTGTTGTTCTGGCCAAATGACTACATTTCGCTACATTAAGGACTGAGTTATCCCTTAAAGGATGGATTCTGTGCTAGGAATAGGAAGAATTTAATTGCTGAGCAGACGGGTCCATCCGATTTAGCTGAAGGGAGACAGCCTGCATCTTTATAACTCCTCTACACATAGGGGAAAGGTGTGCCCGTCTTGCCATGTGCTGCATTCTATTTACCTGGCCCTGCCTACTGCACCCAGACCTGCCTCTCAGATGAGAAGGAATGGAGAAATCCTGTGTCTCCCCTAAGCAGCAGGGTGAAGGGCTCCTGGCTCCAAAGAGTTAGAGTTGGAGTTAGCTGATCCATGTCGGCAGAACTGCGAATGCATTTGTGAGTATAGTGCAGAAAAAAATCTCTCAGAGGTGTCTGAAATCTCTTTTTTAGTGACACGTTATCCTAGACAAAGTTTTAAGAATTGGCAAGCTCTCTGTAGACCTGATGTCAGATTGCTGTCATGTCAGGGATGTTCATACAGAGGTGTTGTACTTCTCTCCACGCTCTGAGGTCTGCAGTACCTTTCCCTCTTTATCAGAAACTTTAGTCCCTGCTGGTCTCTGGGTCCCCCATAAGGAATAACTCTTTGGCACAGAGGCCCCTCTGGGGCTGTCTGTCCTACTCCTGTGTGGCAAAATGGGTTTTCATTCCTTTCCCCTTTGTGATTAGTATTATGGAGCCTTCATTATAGAAAATCTCCACCCTCTTCCTAGGATAACAAGGAGAGGTTAAAAGACAACCATATTCAAACATTAAAGACAGCAGAGAGTTTTTTATTAGTGAGGCCTTTTCACTCCTTGGGTACTATGCCGAGTGGGGTCAACATCTGACCATTGCTGCAGATTGCATCTCAAAAAGTAATTTACTAATGGAAAGGCATCTTTCCACAAAAATCACTCAAAGATAGCACTGTCTATCAAAACAATGAATATGTGAACAGATAAAAATGAAACACCATAAATAAAACATGCACCATCTTATTTCAGCTTGCCACAGGTCAGCCTAAAAGAGTTGACAGCTCTTGGAAAGACTTTGCAAAACATTTCAGCATTAAACAACTGTAGCTTCGACTTCTAAATGCCTTTGTTTATCTGGGCCAACATCCAGAACTCATACAAAACAATTATCTACCAACACACAGACTGTTTTCATGCAATCCCTAGACGCACACATAACCATATCAGATCATTATTACTCCTCTTAGAACTGTCCTGTAGAGATGACTGTTGCCTTTGAACAAGGTTAAAGAATGCTTGATCCTGAAGCTAATGGCAACCCCATTCTTGAGGTAGGATTTTTCAGATAAGACACCCTATTTTATTACTGAGAAACAGGTCAGGAGAAGATATTTACAAATTCTGAAAACTTGATGAAAACTTTAGAGTAAATATTTTTAAGGGGGTGATGGAGCAATGTAACAGAGTGTGTTGCATTATCTGCTCCTTCCAGATACTCCTGCCACATTGGTTCTAATGTGTCTGTATAATAACAATAGTCCATACTGAGTAGCTCATACCCCCTGCCAAATCTTTGTGACTAATATTCTGCAGGGGAAGGTTTATGCACTGGGAACCCTGCGTTTTTCCCTTGTTTTTTTAGCTTACTATTTGGAAAAACTGAGGACCTTTCAATGCCAGTTGGATAAGATGTTCTTCATTCCTAACACTCTACCCAGCATGCTGCTTTTGTGCTTTTTTTGTACAGCCATGATGCATTTCAGGGATGACATGTGAAGTGCTTACAGTATAAGATGTAGCTGTGTACACAGCACATAGGGGTCTGGAAACCATCTTGAAAGGTACCGAAAGGCAGCGCAGCACAGTGTGTATACCACTGGAGTAGGATCTAGGAGACCTGGCTTTTATTCTTGGCTCTGCCACAGACCTCCCATGTGACTTTAGGCAGAGAAGTCACTTCACTTATCAGCCTCTGTCTATTCCATTTAGGTTGTAGATTGGTTTAAGATCTCTGATACTTAGCACAGTACTTAAAATAACATGTCACCTTTTCAGATGGGTCCTCTGTACATGGCATCGCTAATAATCATGCTGATTACTCATTCCTTGAATTTAATACACCATTATCATCATAATCATTATTACTGTTAAATTTTAGACTTAGATTTTCTTTAGAGATATTGTTCCATTTTCATTGCTTTTTACTCAGGAATAAGTTCCTTTTTGAAAACTGCCAATTATTACCAGTAAGACACCAACTGCCCTGGGTGAAAAAGATATGCCAACTGAAACCATCATCACTGCTGAATTCCCCACTAAATAAATGCAATAGCTACACGCTGATGCAAAAGACCTAATGTAAATATGAAATGAGAAATAAAACCAACTGCAGCATACTGTGGAGTAAAGACAAGTGTCAATATAACTTTGGAATATTATAATTTTCTGTTAAGGGAAAGAGCACGGCTAATGCATTTCATTTCACACACATACAAATGGCATGCTGGGCAGAAGAAAGACTTATGTGAATCATGTGAGAAAAATTTTAGAAGCCCAGCTAATTTGCAAGACAATTAAAACAGGGGAAAAACAGGTCAGAACTAGTCTGAGCTACTATTTGTTCAAACTATCCAAAGGCAGGTTTAAGAAGAGAATAAGCTACCTTCGGGGCAAGGGCAGGATGGATTTAGGTGTGCACAGAATGTGTGTCATTCATTCTCTCTAAAAGAAATCACTAATAGGGCTATAGCTAATAATGAGCCAAATCCTTGGCCTGGATTTCAAGGTACACATGAATACGCAGGGATGGGGAGAGACTTTGAATTTCATTTCTCACTTTCTCTTCTGTGAGAGCTGTGGCGGTTCGTAAAGATGTTTAATTCAGCTGGATAAACATTGATACCATGGGGAAGCTCCATCTCAGGCATAAGACTTTCAAGATACAGCCTCAGTGTGCAAATGAGGTATAGTTATAGACTGCTATTAGGATGAGATTTGTGGCCATCTCATATGGGTCCTACTTAGTGAGTAGGCAATCTAGCCCCTTTCCTGACATGATTTTTGTTAAATCAAGTAACAGGGCAACATACTGAGATGGCTGTTGAGATCATATTCGAGTAGGACTTGCAGGACTCGATCCAGGAACAATGTGACACATCCCACCAAATGGACATAGTACAAAGCTCACACTGATATTGACATTTTTGTTCTGTTACAAATTCCTCCCATCTTAAAAGCTTCAAAAAGTTTGCAGTAATTTTGTGGAAAGTGGCACGACTGGAATTGGTGCAAGTTTTGTGTTGAAACCACATAACGTTTGTGGTATTTCCTATTTGACCGGAAACCTCATGGAATATAATTTTAAGAGTAAGTCTGAATTTTTCAGAGCTGATTCAAAATTTAAATTAAGAAGCAAACGTCCAAAGATTCAGTTTGTAGGTTACCTATTCAAGTTTTGCTTGGGTAGAGTTCGACTGCTGTAAAGGCAGTCACACTGTACTTACACTGAGGTAGATTAGAATGAGGTAAAGACACAGGAATGAAACCTGGAGGTATTCTCGAGATCTCAGTGTGATCTGTCTCAGTTAAATGTATGTCAAAGATGCATCAATTGGATCTTTAGTAATAATGCATTCCAAAACCTCCTTTGTCTAGAAAGGAAACTCAATGATTTATCATGCTGAGATATAGTCTGTCTCTATAGATCACAAAAATAAGAATACTTCTCTTAACAGTAGTATTTACCAACCTTTACCAACAGTACAAAGAATACATCTCTCCAAGTCCAGTCATTTTCCTATTTAAATGTGGTTGAAATCAACCAAGAGACCCAAGCTTGCTGTGTCACATGAGTACTTGAGAAAAACATTTACTGCACACTCCACACAAAAGACATAGAAGTCATTAATTTTACAGCATAAAAACATAAATAACAATTGTAGAAATGATCTTAAATTATGTGGAATATTAAAAAGCAATCTAACACACTCACAATTTATTCCTGTGATTATCATCTTAACTGATTACAATCTTTAGTTCTCTTGCTCACTAACTTTTGTGGCTTTTGAATGCAAAAGTCAGCTGATTATGATGCTATGGCAGGAGGGAAGAAAGACATAGACCAATCAAGGACACATTTTTGCACTGGATTAGAAAGTTAGTCTTCATCAAAGTTAGTCTTCATCACTGAGAAGGTACAGCATATTATTCCTGTAAGTTTCCATACATACTCAAGATTTACTTATTCCTAAATTATCAAATGCTAAAGATAGAGCATTTCAACCAGTTCAGTCCATCAAACCAAGCCATGGTTCATGTAGGGGGTAGACTTTTTTAACTTAAGCCTTGTAGAGACAAATCTTGATGATACCTAGTGAAGATTAATTTTCCTAGCAAAATGAACACTATGATGAGATGAGATGGATGGCTATAAGTATGCATTGGCGATCAGCATGAGAATTGTGAAGAGCTATTTATGCTAAAAGAAATACTGGTATCAGAATAAATTCATGTTATCCTTAAACACATTAAGGCTGGAAATAAGAAAACGGCTTCTAAACTTCAGTGTATTAAGATTCTGGAACTGTCTTTTAATAGGAGTGGTCAATTAAATCCACTGTGAAAAGTGCTGTATCATTTTGTAGAAGTCCACTCAAGTATGATTGCACCTGAGGAACAAAAAGATGTTCTTCCAGTCCTTCTCCTAGCAGAATTTAGGTTCAGTACCTGCATATTACTACTTGGAAAAAAGTCTTTGAAAAGGTGGCTGGAGATGTAAGTCTCTATATGAAAATGATGGGCATTCACTTCAAAGATTCAAGGTTTTTTCACTGAAGTAGATTTAAAGGTCTTAGTAAGGAGGAGCATAGACTTGCAAGAAATTAGTTGCATTGTGGACTAGTTGTGATGCTATTTTATAAAAGCTTATATAATGACCTTCTTCCTAACCTTTTTGCTAATTTAATTCTGAATTCTTTCTTAGCAAGAATTTAATTCTGAATTCTTTATTAAAAAGTACTGAATGATACTGATTATGAAAAGAGAACAGATTCTCATGAAGAGCAGATTTGAAAACAAAACTCATTCACTTGACTGGAACTGAACAAAGTTATGAAGTTTCACATCTGCATTTGGTTGCCAGACAGTGTTTTGGGGTCAGCAATGATCAAAGGTTATATTGGTCTCAATACTTTGATTTGATGTGCCAAACCCCTATAACATTAGAGTCAAGGGAGCTCTTGTTGTTGCCAGGCTGGTCTAAATCTGAGATGAGAGGCTGATTTAACTTGCACTCTATCTTAAATGCAAAGTGACATAATTTGAAGGGAGTGAAGAGTTGACTGGTGTTTTGGTTTTTATTAGAAAATCCCAATTTCTAGAACTGATGGAGCTACAGGCAAAGGTAACACTGATAAATGTTTCGATATGAAAATATTTAGGAAAAAAAGTGGTAGTTGTGTTATTTTATTTCAAAATTTCCAAGTGTCATTGACAGAAAGAGGAATTTCCAGTGGGAAACGTTAGAAAGATTTATATTCCAATCATGGCTTAGAATAATAACAAAAAAGAAAGATATTGCAAAATTTTTTAGAATACAAAAAACCCTATTTCTTGCCTAGCTCAGTAGAAATAATAATTTTTTTTTAATATCAATTCATTTCTATTTGGGATCTATTTGAATCTATTTGAGATTCAAATTCAAACCAATAGAGATACAGATTTTTTAAAATTTTTTTTTAGAAAATAAAAATTATTCAACATTTCTGCCTTTAATTCTGCCTGTTCCGTGATGTTATTAGATGACACGTTTAAGTTCAGTGAAATGTCCTGGGATGATATCAGAAGGGGTTATATGTGAAAATGCAGCCTGTAGCTCAGAGAATGTGAACAGCTGATGGTTATAAAGACTGACATTTCAACAATATTTATGTCCTCTGTGTGCGTGGGAGAGAAAAAGAAAGGGAGTAGTAATAAGGGGCCAGGTTATTCCCTGTACAGGAAAAACCTGCTTAAAGGACAGGAAATTCCCATGGGTTTCCATTCACAACGGTTTCTTCAAAGTTACCGCACTGTGGGCAACAGGTTTTGCTGCCCTATTGAAATTCCTATCGATTCAACCTGCTAAAGCAAGAGATGTGTACTCAGCTCCAGATTTCCTTCAAATACCTTTTCCTGCTCTGCTATCTTCCCCCGCTAGTGCACAGCTCTTGCAAAGGCTGTGTTCCTGTAGGCTGCCTTTTTGACTATGCAGCATTTTCAGATCCTTTCCTACATCGAAAGTTAGACCCAGGCACATCAACTGTTGTCCTAAGAACTTATGTTGCTAGGTGTGATGAAGTGGGAATTTTTCAGCTGAGGAATCAGAATAATTCTGGGTCTCTAACCAAAAATTGCTAGATAGAGAATAGGAATTCAACCAACAGAATGCATTGGGTTGTCTGTATTTTGTCCTGAGCGTACTGACAAAAGTTAAATCCAAGGAATGGAAAAGTAAACCAGTTCAGTAGATATGCTTTTTAACCCTAGTTTCCTAAAGAAGCAAGGCTTGTGGGATCTTGCTTTTTGTTTTAGAGGCCCTACTGTTTCCTTCGGATTTGTCAGCAAGTAGCAGTCTGACAGATGTTATGTCCCTACAGGACTAATAGAAATGGGAGCATGTGAGGCCGTATAGAAGAAAGCCTATCGACAAGACAGCTAAGGAAAATGCTGCAACATTAACTCCTCTGCCAAAAGTTTCAGTCTGAGCTCACACTGCCAAGAACCCCTGAGGATCCCTCTGACCATGACACAAATTCACAGTAAGCCTAACCTTATTTGTTTCAGTGCTCACGGACTTAATTTTATGCTTACAAAAAACTTGCACACAATATCCAGATGATTAGGTTTTTCAAAGCCCTTGGTGTAGGTCTCGGTCCTTTTCCAACAATGCCAAAGGAAATTTAACCACTAAGTTCAACAGAAGCTTTGTGAGACAGATGGAGGTTATAGTAACACACAATTGTGTTACAAACACTTGAGCATGTGAAATAGTTAAATCAGACATATTTTGAATAACTTGATGTGATTTGGGCTTGTGCTACAGAAGGTGTTTCAGCCTAAGAATGAGGTGGTAGACGCACACGTTATTTGCTTGAGCAAGGAATGGTTTATATTTTCTGAAACCTTGTTTATCTTCACATTCCACTTCTTAACTGGCTTTCTCTTTGCTCGGTTGTTAACCTACAGGACCAGCTATTAGCAAACGGTAAATTAAAGACAATACCAACAAAAGGTCAGGAGTATATTGTCCCAGAGCTATTTCATATCCAATCCAGAGACTTCCTCTTGCTCCATTTACTCGGAGGAATTAAGAGCAGGTGAATGTAGGGTTGTGTGCAACTGATAACATCAAGAACACACCTGAAAATGAAGTTGTGAATGAGTAGTTTTGGCCTGATTGCTCTCAGTCTGCTGGGTATTGACCTGTTTTATCTGACGTAAACCTGAAAAGAACCATTCCAAGCTAAGGAAGAACAACATTATGGAAATGCCAAGTTACTTATTGCTATTATTATTGTGTGGCAAATTGAAATGAGGAGAGCAAAAACATAGAGTAGAAATATCCAACAATAGTTTCAGGTTGTCCTCTGTTGCCTTTTGTTAATCAGCTACAGTGTTTTGCTTCCTTCTAGTTAGCGCACTGTATTGTTTGTGTCCTGTAAACAGATTGCAAATCACACTTTGTTCTCTTGTGTGTAAATCTGGAAGGCTCCCAATAAGTCTGAGAAATAATCCTGCTAATTCTAAGTAACTGCTTAAAGAAAACCGTCAAATCTCTTTCTTCTTTTTAAGATGATTTCCATTCTATTAAACTAGTACATTTTGATGTAAATGAATGAATGTAAGGATCGAATATGCAAATTTCATCACCTTCTTCCTCTGTTTTTTAGATTGAAATATAATGAGGAAAACACCTTTTTAAATAGAATCATAGAATCATTTAGGTTGGAAAAGACCTTTAAGATCATCAAGTCCAACCATTAACCTAGCATTGACAAGTCCACCACTACACCATGTCCCTAAGTACCACAGCTACACATCTTTTAAATACCTCCAGGGATGGTGACTCAACAACGTCCCTGGGCAGCCCGTTCCAGTGCTTGACAACCCTTTTGGTGAAGACATTTTTCCTAATATCCAGTCTAAACCTCCCCTGGCACAACCTGAGGCCATTTCCTCTTGTCCTATTGCTTGTTACTTGGTGGCCATTCTGAAACATTTCACCCTGACCAAAGCTAAGCTCTGGTTGCTCTCACAGGGAAGGTCCCATCTCACATTCACAGTGCTATATACGGACAGTGGAGTCAAAGGATAAATTAAAGTATTGTGAATAAACTGCCAATGTAAGCTACCCTGTTCATGAAGGGGTTTTCATTTTAGGAAAAAACCCAAAACTTTCATGTTAACAGGTAGTCTACAGCTGACATTTTTTCTTTTCATACTCATTTTCATTAAGTGACAGACAGGTAACTGTTATAAATAACTGTAACATGAGAATATCCATTGAATTAGTGTGTAAAATGTGAAGAGCACAATTTTCCAGTGTCAGAAACCTACATTGTTGTCATTCCTCAGTTCAGAAGCACGTACAAAGAAAGGGCAGATTAGGTTTGACATTGCATTCAAACTGCAAATCCTTTTTGACTTTGCCTTATTAATTTATTCTTTTCCAACATATGCATTAGCCCCTGCTTTAAATAACTCTTAGACTATCTCCATGTGCTGAAATGGTCCCTTTACTTTCTAGCAAATATTTTGACTGTGCTATTTTTTAAAATGAAAACATGCGCACAACACAGATGATTACATTTTATCTGGTGATTGTCTAATGTTACAGTCCAAGCTGAAGGTAGTCGGTACCAGTCTGTAACACGCTGCTCAAACTTAACTTATCAGTCTGACAAGAAAACGTGCTTTATTTCACATACAGACAAGTGAAGACTATAAGAACAACAAATACAAAATGTTAATGAGCGTAGAAATGTCAAATATTGATCAGGAAAAGTCTTTGTATACTTTAAGTAGAAAGAGTTCCCCAACTAGTCTTTTTTCCTGTCTGATGGAGGGAGGGGAAGGAAAGCAAGTGTACATTATAAAGAAAAGAGTAAACACAACTTTTATAGGTTAAGTGATGTAAGTAAAGAAGGCAGCTAGTAAAAGATCCTAACTTTCAGATGACTAGGAAGATTATTACTAACATAAATATCTGTGGTGGATGAAACAATTCTAACTCTGTTGGAGTCTCTGCCTCTCTATGTTTTGAATGTATCCACGTGCCAAACATTTTTTGTCTGTTTTGTGCAATCTCACTTTCATCAGACAACCTGTTTTATAGTTTAGAAATGAGAAATGCTTTCACAAAAGTATTCGTTAAAATCTCTTTGTGCAGGGCATGTTGCTTCTTTGTTTAGATTTTAATTTACCAAAGATTTTTCTATTGAGACTACCTCAGATCCTCTCCTCAAAGTTTCTCTTCATTGAGTGAACATACTGTCTGCTTCAGGCAACTGAAACAGTGTATAGAGTCTAGAAGGCAGTAAATTATTATCATTTTGTCAGTCTCAAGGAGGGGGGTAAGGCTGGTTTTATCCGCTGGGTACATGCCACCCTATATGGCAGATTTTGAACGATATCATACTCTGCAGTGAGAAAGAGACAGTGTGGAGAAAAAGAGGATTAATGAAAATAGTGGAGATTTCTTAGCTGGAAAATCCAGCAAGGGCTGTTACACACGGAGACATCAGCACTGCTTCAGCAAGTCTCTGAGCTGCAGATTACTGAATGCTGGAACATGTACAGGGAAGTATTTCTGGAGGATTTATGCCTTTTATATTCTTTTCAAGGTATCTGCCACTGCCCACTGGCAGAGCCGGGAGAAGGGGCTGGGCTGACCCTTGGGGTGGCTTGCATTGGCTGTTCTTGCGGTTTTAAAAGCGAAGCAAAGGGGTTCCCAGAAAGTCTGTGCTGCTGCAGATGAAGACTTTGCTGTGCGATTGACATCCTCCCCACTTTTGTACTGAGAGTATGTCTTGTGCATCTTCATATCCTACACAGTGGCAGAAAAAAACTTAGAAATGAGAAGCTGCTGAAGCCAAACAATAGCTCAGTAGCACAAGAGCTTTTCTACCAAAGAAGTTCAGGGATATGAGGATGCAGTGATCTTTTATTTCCACCCCCAAAATATCCAGAACTGAGAACTGCTGCCACTGGGTTTCCCATTTAGCTGCAGCTGTCTCCCTGATAGTCTGTTTGATGTCTCCTCTGTCTTCCTACCACTTGCCTGAGGCTATTTCTTCCTCTCCAACTTTCTCGGTGTAAGACTAACTGTTCTTTTTCCCTTGCAGATGCTGCACTTTCAGGAAGCACATTTACCTCTTTCACTTGTTTTGGAATGAACAGAGAAAATGGTTGATCCTTTCTCCTGCTTCAGTGTCCACAGAGCCTGGATGGTATCAGCCTGGAGACTGAAACGGCAGTTTGGCCCCACACCCCAGGATTTCCAGAGAATCTGAGCCCAGACACCTGCACCCAAAAAAGACAAGGTGGCCTGGCTGAGACCGTGATGTAAGACTGTAGCTTTAACAGCACTGCCATCTGAATGATGCCAGAACAAAATTTAACCAGAAGTTGTGACCGAGTAGAATGTATTGCAGCAAAGAAATAGTTAAAGTATTTAGTCATCCTGATTTTGCAAGGTATTTATCTCTTGCTATAGCGGTCTCAAGCATTTTCATGTTGGCATTTCTTGTAAAATCCTCTACCATGCTGCAGTCATCTTATTTGTTATGAATGCTGGGTTTTTTTTCCCCCCAGTATGGACACAGTTTGATTATAGCTCCACTGGGGGACTCTGAGAGCCCATGGGTTAAAAACTGTAATTAGATACTCAAGATTTTAATAATCACATGTAATTTTATTTTGTGTCCCTCTCAATCTAATTTCTGCTCTGCGAGAGGGATTCTCGCTTATTCTATGCATATGCAATTATGTATGAGAATTAGTTATGGTATCTTCCACAGAGATTTAATCCTTCACCTTTCCCCAAAAATGAAAATACAAGAAACCCCCAACAGAGCATCCGTGCATAACGCGTTAGTCACTAGTGGGAACCGAAGTTTGTTCAGAAATATTAAAAAGAACCATTTCAGTCCAGCATGAACCAAAGCTCTGTGCACATCAGCAGCACTAGCCAGAGTCACTCTCCCATTCACTGCACACATAACAGGGAAACAAGGGTTACGTCTGCATCTCTTTGCACTAATTGCCAAATGTGGGAAATGGATCTGCTGGTGTGCTAATTTCTTAATGCAATTTAATTTTTACTTTTGCCTTTGCAATTCCCCTCTCTCTTAGGGAACCTGTTAGCCAAAGAGGGTACTATCATGATTTAAAGTCCAGTGAGATCTTATTTTGATAAGGCATAAGTATAATGGTGAATTTGATGTCATCAAAGCAAGTCACCTGGGCAAGGTCTGAATTTACACAAATTGCTTGGGAATCAAAAGCATTATGGGCCTTTTTATGTATAACCCACCACTAATACAACCATATGTCTGTCTGGTTAATCCTCAGGACTACCTGTTGGTGTGGAAGACCAGGTCACTTCAAAGCCCTGAATTTGATGTTTGAAAGTTTTCTTGAGCCATTTTCAATCCCATTTAAAAGGAGGTGGATATTAGGCCGGAATTTTTCCATCACCAAGAGAAATCATGCTGTGAGCGGGTCTGGCAATAGATCCATCAGAAGTTTCAAATATTATTTAGGAAAACCAGCATTTTTTATTTTTCGTTAAGCACACTGTGCTACTTGTGATGTTATAAGTATACTGGCAACCTGCAGTTAAAACACCTTATCCTGAGAATCTTAATGCTATAGGCTTCAAAATGACTGAGTTAATTTAGAAATAATTATATAAATCTATAGAAACTTCTTTTCCCTTGGGAAAAATGAGATCTGTTTGGAGTAGCCAGATTGTCTATCTCTATAAAGTGAGGTCTAATTATGTGCATGGGTGAAGTTACAAAAACATATATTTTAAAATATGTGATTGTTTTTGTTCATACAATTCTTATTACAATAAAATGGTCAGATAATGGAGTGAGAAATACCATGACAGGAAATTTCCTACCCATAGTTAACATCTGGCTTTGGACACAAACTGTCCAAGGCTATCTTCTATTGGATGGCTTGGCACTTTTTTGATAATCTATATATGTAGATTAACTCTCACCAAACAAAACCTCTTGAATGAAACATATATAACATCTTTATCCCTATTGTTAAGCAAGGCTTAATCTTTCAGAGTGGAATCTCTCTAGAACTCTCTGACCTTTGCATCTCCTATAACACTTAACAGCAATAATTAATAATCATGACAATAAAAAATAATTGCTTTCCAGGTGAGTCTTCCATTTTGATCCCATATTTCAGGGTATTTCCTAGGAGTATTTCTCAGGAAAGATGTACCCACAGTCTTAATTTTTCCAGATCACACTGCATTACATTATATCTGTTTCATTAAGATCTTACTGATTATCAATCCAGTGTGGTTGAGAATTTTCCTGACGTTAATAGGACTATCCATGTGCTTAATCATGTGTGTGAGTATTTGTGGAATGAGAGACATAACTGTTTCAGCTTGTTTTGAATTTATAGTTGATGCTGACAGGACACCTACAGCCTGTAATCGGTACCTGTTACTGGAAATTTAAATTAAACAAAATGTTACCTAGTTTACAAACAATATTATCTGTCTTAAACGTCATAAAATAAAATCTAGCTTTCAGTTCTACAGCAGATTTAGCATTTTCCCCATTTACATTTGTTAAAAGTGGGATACATCTATTTAATATGCCTCCCAGTGTGCCTGATTTGCTTTTCTAGGCAGATCTAATGTTTAACATCTCATTGTTAATTTATAATAAAAGGATATTTTTACTCCTTTATCTTTTGATAGATTTAACAGTGTCCTTCATAATTTAGTACTCTATAACCCTGCTGCTGAACGATTTGTGGATCCTGCAGTTTAATCATAATATACTATCAAGAACACTATAATGAAGCCAACTGATGTACTGAAAAGAGTAAGTCTTATGACAATGAGTCCATGTAAAGAAAACACACTTCAGCTGTTGCCGCTTCTCTTGTTGAAGTTAGCATATTCTCCTCCAAGGTTATTTGATTTTTAGCAGATAACGTGCAGTCCAGTTAATTGTCCGTATAAAATATACTAATTTCTTGGACAGAAAGAGTGAGCTTTCATCATAATGCATTCATACAGTAAATGAGACAGAAAATTAACTCGGCAACAATTATCTTGTCCCTTCTACAGTTGTCCCAAGTAGTTCCTCTCACATTTCTACACTGACAATACCAATCTTGTCAGCCTGTGCTTTTTACTGTTAGACCTTGACCTCAAATAAGGATGAAGACATTTCAGGTTTGTACAGGATTTGTTCTTATTTTTGTAAGAATGTGTATTGCTCTGATCTGCATTTTCTCTTGGGCAAACAAAACAGATATTCGCATGCTAGGTATAGCTGAGCCTGAATTTCATAATTCAGCAATGACCTTAAGATATTTGCAATTAGATTTAGTATTCTGGTCCTGTTACAAAATGACTTTCTAGTTCTACACAACAGGACAATGGCTTGTTGAATGTCTTTTAAAAATAATTCTATGTTCTTTCTATTCAGGATGCTTTTTGGTGCAGTGGCTGTCTTGCCTCACACAAAGAGCACCAGGAATATCAGATACTGAGTGTTCTCATATAAAAAATAGCAAGTAGCAACACATAAAACAGATACTTGAAGGTGTCCTAAGTTCACCTTAGCCTCACCTAGAATTTCCTCTGTGATGGATGGAACCCATAACCAGCATGAACACCACTCCGGCTCTGCTCCTCTTGGCTTTGCCTACACCATAATTACAAACCAAATTACGATGCACTCGGTTCTGATGTTCTTTTTTTCATGTGTGTAGCAGACTAGATCATATTAACCTCATGACCAAAGGAACTATTCTACAATTGCAATTGTTTAAAGCTGTCATATGGCTCCCTAACAAGTTATGAAATTATTTTGATCTGGCTTATACAGGCAAAACCCAACTTGTGTCTGTTAGTATAACTACACCCTGGCCAAATTAAAATTATTTGTAGATGTGGTAGATGGTAGGGTTTAGAAAAGCAGGTGATCGTCTCTCCAGTAAGGCACCTGGGAAGTGCCATTCAAGAGCAAGGGGAAGACTTTAAAAGGGCAAGTAGTTTTACTCCTGACAAAACTGTCTAGAAAGATTTGGGACTGTAAGAGTTAGAATATCATATGTTTAAGCTAAGATATATCTTTTTCATCAAAATATTTTTAAAACAATTAATTATCTATTTAGTAGTAGACATCATAAAGCCAAACTATAAGCTCATTGCAAATAAATCAAGTTTTAATGCATCTTATTCTAGACATATATGCTTTGCAATTATTCTATTTTATGAGTTCCTAATGATCTTTCTGTGATTGAACCAGCATTTAAATCAGCAAATAGAACAAGAAGCAAAACTGAACATTGGACCAGTCCTGCAGGACACAAGCATCCAATTTGGTTTTGTCTCAAATCATAGTGCAACTTAGAAATTTGCAAAATTTTTGTTGCTGTATTTTTTTAGAATTTCTATTGGCGACATCAGCTTTTTTTGTTGTGATATTTTGGGTGAGATGAAATGCTTTAATGTTCATAAAATGTAAATGTTTTCTTTTGACTTACTGAATATTAAATACTTTTTTTTCAGGTACTATATTCACCACTATCATTTCCCATAGTGGTAAGATGCCTTGAAGAAGCTAGTACTTGGGAATCTTAATTTTTCATTCTTCTTCGAAATGTGAGTAACCACCCATGAGTCACAGGAAATCCACAGTGCGTTGTGGGAAACACAGTGCTCCCGGGAGCCCAGGCAATAGGATTGAAGCGGGATCTAGATTACCACTCACATAAATCAGCATGCTACAGGGAAATGAAGGATAATGATTTATTGCACTGATACAAAATAAAATATTTGGCTTATTAAAAAAGAAACATTCTGATTTAGGTTCAATAATTTATTAAAAACATTTTAATCTGGGGAAAACTTACTAGAAATGTTTTGATTTTACTAGACAGGGGTTGAATTACTGAGGTTTCAAGAGGAAATCATCCTGTTTTACAGAAACTGGTAGATCATTCCTACCGAAAATTCCCCTTTCTTTGTAACACCAAAGAATCTGGACTCTGCGTCCTCTGGCTTCAGGCTTTCAACCACATTTCCTCTTCCTCAGACTTTAACTACACCTTTGGAATAGTTTGCACCCAGCTAAGCAAATGCTATGCACACTAGGGGCATGTTGTGTTTTGTGCAGAGAAGCGTCTGGAGCAAGAGATAAACCTGTGTTGCAACACAAGGTTGTCCTGAGGGAACAGACTCCACTGCTTGACAAACCTCTTTTTCATTCTTGTTAAGGCACCGCTTTCCGATCCTTAGCTTTCATCGCATTTGGTGTACCATGGATTTGGGTTTCTTTGTATATTTGGTATGGGGAGGAGACTTTTTATAAAGGAACAGTAACATCAAGAACCATCAGGCATAATCATGCCAGCGTAATTCTTCCACAGCAGCAAGCTTAGTGATTCACTGTGTCTCCTGCCAAATGCTTTGAATCAACGTGAAGCAAGTAGGAATGGTAATCCCGTCCTAGTTTTGTCCTAGAACATTCCTCCTGCTGTCAGTGCTCCCCAGCAATGTCTTTTGAAAACTCATGTTAGCAGAGCCAGCACAAGCCACAGGAGCTCACACATGCTCCAGGCTGCAGGGGAGTTTGAGTAGTCACAGCCCCTGTGCTGGGTACCTTTTGCACAACTCTTGCAAGTACCTGTTTCATGTCTGCACATCTTGTACGTGTTGTTTAACAGGCAGTTAGGGGACTGAAGCAGAAATGAAGAAACCTCCAGCATTGCCACAGCTAACAGAAATGGAGTGAATGAAACATACCTCTGTGCTATTGAACCTGGCTGAGAGCCTTTTTGCACAAGAATTCTGACCAAAGGGCTGCTGCAGGCATAATCCCTTAACCCAACTCTA
Organism: Mycteria americana; assembly: GCF_035582795.1. Lineage (NCBI taxonomy): Eukaryota > Metazoa > Chordata > Aves > Ciconiiformes > Ciconiidae > Mycteria > Mycteria americana. The sequence continues at coordinate 163,978,869 of NC_134366.1, forward strand.
GTATCAGCCTCAGCGGAATGCAGGACCACGCTGACATCCTTTTGAACTTACCAGGATGGTCTCCTTCTCTGCTATTTTGATCACCCACTGTGCTCTCCCTGGCTGTTGTTCCCTCACCTGTCATTTATCATCTCTTTCCTTGGTTAGGCTAGAGCTCCTGCCATCCCCTCCATGGTAGCACCTTTCTCCCTCAAAGATCCACTACTTTCCTGTCGCTCCCAGCTCTGAGTCACAGCTCCCTCAGGAAGAAAGTGGGAACCAGCCGTATGCACAGACCAGGCAGGCACACAAGACAGGCAACTATCACCTGCAGAGAGGGACCTTTTTTTAATTCAAAACATTCTCATCGTCACATCCTGCACCTTCAGCACAAGGAAAGATGGTAGTTTCAGCATTGCATCAGTGTAATTCATAACTATCTAATTTATCTTTAGGAAAAATGACGTCTCTCCAGCCTCATTCCAGAGAATGGGGAAAAAAAAGTACCTGTTGCTCATTTCATGATTGCCATGAAGCTTTTAGGTTCAATTAAGATAAAGCAAAGGATTATAAGAGCAGGCAACATTCCCTCATGCTGGGGCACGCTTTTCATGTCACTCAGCTTTGTAACACCCTGCAGGAGCATCTAAAGGTCTTAAAAGAAGGGTGAGGGGGCAGGGCAGAGCAAGGCAGGGCACATCAGCATCCTTGATAGCATTTACCTGCACCTGCGAGGTCATTGTGGTAGGTATGCAAAGCATGACATTGCCAGGGCCTGTAGTAGGGGAAGATGAGAAAAGGCAGGAGGAAAACAGCCCTTGACATCTGGGAACAGGAGATGCAGGGCTTCCCTTCAATCATGACAGACAATCACAAAATCAATAGTTGAGGTTACAGGGACTTCTGGAGGTCATCTGGTCCAAGCCCCCTTCTCAAGCAGGGTCACCTAGACATGGCTGTCCAGGACCACGTACAGTTGGGTTTTTAATATCTCCAAGGATAGACTCCACAACCTCTCTGGGCAACCTGTGCCAGTGTTCAAGCACCCGCACAGTGAAAAGGATTCTTCTTATATTTAAAAATAGTTTCCTATTTTTCAGTTTGTGTCCATTGCTTTTTGTCCTGTCACTGAACACCACTGAGAAGAGACTGGCTCCCTTGTCTCCATTCCCTCCCATCAGGTATTTATCCACATAGAAAAGATTCCCCTGGAGCCTTCTCTTCTCCAGGCTGAACAATCCCAGCTCTCTCAGCTTCTCTTTGTATGAAAAATGCCCCAAGCGGGACAGAAGGCCAGCTTGGGTGAGCAGAGATCTTCTTCTAGAACTTAGGCAGAAAAGGAAAGTATATGGACATTGGGAGTAAGGACAGGCAGCTCAGGAGGACTGCGGGGATGATGTTCACCACTGTAGGGAGAAAATTCATGTGGTCAAAGCTCGATTCAAGTTCAAGCTGGCTAGCACTGTGAAGGACAATAAAAAGGGGGTTTTTAAATATGTTAACA